>NC_089848.1:108667151-108982538 GCF_035609145.1 Eleutherodactylus coqui
ACTCGGAAGATAATCAGGTTTTATTCTTAGATGCTGTAAATATTCATCTGGATTTCGCATTCGGTTCCACTATTCAGGTTAGAAAACACAATATTTAAATGAGCCATTTGAGGTATTGACTTCTCGGGATCCCCGCCGTTTTATGACTTAGTGTTGTCTTTTAACTATTCTCCAGGAAAGATCTTCTCTTCTGCCTCGATGTGCGCAGATGTAAATAATGCGCAGGATATAGATTAACTCGTGTCACAAAGAACAATTAGGGATTTGCATAACGGCTAACACCTGCCGCGCTTCACATCACGCCGGTGGGAAGCCGAGAGGCGGGATATTCAGCAGGGAGCGTCTGCAGGAACTCGAGCACTAAGAATAACTCAACCGAACCCAACGGACCAAACCGCCGAGATTGTACAGAAAACATCATTATTGGTCCCGGGGTTGCATCACAATTAGGCCTGGTATCACATTACGGATACGCTCGGCGCACGTTTATACTGTGGAGACGCGATTTTATTCTACTTTTTTAGGACTTAAAGAGAGGAATGTAAGCACAAATACGCTCGCCACAATGAAGCGTATTTGCACATGAACTAGGTTTGGAGATGCCCTGAATAGGCTGATACGTGCGTGCCAGTGTATAGTACTGTCATTTTTTGCGCTTGAAATGCCGGCTACTCCCTTCTGTAGAAAAGAATGGCAAATTAACGCCAAATTAGGGCCAGCTGTGTTCTGTTTCCTACGTTTCACGCAGGGTGACTGTCTCTCCCTCCTTTTTTCTAAGCTGCCATAGAGTTCTATGTCAGGTTTCTGCATAACACGGATGAGGAGAGGGCAAGGCCTGTCTTTTCTCACATGTAGAATTTGCGCACAAGAAACATGTTCATGAAATCAATGGCTTCGCTTCATCACTGTTACCATGTGGCCGTTGCTGGTCCTCCTGGGGTGGCGGTGTGCGGGGATCCGCGGTCGGGGCGCTTCCCCCCGGCTTGTTGTTCGGCTGACGGGGGCGCAGGTGCCTGGCCGGCGTGGAGCTGCCTTTTATTATGTTCTGTTGGGAGTTGGCTGTCTCCCTCTCTCTGCCCCTGGGCGGAGGCTTTTGTTTAAAGGTCGGGCAGAGACTTGCAATCACTGCCAGTTATTGGTTTCCCTCAGTGTGCTAGCTAGTCTGCCTCTGTTAGTTTCCTGCTCCTGTCAGCTTGTCTGCTAGACTTGCTATTATCCGCCAGGTTTTTCCATCTGTCTCAGATCTGCTTAGTATTGTTCATGTTGGTTATTTACATCTGCCTTTTCTGTCTGTATTCTACCCTGTCCATTCAGGTATGCCAGCGTCCCTTTTTCAGTCCCTAGTTAGCGTAGGGATCGCTGCCTGCCTGGGGTTAGCCAGGAGTGGAGGCAAGCAGGCAGGGAGAGCGGTTGTGAGTGAGATCTAGGGCACCCAGGCTGGCAGATCACGGATAGTATACCGTAACAATCACATTTTATACGCATAAAGACCTTTGCAAACACGTTCGCCTGTTCAAGCCCTTATACATGGTAATAACTCTAATAGCCACCTGTCTCTAATAACTGTTGTCTCTCCAAGTTCATTTTACCAATAGCCACCTGTCTTTAATAGACATTGGGTCTCTGAGTTCCTTTGGCGAACCTAGATTGGGAGACCCAGTGGCTATTTGAGCATGACCCCTATTGGCAAAATGGAATGGAGGACCCGGCATCTATGTAAGAAGCACGCTTGGATGCCTGTCATGTTCGGGGAAATCCCATTTCTGGCTTATATAGTAGCAGCCATGCTTTCAGCTTGGCAATGCACCGACATTCTCGATCTCAGATTATTACTGTGAGTGTCGCTGGTCAGTTCGTAATGTCCACAACAAGGTCTTACAATGTGGTGTTCAGGATTCATACCATGGAGTATGCAAGGGAAGAAAATGAGTAGAAGGTGGCAGATCAAAAACAGTGAGTGATGATCTCGAGGATCGCTTTTTCACATGGATCATTGATCAGACGATAAAGTCCATTTGTGTATCCAGAAACATGATACATAAGAAGGCTAAGCGATTGTTTGATACGGCCATTGAGAAGAGTTGAGGCGTAGAGAGACGTTTGTCGCCAGCAGAAGTTGGGTAGAAGCATTTCTGGAGACATTCTTTATCCTTATGAAGAGTGACAACATTGACCCAAAAAGTTCCCGAAGAAATAAGAGACACTCGCCTCTTTTGTAATATTTGTACCAGATTACTAATTGTTGAAGAATATTCAAGCCTCTGATATCACTGTTATGGAGGAGACAGCTGAGTGGTTTGACATGCCGAGAAATGTCACCGTCAAGCCATCAGATTCCAAGAGTGTCGCTTCAAAAACCTTCGGGCATGAGAGAGACCATTTCACTCTAATTCTTGTGACGGGCCCAAACTAAAACTGTTTATTGTGTTTCACCATGAAGTGAAGAAGTTACAAAATATCAAAGGTGCTCTCATTTTGTGTTCCAAGAATGGACGAATGATGAGCTGACAATGATGTGGCTGCGAAACGTCTGTGGACAATTTTATTTTTGAAAAAGACTCCCCGTGGGGGATGCTGTCCGCGGCCACGTCAGTGCCAGGATGAAGAAGAACCAAAGGGATACAACATGGGGAGTGCGATCATCCCTGATGTCTGCAATAAACCATTGAGGGATAGAATTTGAGTGTCTTGTGATGAATGGATGCCTGGCGATTGCAACAGGGAGTTCACTTTAGGTAGAAATCATAAAGTATCATTATGGCATTTAGTTGTAATAACATTTTATCTGCCTGCGACAAACATCCAAACATGATCCAAAAAATGTTCAAAGACTGTGTAGTACCGAATGCCACAGACAAGAGTAAAGATGACTTGAGTCAGAGCCTTTACGATGGTCAACCACGTTCTAAGAGCAGAGAGGAGTCATAGTTGGCCGATAGGGAGCATTGCAAGTGGTTCACGAGGAGGCAGAAGATGGTGAGCGGACGAGTTAGAACGAAGCAGCCATTTCTGATAATGAAGATAACCAATTTCAGGCCCATAAAAGGTAAGAAAATACTCCTGAAGCAATATAGCCCACCACAGTAAGGGATAGTAAAAATGGATAGAGTATATCCTGATTTATTTTTAGCACTCCTTGCCGTGGTGGAAGCCCATTTTGCAACTAAACTCCTGTCTCTAATAGATGCCTATCTCTAATACCTCGGCAGCGCCGAGCTGTTTTGGTGGGCAGCATAGCACTTCAGGTGACCAGTACTTCTCAAAATCAAGTTTTCTAATGGTGGTCACCTGCAACCCTGTATCAAGTAACACGGGCAATGGCATGCTGTCCACATAAAGTTACTTCTGGATGGGGACCTACGTATTTAGAAACCTCTTTCGGGGTTTGTGGACCTATTGTTTGTCCTCCCGGGGTATGGTCCCTCTTCCCCGGGGTCGTCCGTTTAAAGTATAGCATGAATTGATTTTGTGTCCAAACTGGCGGCAGTGATCACAAAATGGCCGCGGTGTACGTGGGTAACTTCCAGTCAGCCGAGGCGGTCCAGGTGGAAGCCTGAGCTTGGGGAACGGTGGCCTGGGCGATGCATTCAGATTTTCTAGCTCACTTATCTATATATATAAAATTGAATGTATGTCTGTCTGCGTGCGTGTCTGCGTGTCTGCGTGTCTGCGTGTCTGCGTGTCTGCGTGTCTGTTTGTCCTTTATGCGCTACTACACCATTCATCCGATCGCCATGAAACTTTGGGAAGTTGTTAAGTACACTCCTGGGAAGATTATAGGCATAGTACAAATATCCTACGATAAATGGCTCGCGAGCGTAGTCGAAAGTTACGCCCCCCCCCCCCACGTAGATCGAATAAGTAAGCCACCTGCTATTGTGATGTCATCACTGATGTCATCAACATCGGACGCCCTTGAACATGCCCCAACATGTTCTATAAAGCTGCATTGTGATGTCATTAAGGCTCTATTATGACACGTACAGCTTGGAACCACTAGAGCACGCCAGCCAATTACCATTGGAGTTGGAAGTGGGTAAACAAGTACTAGGATATCTTCCTAAGAAGCCACAGCAGCCGGATAAATTGTATGTTCCACCCAACGGCTATTTTATTTAGCCCGCAAGGGGGAAGCAGCGGCCTACAAAATCTCATTCAGGTAGGTAGGTTCAGTTCTTGGAGGTTGGGGAATGCTTATGGGCAAGGCCTTATGCCTCATCCCAACTCGATTATTCAATTCTAAGCGCAAAAGAATTAGCGTCCAAATTTTACGTACGGAATTTCCAAAGAATTAGCGTTCAAATTTTACGTACGGAATCTAATTTTCTCATTTCCTGATGTCATAGATAGATAGATAAATAGATAGATAGATAGATAGATAGATAGACTGTACGCAATAACCCAGATAGATAGATAGATAGACTGTATGCAATAACCCAGATAGATAGATAGATAGACTGTATGCAATAACCCTGATAGATAGATAGATAGATAGATAGATAGACTGTATGCAATAACCCTGATAGATAGATAGATAGATAGATAGATAGACTGTATGCAATAACCCTGATAGATAGATAGATAGATAGATAGATAGATAGATAGATAGATAGATAGATAGATAGACTGTATGCAATGACACGTACAGCTTGGAACCATAAATACTAGAGCACGCCAGCCATTTATAGTCAGTCTCCATTGGAGTTGGAAGTGGGCAAACATGTACTAGACTATCTTCCCAAGAAGCCACAGCAGCCGGATAAATTGGATGTTTCACACAACGGCTATTTTATTCAGCCTGCAAGGGGGAAGCAGCGGCCTACAAAACCTCAGTGGTCGCTGCTGCCGTCATCTAGATATATAAAAACGAATGTATGTATGTATGTCTGTCTTCGCAGCAACGCGCGACGGGTACGCTAGTCTATATATATAAAATTGAATGTATGTCTGTCTGCGTGCGTGTCTGCGTGCGTGCGTGTCTGTTTGTCCTTTATGCGCTACTACACCATTCATCCGATCGCCATGAAACTTTGGGAAGTTGTTAAGTACACTCCTGGGAAGATTATAGGCATAGTACAAATATCCTACGATAAATGGCTCGCGAGCGTAGTCGAAAGTTACGCCCCCCCCCCCCACGTAGATCGAATAAGTAAGCCACCTGCTATTGTGATGTCATCACTGATGTCATCAACATCGGACGCCCTTGAACATGCCCCAACATGTTCTATAAAGCTGCATTGTGATGTCATTAAGGCTCTATTATGACACGTACAGCTTGGAACCACTAGAGCACGCCAGCCAATTACCATTGGAGTTGGAAGTGGGTAAACAAGTACTAGGATATCTTCCTAAGAAGCCACAGCAGCCGGATAAATTGTATGTTCCACCCAACGGCTATTTTATTTAGCCCGCAAGGGGGAAGCAGCGGCCTACAAAATCTCATTCAGGTAGGTAGGTTCAGTTCTTGGAGGTTGGGGAATGCTTATGGGCAAGGCCTTATGCCTCATCCCAACTCGATTATTCAATTCTAAGCGCAAAAGAATTAGCGTCCAAATTTTACGTACGGAATTTCCAAAGAATTAGCGTTCAAATTTTACGTACGGAATCTAATTTTCTCATTTCCTGATGTCATAGATAGATAGATAAATAGATAGATAGATAGATAGATAGATAGACTGTACGCAATAACCCAGATAGATAGATAGATAGATAGATAGACTGTACGCAATAACCCAGATAGATAGATAGATAGATAGACTGTATGCAATAACCCAGATAGATAGATAGATAGACTGTATGCAATAACCCTGATAGATAGATAGATAGATAGACTGTATGCAATAACCCTGATAGATAGATAGATAGATAGATAGATAGATAGATAGATAGATAGATAGATAGATAGATAGACTGTATGCAATAACCCTGATAGATAGATAGATAGATAGATAGATAGATAGACTGTATGCAATAACCCTGATAGATAGATAGATAGATAGATAGATAGATAGATAGATAGATAGATAGACTGTATGCAATAACCCAGATAGATAGATAGATAGATAGATAGATAGATAGACTGTATGCAATGACACGTACAGCTTGGAACCATAAATACTAGAGCACGCCAGCCATTTATAGTCAGTCTCCATTGGAGTTGGAAGTGGGCAAACATGTACTAGACTATCTTCCCAAGAAGCCACAGAAGCCGGATAAATTGGATGTTTCACACAACGGCTATTTTATTCAGCCTGCAAGGGGGAAGCAGCGGCCTACAAAACCTCAGTGGTCGCTGCTGCCATCATCTAGATATATAAAAACGAATGTATGTATGTCTGTCTGTCTTCGCAGCAACGCGCGACGGGTACGCTAGTTTTTTTATAAAGAGCAGCAACACTGCTGGTGAGTTCTACCATCTGCCGCTGCATCTCAAGCAGGAGCTCACTAGTAGCATTGCTGGACTGTTTAGCCTGCTGGTATACGTCATGCTTGCAGGGGAGCGACAGCTTATTATCACCCATCAGAATCATCCCATACTTAGACTCCTACCCCTCAGCGGCCTGGGGCTCTGTACTCAGATGTGTATCAAATATGGCTTGTAAGCACTCAGATTTGTCCTTTACCATTATCTTATGTTCACGCGGACATGTTCTGACCTCTCTGGCGTCAGCTCCTTCCAACTGTCCTACTAGTAATTTCCTTTTTTGTTCAGTCGTTAACGGGTACAATCTAAACACAGCTCCCGTCTTTCCCCTAAACTGTCTGAGGGTATGTCTCTCCCCACTATATTTGGGTAGCCATGGAGCTCCTAAACAATGTGGCATAGCTAGCAGCACAAATCCAGTTGTACTAGAGACTACTGGTGCAGTATCTGCATGCACTATGGCAAATGGCGCGCCAGCAAGCGTTTGGTCCAGGGTAACTACCGGAGCAATAACAAGTGCTTGTTGATTGCCGGAAGGATTATCTTCATTATCAGACATTTTTGATCAGTCTTTTGAATTTACGAGGTGATTGCTACCCAGGTTTGCAGTAATGTGGCACAGAGGTGTTTTATCCTGTTCGTGATGCCAAAATGGCGGGTATGCAGCACTCAAGCAAGACACGCCAAAGTGGGGGAGACCACAGGGATTGCAAAATGGATGTCTCGGGTGGCTCTGCAATCTCTCCCAACAATAGCGGCAAAGGTGCCCTACTCGGTCGCCGCAGAGTGGTAGAAAAGATATTTACACCAAACTGGATCAAGAAGACCCAACTCAAAAATATGTGAAGGAATTGAGAAGGGTTATCAGAAGTCTGTCTGCGGGCTCCACAAAGCTTCTGGACTTGATACAGGAGAACCCTAGGGTTATGAACATTCTACATGATTCCAAAACTACACAAAGCTGGCAACCCAGGGAGGTCTTTTATCTCAGGTGTGGGAACCCTCACTGAAGGAACCTCAGGATGGGTAGAAGGCATCCTCAAACCATTGGTGAGAAACACAACCAGCTACTTGCAGGGCATCACAGATCTACTGAACAAACTGTCAACCATAGGTCCCCTCCCGGATGGCTCCATCCTGGCCACCATGGACGTGGAATGCTTGTATTCCAACATCCCACACGAGGATGGATTGACTGCCTGCCAGGCGCACCTTGAGACCAATTGGGTTGCCTCTTAAACTGTGTTACAACTCACAAGATTCATCCTCACACAAAATTATTTCTCCTTTGGCAAAGAGATATTCCTGCAACTCACTGGAACCGCCATGGGCGGTAAAATGGCACCGCAATATGCCAACCTTTTCATGGCAAAACTGGAGAGTGACTTTCTGACCTCCTGCTTCAGCAAACCACTGTCCTACTTCCGCTACACTGATGACATCATAATCATCTGGACCAACACCGAACAAGAATTAATAAAATTCCATGAGAGATTTAATGCATTTCACCCACCCTAAAACCTGACATTAAGCTACTCGTATACCGAAATCAACTTTTTGGACACCACCATAAAAATTTCAAACAACTTAATACAGACATCCCTATACTGGAAACCGATTGATTGTCCCACATACGTCACATGGGATGGTTTCCATACTAAACAAATCAAAAAATCGATCATTTACAGCCAGGCCATCAGATACTACCGGATCTGCTCCAACCCAACAGACAGAGAGGAATATTTATACCATCTTAAAATTCATTTACAAATCAGGGCTACCATCCCACCTCCACTGATGACCAAATCACCAGAGCCACCAGGATACCCAGGAATCAACTACTCCAATACACAGAGAAGGAAGGAAACAGTTGTGTGCCTCTAGTAGTGACCTACAATCCACGGCTGGAGGTACTAAGGAAGACTGCAAAGAAACTCCACCATACCCTACACAAGGATGACTGTCTGAACACCATATTCCCGGAACCTCCCCTTCTGTCTTACAGGCAACGTCCAAATTTGAGAAACCTTATAATCAGGAACTTATCCCTGTAATGTAAGGAGCTGTAAGACCTGCTGACATGTACGGACCGTGGACAAGATACAAATCCCCAACACACGGCAGGACTATAAGATCCCTGTAATGTAAGGTGCTGTAAGACCTGCTGACATGTACGGACCGTGGACAAGATACAAATCCCCAACACACAGCAGGACTATAAGATCCCGGGGAAATTCACATGTTCCATGTAGGTCATGTGCAGTAAATGTCCTGTTGGGAGCCTTTATGTTGGAGAAACAGGCCAAAAATTGAAAGCCAAGATGAGATCTCATCGCCATACAATTAAACAGAAGAAGACAGAATTACGTGTCGCTGAGCACTTTTCTAGTCAGGGACACAACTTAGAAGATGTGAGAGTTATGATATTGAAGGGTGGTTTCAAGTCACAAAGCCATAGAAGAACAATAATTCAGGGACCATAAAACTTTCACTCCCTTATCAGTGTCTAGTTAAAATGTTTGCATTATTCCTTTAAGTGCAAACCAGTCACATCCATATCTGTGCCTTGTCATAAGTATGTATGTTATAAGTGTGTATAAATATGCATGCCTCTTCTGATCTATTTAATTTAAAGGGGTTGTCCCGCGGCAGCAAGTGGGTCTATACACTTCTGTATGGCCATAATAATGCACTTTGTAATATACATTGTGCATTAATTATGAGCCATACAGAAGTTATAAAAAGTTTTATACTTACCTGCTCCGTTGCTGGCGTCCTTGTCTCCATGGTGCCGACTAATTTTCGCCCTCCGATGGCCAAATTAGCCGCGCTTGCGCAGTCCGGGTCTTCTGCAGTCTTCTATGGAGCCGCTCGTGCAGAATGCAGGCTCCGTGTAGCTCCGCCCCGTCACGTGCCGATTCCAGCCAATCAGGAGGCTGGAATCGGCAATGGACCGCACAGAAGAGCTGCGGTCCACGGAGACAGAGGATCCCGGCGGCCATCTTCAGCGGTAAGTATTGAAGTCACCGGAGCGCGGGGATTAAGGTAAGCGCTCCGGTAAGCTTTCTTTACCTCCCTGCATCGGGGTTGTCTCGTGCCGACCGGGGGGGGGGGGGGGGGGTTGAAAAAAAAAAAAACCCGTTTCGGCGCGGGACAACCCCTTTAAGCCTGAAGAAGAACCCTGCGTTGGTTCGGAAGCTCCCTATAACATCATGTATTTTTTTAGCCATTAAAAGGTATCATATCTACAAGATTACGTGGTTTCTCTTGCTAGGAACAAAAGATATCTAATGATGAACGGTGGTTTGTCACGTGACGCCAGCACTTCATCCGGGACTTCAAGGGTCAATGGCACAAAATAATTTGACACGAGTCCTGGTAACTTTTGGTTTAGTAAACTGGAATTGCACAGAATTACTTAAACTTGAATTTTGCAGTACAACAAAACAATGGCTTCTTGTAGAAGCTTGGTAGAGAAATAGTTATGCAGTAGTACAATACTTTGTGATACAGTTGGATTTGGATGAGACACAGTTTTCTCTTCAACGCTCTCTGTTGTATTTAGAGGTTACACAGTAAAAATTCCCACCTGCCTAGTTATCTGTTGGGCTTACTGGTGTTACATTCGTGTGGGCAACTTAGCACCAGACCCACACGAACGTGACCCGAAATCACGGGTCTAGGGAAACACAAGGAACTACCACAGATATACACCTTGCCCTATCTACTACTAAGGTTAGTGGCACAGACTTAATGGAGCAGGGACATCGCCCCTATAAAGGGCAGCCCAGCGCTCTTTCGATCTGGGCCCTTGCTGATCCTAGGAACCACAGACCCAGGCTAGGACACATAAACATGCCACCACGACAGGGACAACTGGTCACGTCACGGCTCCTGGCTATACTGCTAGTCCTTACACTAACCAGGAGTCCAGCGACACAAACCTCTCTTGCAGCAGCCACACATAGAACCTGTTCACACCACAAACAGAGACAGAATGAGCACTGAACAGGACTGTCCACACCTGATGTTTGGCCACCAGCACAGACACTGGACAAGACACTGTTCACACACAACAACATACCTACAATTATCCATACAACATAATGCATACCACAGAATCTATAATGTACCAACACATGCATACTATGTTACATTTGTGTGGACAACAAAGCACGAAGCCCACACGAATATGTCCAAGAACGATAGGGAACACATGGAACTACCACAGATATACACCTCTCCCTATCTCCTACTAGGTTTAGTGACAAAGGACCTACCTCTTACAGAGGAGGTTGTAATATTTATGCAGCAGAACAGTGGGGATTGGATGGCCGGAGAAACTTCACACCCCTTCAGCTCAATTATCCCACACCTGGGAAGGTGTGCTCCTGGAACCCTGTAGTACAACAGATCCCAGCAGCACAACCTGACAACTGGAAGGTGATTAGGCAGTTATTGGAGTTGAAGTTTGAGATGAGCCTCTTAGTACCGCTGGCTTTGACTTCACCGGGCTTTGTATAACTCACTGTTTTAGTGGAACGGGTCCCAGCTTCTCTCCTTCTCATTGCTAGTAGACTGGGGAGCTGGTGAATCCTGGCTTTCCTGTTGAACAGTGTGTTATAGCTGCTCACTCTGCTGACCTCCTCCTGTACGACCTCCTCCTCCGACTCTTTACGCAGACTACTGACTCCCCTTCACTTCCTGTCTTGTTCCAGCACTTTCTCCTCTACTAATCCCCTTCAGCATACTGGCTCATTCTGGAGT
This sequence comes from Eleutherodactylus coqui, assembly GCF_035609145.1. Classification (NCBI taxonomy): domain Eukaryota; kingdom Metazoa; phylum Chordata; class Amphibia; order Anura; family Eleutherodactylidae; genus Eleutherodactylus; species Eleutherodactylus coqui. Next base: position 108,678,343 of record NC_089848.1, read on the forward strand.
TTTCTCGCTCTGAACTCTCACCATCCCCCTCCACCAATCAGTTAGGGCATTACATACTGCCAATAAACAGCCAGCTGTTGTCAAGCTTTAAGCTTAGTTTATAGAAAGAAAAGGGGAAAAGAGGGTTTTTCCCATGTACGGCACATTCTATGTCTCCTGGAAGCACATAGCAAAGTGGCAGGACAATTGATGGTGTGGCTATTCTGGAGGACCCTCTGGGCCACTACACCTCGTAGGCACCAGGTTTCTGAATCCATTTTCCAAGTCAATGCCCGGATGTTTCTTGGAGGTTTTACGGTACAGATTCCGCAGTGTTTTATAGAGGTCATCTCCGCCTTCTGCACATCGGTTCCCGTCACCATTAGGACTCACAATTTAAATTCCAAATTAACCGATTTCACTGGCCTACAAAACAAAACTTTTTTCTTTCACAAGATCATTTTCTGGTGATTCTGTTTCTATTTCACCTTCTGAATTCAAATCTGTTGTAAGAATTTTTTATCAGGGTTTTTATTGTGACACATTTCACGTTTTATAGAATTAGAACTTCTGTAAGTCAACATTATGTAAAATCCAGTTTACCTAGAAAGTTTTGCTGTTGATTGACGGGAATATTTTGCTTCTGGGACTCTCTTTATGGTCCAGCAATTGTCATCCAGCATATGGGGACGCCACTTGCCTGGCTACCTCTGCTCCATCGTAGATAACGCTCGCCATGCCGCTCAATGACAGCCCCAAGATCTTCTGGGAAGGAGTCCTGATGGGAGTCCAAGAAGTGAAGTTTTTAGGACATAGCACACCCCACAGCTTGGTAGGATTTCACAAGATCATCACTAGATCACAAGAGTTTCCTGATTTATGATTTCCTAGAAAAAAGGAGACGTTTCTGATTGACACCGGGCTGCTTTCTGCAATGGATTTATCAGTTTCTGAAGTTTTCCATTATCCGTCACTGATCTTATTTGTAACCCTATAAAAATCTTTCCGTTTCGCATCGCTAGCTTTGGGTAATGTAGATTTCAAATGCAGAAATTCTGCTGAATTTCTATCGATTGTCTTTACAAATTGTTTCATCCTCCCAGTTTTATAGGCAGTCGAGCCAAATAGACTTTGCAGGATTCACTAAAGGGACACGTGACACTTTGTGTCCAGGAATAAGAGTCGCACGCTTAGGCATTGTTCCCAGACTTCCTCTCCCTGCAGTTCCCTTCACAGAAGAACATTTAGGCCTCCTTCCCACGAACGGATTTCCGCCGCGTAATTCGCGGCGAAAATCCGCTGCGTTGCCCGCAGCTATTAGGTTCTATTGAACCTAATAGCACAATGCTCACGATGCGTAATTCCACCGCGGAATTACGCACCGCGATTTCTCCCGTCCTCACCCGCAGCATGCTCTATTTTCTGCGGGTGAGGACGGGCTGTACGCACTGACGGCTTCCATTGCAGTCAATGGAAGCCGTCCGTTCACGCTATCTCCCGCTGTAACCAGCGGGAGATAGCGTGAAAAAACGCTTTCCCGCCCACCGCCGCGCGTCATATGACGCCATATGACGCTGCCGGCCGCGTCACGTGACACGGCCGGCCGTGCACGTGACACGGCCGGTGACTCGGCGGTGGTGGGCGGTGACGGGCAGTGACGCGGCGGCGGTGGGCGGGGAAGCGATTTCACGCTATCTCCCGCAGGTAAGTATAGGGGCTCTGGGGGGCGCCGTGACGGGCTTCACTGCGTAATATTACGCGGCGGACCCCGTCACGCTCGTGGGAAGGAGGCCTTAGGACTTAAAGGTAATTCATCCAATGGCAACACATAAAGAACACCTACACTAAAAAAAATAGGTGTCACAAAAAAAATCCTGATGGGAAAATCCTAACAACATATTTGAATTCAGGAGGTGAAATAGAACTAGAATCACCAGGGAATATTCTTGTCCGGCGTTATTATGTTTGAGGTTTCTAGGAGGAAACTCACGCAAACATGGGAAAAACATACAAACTCCATGCAGATGTTGTCCCTGGCCACAGCTCTACGGCTCCGTTGCTAACCATGAGAGCGATTGTGTTGCCCACCTGGACCCTCTGGAGGGCTTTACACAGAATCCCCAAGAAAAAAAAAATATCTGCATTACTGGCAGAAGGAAAAGGTATTGCTGAAATTAGTACAACAATAAATGACCCCTCCGCAATCTTCTTCATACTCAATCATATTCTAACACGTATACATTTGAGTCATGTGGTCAACGGCTATTAAACTTATACATTAATAAATGTCCCCTTTATCATAACCCCGTCCCCTTTATTAGAGCCCCGGCCCTCTTATGATTGGAGCTTCCCTGTATGGTAATTCTCCCCGTGACCCCGGAGGGCGGCGTAAAATCACGTGACAAGTTTTCCACGGATTAGTTTCAGTGTGAATCCACATTAGATGGGAGAATCCAGCGATCGGAGCGACTTCCAACGAGGCCGGTCATCAATGCTAGACTAGCCGGGGGCTCACCGCCAACCGCGGGGGGTTTTCTTGTGTAACAGTGTGGAGAGTATACTGAGAATGGCGCAATCGAGGAAAACATCCAGTGAAAGGGGATCCTGTGGACAGAAGCAACTCATCACTGAAAGGGGTCGGAGGAGGATGTCAGGAATCGTTCTGACCAACAGGCTGCACAGTCAGCTGAATACAATGCTGGAGCTCCAACTAACGTGTCCGAACGCACAACTCGCCGTTCCTCTGCACGGATGGGTGATAACAGCAGACAGACAGTTCCAGCGCCATTGTGTCTAATAGTAACAGAAAGGCTCCAGAGCGCAAAAGAGTGCAAAACTTGTATCACTGAGCAGCGGAAAAACATCTCCTGGTCAGATGGGTCCAGATTTCTATTGCTGATGGGAGATCAGAATTTGGTGCAAGCAGCATGAATCGCTGACCCCTTCCTGTCAGCTGTGTGGAAGGTTTTCTTGACACATCCTGACATCACAATAAATTGCCACGATTCCAAGGCAGATCCATCGCTCTGCTGGCCGGCGGCTCTGATGACACAGTGCGGCAGTATGTGAGCGCTCAGATCTACGCGACACTGCGCACTTTTATTCCAGGGGTGATGACTTTATTAGTTCCTCTTTACAAGAGATCCGAGGCCTCTTCATCCAGCCCTTCCTATCATACATTTGTTTTTTTGACTGAAAGGTCTTTATCCCCTTCATAACGCGGCCGATTTGGGCTCTAAGTTTGCAAGTTCCTTGGGGGGATTTTCATTTCCAATTTTCAACAGCCATCATTTCTTATTTGTCCGCCCACTCGGCCGTATGAGGGCTTGTTTTTTCTTTGGTGAGCTGTAGTTTTTATCGGTACCATTATTTGGGTATATTTAATGTATTGTAGAACATTTATTATGGGTTGCCATCGTGTGTTTGTTTTTTCATAGTATTAATCATGCAGCATAAATGACACGAGATACTTTTTCTGCAGATCAATGTGATTACAACATTAACAAAATTATATATTTTTTCTCCCTTTTCACAATAAAAGCCCTAATTTTCGGAAAATATTTTTTTCCTTCGCTGCATAAAGTCCCGTAACTTTTTACTCGTGGACAGAGCTCTGCGAGGACTTGTTTTTTGCATGACAAGCTGTCATTTTTATAGTACCATTTTGGGGTAAAAATTGCTTTTTTGAACACTTTTATTGCATTTTTTTTGGGGGGGGGGGTAAATTAAGAAGAAAACATCTTTGATCGGTCTTTTTTTAATACAGTTTACTTTCATTTGCAGAATGAAACATGTGTTTAATGTATCGTAGGGGTTGTTACAGTTGCGACAAAACCAAACGTGTCTCTCTTTTGAAGTCTAAACACACACGGGGCTCAAAAAATGTTGCGCGGTTCACACCCAGATTCACTTGGATGCACAACCAGCGGAGCAACACGGGATACAAACAGTTAGGAGGCGGCTTGGATCTACGACAGTAATAGTCACGTGTTTGATGATGCGTTACGCTGTGAGGCAGGGATGTCCAACGTCACGATGCGATGATGACTCACTGTAGGTGACGCCCACCATTGCATGTGCGGGATTCTCCTGGTTTGTATCATTGGGATCGGACACCACCCCCTGCGAGTGATTGGCAGTCGTCACGGCAAACCCTGTACCCTATAACAGTAACGGGGTTTATTAATCAAAAGTATGATTGACGAACCAAGGGGGGGTCTCCCCTACATTTTGATTTCTAGGGGCAACAAGACATTCTTCCCAAGAGCCCAGGGGGTCAGGTACCCTGACCGTCCGCTAGATCTCTGTACAAGGAGAAGTGCCCTATTGTGTACATCTTTTGCTCACATCAATTAGCACCGCCCAGGGGCTGGGCTTGTTACATACCATATATTTGGGGCAGTTTTGAGACAGCAGTTATACCCTAGTCTACCATCGAGGCCATGGGCTCTGCTACTTTTCTTTCTTTTTATTAGCATTTGGGGTTTTCTCCTAATCTAGGGGGGTTATGATTAGGCTGAGAGATCCGCTCTACAGACCTCATAGGCTAGCATAGGCACTGGCGTAACTATAGGGGGTGCAGGGGATGCGGTTGCACTTGGGCCCAGGAGCCTTAGGAGGCCCATAAGGCCTCTTCTCCATATAGGGAGCCCAGTACTATGAATAAAGCATTATAGTTGGGGGCCCTGTTACAGGTTTTGCATTGGGGCCCAGGAGCTTCAAGTTACGCCTCTGAACATAGGGATTGTCCTGGCAGCCTCAGCAAAAATGCTCAAGACTGGATCTTGTTAGGAACCTCTCCTAGTATACTTTTCAGACTATCACAGTGACTAAACGTGGGGGGGATTTTCCCTACAGCAACTGCAGCACATAGAAAGGCACTATACAAAATTCAGGTGCTTCTGTACGGTGATTTGTGGTTGTGGATACCCCTTATGCATATATGGACCACAAGGTTGTCGTAGCTTGTATTTTACTTTACTGCAACATCATTGGCAGCAATGCTCTCAGACTTCAATCTAATAGACTAAATAGTATATATTTTTTGACTCATGCCGGAGGACCGGTAATTTTCTGTCTCCTCAATTTAAGCCCTTGAATCACCTGAGGATCTGCCTGATTGGTGAAACGCGTCGAGCCAGTAGTCTGAGCTTGCATGTAACTAACAACTGAGTCACCATACTTATATCTAGTGCCCAAGGTTGAGGCACTCTGTGATACCCTGTATTAAACTTATTAGACTACTTGTTGAGGGTCGAACAAAGGCAAAATTAGGATCCGTCTGTGCACAGCTTGCCCAACTAGTTGTTTTTGTCTGAGTGTTGAGTTTGTCTCATGTTGTTTCTCTGGTTGTGCATCCAAGTCAACCTGGGTGTGAACCGCACAACATTTCTTGATCCCCAAGAAGGAATAGTATATTGCAGTACGTTAGTACTGCAATGCATTACTGCGAACCATAGCAATCACAGACCATGGCAGACCCAAACGCCATTGTCTGGCATCCAATTGTCACGGCAACCCATTGTCCCTCCATGATTACATGGCAGAGGGCCGATGATGTAAAGGGGAGCACCATCCCTCTGTGAACCCTATACATGCTGCAATCAACATTGATTTGTGACTCGTAAGGGGTTAACAACAGGGATGGGCGTTCTCCTTGAATCCCACAGGCTGCTCCTGCTGCAGGGGCACAGACTCAACTTCAGAGCCCGCACCATCCACAGGACATGAGTTCATACCCATTTGCAGTAACTGCTCCACAGGATAGGTCATATATAGTTGATCGGCGGGGTCTGCCACTCTTAATCCGTGACGGTCAGCGGGCCCGCTGTCTACTATGTTCAGAATGTTACCGTTATATTGAGTTCAGTGAGAGCTGCGCCTACAATACCAACCCATGCCGCTGCCATGTGGAGACAGCTGTCTGCTCCCGGCTCGGTCCGCGCTGACAGTAGATCCAGCAAACAGCTGATTGGAGGGGAGTCTAAGTGGTGAGCCCCGCCCATCAACTATTGATTGCAATGGGGAATCAACCTTTACGAGCCCAGATGATGATACCTTATATTAAGAATAGCTGATTTATAGCACCGCACTTTGTGTATACAACAGGGGGCGCTTCATCTTGTCGTTGAGGTTTTACAATGCCATCCATGATAAACCTTTAAGAGCGCTGCTAATGAGATTTCCTTATGGCTATTTGGTTTTGCGTCCGAGGTCATGCCCGGTGTGCCGCTGAGGTTACAGCTAGTAAGGGAGAGCTGATCTGCGCAGAGGTGGGCAGGGCTTCTTATTGCGCCCCGCGCAGGGTTACAGCGAGGAAGAGCAATCCGTTTGCATGCCAATCAAGACCTGCGGCGGCCGGTGCAGCGTTGAGGGAAAATCTGCCTCTTTTCAGCTCATTAGAATGCAATAAAGGAAAACGTCAAGAGCAGAAAGTGAAAGTACCGGTCCGGAGAACAGAACCAAATACCCATAAGGAAACCCCATCAGCAGCGCTCTTAAAGGTTTATCATGGATGGCAGGGTAAAAGCTAGACGACAGGTCCCCTTTAAGAAAATCAGAGCGCTATTGTATGGAATTCCGTGCATTTCAGACGTTTCAAGTGTACTTTAATCTGTTCATTACTGGATGGCTTATAAAGAATTGACTACTAAAAGGGTCACCTGCGGCTTTATTATGTAGTGAATGTCAGACCCGTCAGTAATGAAGTAATCGCGGCGCTCTCCTTCCGAGCGCCGTAACTTTTAAACAATACTCAATGAAAAAATCTCTTCAAGAACTTCAGCTTAAGAGAAGCGGCGAAGACAAAAGAAGCGGGTCTCCACGGCAGGCTCCAGCTTCTCTATAGAAGCTGCTGTATCTCAAGTATTAACGGTTTATGCTTGAAGACGTCTTGCCAAATTTGGGGGGTCATCCTGTTGGTGCACATTGTAGTACCAGAGGGACGGCGGCCGCGAGGTCTTGGTCCCCACAGAGTTGGATGTTCCTTTATCAATAACCCTTTCATGGCTGAGGGTCATTGCTGCTCCTCCGTCCAGGACACATTCTGATACCCCCACTGTCCAAAAAAAAAGCCAAAAACATTTTTCTGGTGACCCATCTACACGAGGGCTTGTTTTTTGCGGTACAGGTTTTATTTTTCAGTGGTTCCATTTAACGTGACATATAATGTATTAGAAGTCTTTTAGAATTTTAAGTGGGACGAAATGGAAAAAAAATGCAATTGCGCTATTTGTGGGGGGCATTTTTACAGCCTTCATGGTGCAGTGACATGTTGTCTTTATTTTGTGGGTCAGCACGATCCCAGCGATACCAAGTTTATATAGTTTTTTATATAATTAAAAAAAACATTAAAAAACCTTTTTAAAAAAATTGCTTTCTGCCGCCATCTTTTGGCCCCCATAACTTATTTTCAGGACGACCTGTAATTTGTATTGTTATTATTTGGGGGAAAATAGATTTTTAAATACCTTTTTCATGAAATTTTTTTTTTGGAGACGAGTGACGAAAAAGCGCAATTCTGCCACTGTGTGTTTTTCCTAACAGAGGTTAGTAACCGTGTGGGATTAATAATGTGGTATTTTATCAAATTTGACCTTTATGGATGTAGCCATACTAACTTTTAGATTTTTGATACGCAACACACAAATCTTGCAAAATTTTCTTGGCCATTTGGAAACGGTCTCATCTCTGATCACAGCAGTTGCAGACAAGTGTCGACTGACAGATACAGATATCCGCCATATATAGAGCAGGTTCGACTCCTGAGCCCCCTCCATACCCAGTACTATGTATATTCGCAAACTACGCAAGGCCTGTGCTGTTAGGACATAAATAGTCGTATGTGTGTCATGAAGGGGTTAAGCACCTTTTTGCAAGATTGTTAGAGCCCTCAATGCAAAAAAGTTGAACAGAAGTTTGACAAAAACAAATCTAATACAGTAAGGGCTCTCCTGCCGGTCCGGGACCAGCGATAATCCCTATGATCAGCGTGTTATGGGGGGCACCAACATTTCCTACATACTCCGGCTGTTTGTCAATGGTTTATTCTTAGTTTGCACATGCCTGTACCTTTAATAGGGGAAGGATCCCAGATGGAAGAAGTGGCAAGGCACTATGTTGAGTGGCAGAGTTCAGGGAGCATTATGAGTCAACAGTGTGTCTCCGTGGCTCTGAAAGTCGATTGCTGTTGGCACGTGATATTGGATTGCGCCAAAGGGGTCGGAGCGCTCAACACTCTTCATGACGCTAGGTGCCACCTGGTGGACCGTAAGACTCACCGGAGGAATACTACTAGGCTCCTGTGTATCTAGAGACTGTTTGTTCCGCCATTCCCTCGCTCTTCTTAGTTTTTGCTCAGGTCACTGATAAAGACTTCAAGCCTATAGCGCCCATCCGTAATGACTACCACGCCGCCCAACAACTCTTCCTGCTGTTTAAATAAAACATGTTGAGTTTCTGCAATATGTGGAATAAAATAGAGTTCTTGTGCTCTCCGGCTCGGGCCAGGTTGGAGACGAGACCACAGGAAGTTGCCCTGACCCACTCTTGTCCATGGGTTGTGTCTGGTATTACAGCTCAGCTCACTTCAATGGAGCTGGGCTGCAATACATCACACAACCCTATGGACAAGGGTGGCGCTGTGTTTGGAAGAAAGCAGCCATGTTGTTCTAACCTTGGATAGCTTGAGGAGTGAGGAGATTTAGTGGTCGTGCAAGTGCGCTGCCACACCATTAATTTTCAATCGGACTGCCAGAGATAGCTAAGTAGAAGCTCTCGGGTATTTCGGTCAGCCATGAAATGAATGGCGGCACACATGTTCATCCAGCCCTCCATTCACTGTGATGTCCCTGTGGGTTAGAAGAAACGACCTCGCAGTGACAGAAGAGAGGGACATGGGATCCCCATTCTCAGGATCGGTGGGGGTCTCACTGGTGAGACCCCCACAGACCAGCAAGTTATCCTCCATCCTGTGTCTAACCTGTGGATAGGGGATAACTTGCAATTGTAGTTCAACCCCTTTCAGGGTTTGTGCTAAGTTTTTTTTAACTCTTTGTGTCGCCTGTTGATAGGACGAGGTTGGAGGATGAGTCCCCAGTTGTATGTGCTGCTGTTGGACAGAAGATTAGCGCAGGAAATTCATTCTCTCCGATCCGCGTACGAATAATCATATTACAGTGATCCCAGTAGAAGCTTCCACTTGGTAAACACCACAATGTTCTGTATACCATAATAGGAGTCGGAAACTTGAAACAGTAACATATTTAATGAACACTTTGTCAGACCTGTGAAACATTACAGAAATATCCGCCCTTAATAGATCGGGGTTTCTGAACATTTTCAGGCTTCACTTTGCTTTGAAAATGGTCATTAGTGAGATTTTGCTGAGGGATGTGTGACTTGCACCCAACTGAACGCTGACCTACAAACACTGCCGCTGCGAGCTGCTTCTGAAGCATCTTCTATCAGATCTTCCTTCAAAGGTTCCAGAACTCTTGAAGACAACAAAACAACTCAAGGACGTTTCTCACTCCAATTTTATAAATCTGGCGTGACGCCGCTCAGGAAGTTTACGATTTACTGACTTTCAACATACTTCTTATAGTCTTCCATCTTTGGAGGACGCGGCGTGACTGCGAGATCTCTTTATACAGCAGTATATTGTGGAGTAGGAGTTCTTTAAAGGACGTCTGTCACTTAAATTTGGCCTAGTAACCCAATATCCCGTTCTGCCCGCACTTTATCTGTTGCCAAAGTATCTCCTATGTGAAGATAAGAGCCAACAAGTTTCCATGTAATATGCTAATGAGCCCCGGAGTGTCCAATGGGCGGTCCCCCTCTGCAAGCCTTTTCTGCTAAAAACCACCGCCTTTCTAGCTGAGTGACTCCTGCAGGTCTTCCCGCTGGAGACAACATGCAGTCCACCTCCAATGTGCTTGCGCCGCACTGACGATGGAGCATTACAGACAATCACATTCACAGCAGACAGAAACGGGATTGGCAAGTGCGATATCGGTCCAAGTTTCTCTAGCCAATATCGCACTCGTCCGCATGAATATACCCTTATGTAGACTATAAGTATTTCCTGTATAAAGTACTACTTTACAGACTATGAGCACTTCCTATAAATAGTAGCACGGTATGAGTTGTGCATACTTTATAAAACAGGATGGCATTATTTTAGACAGAAAAGCATTATGGTCCATGGGTTCTTAATGTGGCAGTACGCACTATGAGTACTTTATATAACAGTATAGAGCAGGGGTGGTAAACCTATGGCACGCAGAGCCCTCCCTGCTGGCACTCACCGCCGTCGGCCACTCACCACGTTAGTGAATACCGGCAGGGGCGTATTCACTCAGCTACACTGCTGGCGGCACTCATCCTGGCACACACTGTGACTTCAGTGTGCACCCAGTATCCCCGTCCCCTGAAGTATCCTCTTTGGTTCCGCAAGAGCAGAGGTAGAAGGCATCCAGCAACACACTGACGTCACAGTGTGCACCTGGGATCAGAGCCAGCAGCAGCGCCAAGCAGAGGATCAGCGGCGCTTCCACGAGGAGACAGAGGTAAGTATATGGGTCTCAGGGGGGCACTATTACTACTGGGGCTGCTGTGGGGTGTCACTATTACTACTAGGGGCCGCTATGGGATGTTACTATTGCTACTGGGGCCACTGTGGGATGTCACTATTACTACTGGGGGCCACTGTGGGATGTCACTATTACTATTGGGGGCCACTGTGGGATGTAACTATTACTATTGGGGGCCACTGTGGGATGTCACTATTACTACTGGGGATGCTATAGGGTGTCACTATTACTACTGGGGCCCCTGTGGGGTGTCACTATTACTACTAGGGCCACTGTGGGGGGTCACTATTACTACTGGGGACACTGTGGGGTGTCAGGATTACTACTGGGGCCACTGTGGGATGTCACTATTACCACTGGGGCTGTTCTTGGATGTCACTTTTACCGCTGGGGCTGCTGTGGGATGTCGCTATTACTACTGGGACTGCTGTGGGATGTCAGTATTATTATTACTGGGGCCACTGCTGTGGGGTGTCACTATTATTACTGGGGCCGCTGTGGGGGGTCACTATTACTACTGGGACTGCTGTGGGATGTGTCTATTACCGCTGGGGCCGCTGTCGGATGTCCCTATTACCACTGGGGTTGCTGTGGGATTTCACTATTACCGCTAGGACTGCTGTGGGATGTCACAATTACCGCTGGGGCTGCTGTGGGGTGTCACTATTACTACTGGGGGCCGCGGTGGGATGTCACTATCACTACTGGGGCGACTGTGGGGTGTCACTATTACTACTGGGGCCACTGTGGGGTGTGACTATTACTACTGGGGCCACTGTGGGGTGTCACTATTACTACTGGGGCCGCTGTGGGATGTCATTATTACTGCTGGGGCTGCTATGGAATGTCACTATTACTACTGGGGCCACTCTGGGATGTCACTATAAGCACAGGGGTATGTTTACATGTGGCGGAAATGGGCAGGGCTATTTCAAAATAGACAGTGCAAATTTTGGATGTGGAAATGCTGCAGAATTTGCCACAGAAATTTCTGCTGAGGACATTCTGCAGCATTTCCGTGTCCAAAAAGCAGTTAAAATCTGTACTCGGTCTATTTTGGAGCGGCCTTGTCCTTTTTAGAACGAATATACTGAACTGAATATACTAATATAAAGTGAGCAATGCTTGCTCGAGTAACTGCATTATCCGAGCGTGCTCGCTCATCTCTAGGGGAGACTTATCAAGGCTTTTTAAGTGCATAAAAAATTTCACAATTTGGCGCGCATCCTGCTTATGCAGAAATGGTGTAATATTTTGAGCGGTACACCTCTGTGTGCCACTTTCCTGGAGAGGGGGAGTAGCTTATTGGGAGGGGCGTGGCCACCAACGCCAACACATTTATGTATAATTTACGCTAGAAACCGGCATAAATTAAGCCAGAAATCTATAACAGGTCCTACTGGTGAAGTTATCTCTGTAGACTAGAGATGAGCGAGCGTACTCGGCCACGCCCCTTTTTCGCCCGAGCACCGCAATTTTCGAGTACTTCTGTACTCAGGCGAAAAGATTCGGGGGGCGCTGTGGGTGAGTGGGGGGTTGCAGCGGGGAGTGGGGGGGAGAGGGAGAGAGAGAGGGCTCCTCCCTGTTCTCCGCTGCTACCCCCCGCGCCGCCACGCCTCCCCCTGCCCCCCCCGGCGCCCCCGAATCTTTTCACCCGAGTACTGAAGTACTCGAAAATCGCGGTGCTCGATCGAGTGAATACTCGAAACGAGTATACTCGCTCATCTCTACTGTAGACGCATGGAGGAGGTGCGATGCGCCTAAGAAACGGCTTATATTAGGCACATTGTAAGCTGTTGGACGTTACGTTAGGACCAGTGTTGGAAATGCGCGTCTTCATAAATTTCCACCATAAGGCATCAATATTTTGCTACTAGACAACCGTATAAATCTCCCATCCACCCTATAAGAAGCATTGTAACGATTTTCACATTGTGTCTAACTCTTTATTCATATTGAACTTGATGAATTTTACATGTTGCATTTTAACACATTTTTTAGTTTCTTTCGCTCTAGTTAAATTCTATATGCTTGTAGAGCGCTGGAGCTACAATGTGAGCAACACTTGACATAACATTTTCTATAACTTCCTGCAATTCCCAGCCAGTAAAAGAGAAGTTTTCGAGACACCTTGGCAAACGAATGGCTCGTGATAATCCAAAGAAAATGTGCGGCTAAGTTGCCCGAGGCCATAGCGCAATATTTAATTATTCAGCATTATTTCCGCAGCATATTTACTATTTAATACACTTTTCATGTTTCTGCTTCCTTTCTTTGCACGTGTGTTTCTGCCAGGGAAGTGTAGGGATTGGCAGCGCACTATCTGCAGTCTGGAGTAATTACCGGGCCGCGGTTACCATTATCAGCAATCACGCTTTTTTATTTGCGTTGCATTCCTGCATTACAAATGAAATTAATTTTCGCAGTCGTATTTATCTAGGAAACGCGCCGCCGTCACACAGCAACACAGTTTACAGAAACTTTTTGGCCTTTGATAGTGAAACAGTCAATGAATGGATTGTAGTTTCTGGGAGACGGAATGTTCCTAATTACATATATACTGCGATGACTATCTGCGCCTGCAATATTACAAGAGCGAAATAAAATCTGCAACTGTTGCCTGTATATCAATAAAGATGAAAAATGTCTCTCCTGCCAACGTGAAAACGATTCCAGCGCGGCTTTCTATCTAAAGGGTAGGAAGCTGACAATAAAACCAGGGAGATAAGCTGCAGATCTGCTCTGATATATAAATAATAACCGTTTCTTGTGTTATTGATACATTTTTACTAAAGAGAATAAAGGTCCTGAAGGGGAACGCGAGACAAAAGTTATAACGGCCCCTTATCTGAGATGAGAAATGTGCTGTATACCTATACCGGGCGTATCCACCCCACAGGGGGCGCATCACCTGCAAACAAGGGAAGCTGCCTGAATACTCAGCTAGGCAGTTGGGTACATTTAAACATTACAGATTTGATATGGATTACTTATGTGGGTTCTACACCCAAAACCCGCAAAAAAAAGTACATTACAATATACACTGAATGGCCACTTTATTAGAGCCCCTGACTCTTTATTGGATCTCCCAGCCTTTATTAGAACCCTGAGGCCTTTATTAAATCCTCCAGCCCTTTATTACAGCCCCCGACCCCTTCATTACAGCCCCCGACCCCTTCATTAGAGCTCCTGGACATTTATAAGTGTCTCCAGCCCCTTCATTAGAGCTCCTGTCCTTTTATTAGCATCTCTGGCCCTTTATTAGAGCAGGGATGATATTCCTGCAGAATGACTTCATTCCCTAGTGGGATCTACAAGAATGACTTCATTCTCTAGTGGGATCTACACCACTACAAATGTCTGCGGCTCTGAAGGCCAAAGGAGTCCAACACACTAGATGGGGGTCTAATAAAGGGTCATTCAGTGTAGATTGAGAAATCTGCTTCAGCATCTTATTATTTAAGGTCAAGTTAATAGCTGAAAGTATAGATGTTAACACATTCTAATGTTATCTCCAAACCTCTGAGACGTGTAAGACAGGGCCAAATATTGGGAAGACAATGTTTATCTTGTGCATGACCCCATTCAAAAGAAAGGGATTCACCTGGACACTCTTTTTTTTATTGACTTTTTTTAAATTAACTGTAACTAGGGCTTAATTTTGGAGTAGGGCTTATAGTTCAAGCATCCTCAGAAATCCTAAAAAATCATTCTGCATCCTCACAAATCCTGAAAAATTATGCTAGGTCTTATTTTCAGGGAAATCGGGTATTCTGTAGTCTGAAAAATGCAGATAATTACAATATTTTAAATATTTTCCTGTATTCATTTTAATTATAAAATGTGATATTTTTATCTGGTGAAATCTTTCTCCTGAGAGGTTTTGTTGAGCCGGCACTTATCGGAAGAAACTTCACATTTTAAATGTGTTATATGCAACAAGAAGATAATTGTAAGGGCGCCCACCCACTGGCGTTAGCGATTTTCGTGCGTGAAAAACTCAGCGTTTTCGTCGCGTTTTTGGCACGTTTTCCGCGCGGTTTTCGCGGCGTTTTCGCGGCTTTTTCGCGGCATTTTCGCGGCTTTTTGCGTTAATTTACATTGACATTCATGGGTGCATTAAGAGAAAAATAAGGACACATATGCAACTGACAGTTCCTATGTTAAAAATTGCAACGGACTGAAACAAAAAACGCCAGTGGACAGGAGTACATTCAAAACTAATTGCTCTTGAGAAAAAACGCAAAGGAAAAAAATCGCCAGTGGGTGGGCGCCCTTAGGCTGCAAGCGCACAAGCGCAAATCTCGTGTGAGTATAAACTGCATTCTTTTGAATAGAGTCATTCACTGAGCGATTCTTTCCCGCGCAGCAATGCTGTGAGGTTGGAATAATCGCTGCATGTCTTATCTTTTTGCGTCCCTCGGAGCGCCTCGCCCTTTGCTTTCAATGGGATAGTTAAACACAATGCGCCGTCCGATGTGCATGCAACTGCGAGGTGATGTTTCCCACTAAAATCAATGGGAAACACTTGTAAAACGCCCGTTGGTGAGCGCGATATGGGGCCGAGGTTCTTGTCCGTGTGAATGTAGCGTAAATGGAAGATTTTACCGCAACAGCTCAGATTTAGTCATTCATTTCTTTATTGGCTCAAGTATCTTTGTACCTTTCTACGCACACAGTCATCCTCCTACACTTAATATTCGGCTTTATCCCAGCACAGTCATTTACGCCATCGGCAGGGGCGCAACTAAGGGCTCAGGGGCCCTGATGCAGAACGTGAGCTGGGGCTGCCCCTCTATCTGTATCTGTACCCGCACCCATACCTAAACCATGCTGCACAGAGGCATAACTTGAAGCTTCTGGGCCCCAGTGCAAAACCTGTAACAGGGCCCCCAACTATAGGCCTTTATTTATAGTACTGGGCTCCCTATATGGTGAAGAGAGGCCTTATGGGCCCCCTAAGGCTCCTGGGCCCAGGTGCAACCACATCCCCTGCCCCCTCTATAGTTACGCCTCTGGTCATCGGTGCGGAAGACAGAGAGCTCCAGAATAAAACTATTATCAGATGATATTCGTTCCTTTCATGCCAATCGGTGCACAATTGCAGTGTGTCCTGGTCCTTCATGTCTGCACCAGGACTGGCATAATAGTGTGCTGGGCCGGAGGCACAAAGTGGATTCACCCCATAAGTACATATCAAGTCCGAGGAGCAGCCGCCATACTTAGTTATATTTAGTTTATTACTAGAGATGAGCGAGCACCAAAATGCTCGGGTGCTCGTTACTCGGGACGAACTTTTCGCGATGCTCGAGGGTTCGTTTCGAGTAACGAACCCCATTGAAGTCAATCGCCGACCCAAGCATTTTTGTATATCGCCGATGCTCGCTAAGGTTTTCGTTTGTGAAAATCGGGGCAATTCAAGAAAGTGATGGGAACGACACAGCAACAGATAGGGCAGGCGAGGGGCTACATGTTGGGCTGCATCTCAAGTTCACAGGTCCCACTATTAAGCCACAATAGCGGCAAGAGTGCCCCCCCCCCCCGCACTGTCAGCATAAAGATTGTTCTCCTCTGCCATAGCTGTAACAGCTGTAGCAGAGAAGAACGATGTTTGCCCATTGAATTCAATGGAGCCGGCAATACAGCAGGTTCCACTGAAAGCAATGGGCTGCCGGCGATCGCGGGATGAATTGCCGGGAAGGGCTTAAATATATAAGCCCTTCCCTGCAATTCATCCAGAAATGTGTTACAATAAAAATATATACCGGCGTATAAGGCGACGGGGCGTATAAGACGACCCCCCAACTGTCACCTTATACGCCGAGAATACAGCGGAGCAAAGAATAAAAATCATTACTCACTTCTCCGGGCGTTCTGCGGTGCTCCTGCAGGCTGTCGCTCCCTCCTGGTCCCCGTCAGAGTATTGCTTTCTCTACGAAGGGCTTTAAATCCCCGCCTCCAGAAACACACGTGCCTTCAGCCAATCACAGCCAATGACAATGATGTCATTGAATGGCTGTGATTGGCTGAAGGCACGTGTGTTTCTGGAGGCGGGGATTTCAACCACTGCATCCAGAAAGCAATGCTCTGCCGGGGACCAGGAGGGAGCGACAGCCTGCAGGAGCGGCGCAGAACGTCAGAAGAAGTGAGTAATGATTTTTATTCTTTGCTCCGCTGTATTGCCGGCGTATAAGGTGACAGTTGGGGGGTCATCGTATACGCCCCGTCGCCTTATACGCCGGTATATATTTTTATTGTAACACATTTCTGGATGAATTGCAGGGAAGAGCTTAAATATTTAAGTCCTTCCCGACAATTCATCCTGCGATCGCCGGCAACCCATTGCTTTCAGTGGAACCTTCTGTATTGCCGGCTCCATTGAATTCAATGGGCAAACATCGTTCTTCTCTGCCACAGCTGTTACAGCTGTGGCAGAGAAGAATGATTTGTCTTCTATATGTTCTTAATGGGGTCGGCGCTGCTGCCGTCGGCCCCATTGAGCGCATATAGAGAAGAGAACAGAAATCGCAGATCGCACATAGGTGCGATCTGCGATTTCTATGGCCTAAGAAGGACCGTTGGGGTTCTTGAAGCCTAAAATCACTCCTAACACTCTCCCTATAGCAGCTCCGGCATCAACAACACTTTCCCTGAACTATGTGAGAATGCATCTGCGGCGAGCCGCGGGACGGGCAGATTTCAATACTCGGGTGACACCTAATCTCGCCAGCCACTCACTGCAGGGGGGTGGTATAGGGCTTGAACGTCGCAGGGGGAAGTTGTAATGCCTTCCCTGTCATTCTATTGGCCAGAAAAGCGCGCAAATTTCTCAGGGAAGAAAATGAAAGTAACCCGAACACCGCGTGGTACTCGTCACGAGTAACGAGCATCCCGAACACCCTAATACTCGAACGAGTATCAAGCTCGGACGAGTATGCTCGCTCATCTCTATTTATTACTCTTTTGGATGCATTTACAAACTGTTATCCATCTACAGAACAAGCCCAGCCGGAGTCGCCAGATTTAGACACTCAACAGGCCTTGCGTGACTCCGTGGAATCACTGAACGGTGTGCGCTCACAGTCTCTATGGTGGACTTCTCTCGGTATGCCATACGCAAGGTCATAACCGAAGCTCCATCAGGTCAACAGTCCGGACTGACCGACTCCTCTTAGCTTCGACCAGGAGGCTTCTCCACAGCACACACCTTTAGGTTGCACCCAACCTCTCCCAGTAGACTCCAGGGCTTCCCTCACGATGCAGGCCGCACCCAACCTTGCACAGACCTCTTGTACTTTTTGCTCTCTCTACCACCACGACAACAATGCAACTCTCTTTGTGCCATTTATACCAATCACAGACACCACCCTGCGGAGCAAGACACTATCCATCCGTTAGGTACATACGGCCCACCCAGCATGGTAAATGGTTATATAAACCTTTATAATGGCCGAAGTAACTGAGAATGAGACCACCTGCCCATTGTTCATGGGGGCTACAACAGAGTCTGTTAATATCACCAACTCCAGCCCTTCCCCGATGGCACAGAGTTCTTCCTTCTTACAAATGTTATCTGATTTTAAAAAAGTGAAACATTTTTAGGAGTATTTTGGAGTCCAGAACATTTGAGCATTGGGCGCGGATGATGCTGAATTACAGGAATTGGAGTTACATTTCTAAGCGCATCAATATATATAAACATTACAAAAAGTTATTGAAAGTCATAAAAACCCCTACAGATAAATCCACCAAGTTACATCCCAAAGATAAATATTTCAGCCATACATAAATAGGTTTTCTAGCGTAGCTTTCCCTAAAACATTCCTGGACCGATTGAGGAAATGCAGAAAGATCGCTATCATTCTAACTAATTGCCAGCATTAAGCTGCCAAAGAAGAGTTAGGCAAGAGCAGTTCTGATATACAATGAAATATATATTGGTCCGCACAGAGGCAATAAAACCTGAGAAGGTGCAGAAGGAATAGTAAATTTATGAATTGGATGTAGGGAGTGAATGCATTCAATTCAGCTGAAGTTTGATTATGCGGTGAATGGGATTGTTCAGGGCCGGCTTCACTGTATAAGCGACTCTCAAAAAGACTAAATATATATATATAGTTCTGTGATAATCTGTTTCATGTAATAAAAGGATATTCAGTATACAGCGGCTGCTTACATGAGCGAGTCTATAAAATATCATACATTCATGTTCCTTCTCACTTGTTATTACAGATATGAACCCCTTAGGCAAATGCAGTTTTTACCACAAAGCTGTAGCATCATTTACACAATGTTGAGAAAAGTATTGGCCCCCAAGCAGTCCGGTGTGGTTGGGTGATGTGAGAGCATCAGGTATAAAGGACAGGATCACACAGGAGAGATCTCAGTACAGAAACCATCAGATGTCACCAGGTGTAGAGCTGATAACGGGGTCTGGTGGTGGGATGTCACCTGGTGTAGAGCTGATAACGGGGTCTGGTGGTGGGGTGTCACCTGGCGTAGAGCTGACAACAGGTTCTGATGGTGGGATGTCACTGGGTGTAGAGCTGACAACGGGGTCTGGTGGGGGGATGTCACCAGGTGTAGAGCTGACAATGGGGTCTGGTGGGGGGATGTCACCAGGTGTAGAGCTGACAACAGGGTCTGGTAGGGGGGTGATGTCACCAGGTGTAGAGCTGACAACGGGTTCTGATGGTGGGATGTCACTGGGTGTAGAGCTGACAACAGGGGCTGGTGGGGGGATGTCACCAAGTGTAGAGCTGACAATGGGGTCTGGTGGGTCAATGTCACCAGGTGTAGAGCTGACAACGGGGTCTGGTGATGGGATGTCACCAAGTGTAGAGCTGACAACGGGGTCTGATGGGGGGATGTCACCAGATGTAGAGCTGACAACGGGGTCTGGCGGAGGAATGTCACCAACCAGTCAGTACAGACATCACAGGATTTGGACCTTCCAGAGTCCACTGTTGACCATATTATTGGGAGATGGGAGCTATCCTGTGTGTGCAGTGCCACCACGTTCTGGGAGAGCTCGTAAACTGACAGAACGTGGACAACGAAGCCTTATAGGAGCTGTAAAGGCATCACACACATCGTCTGCCCTCACTCAGGAGGTCTCACAGGCTATTGGAACATCCATTAGTATCAAAATCATCCGTAGGGAACGGCATGTGAAGGGTAACCATGGACGAGCGGCTGCACACAACATCCCAGCAGTGAATGCACAGCGGCACCTGCGATGGGCTCAGATCATCGGACTATGAGTGGAAGCAAGTGTTGTGGACAGATGAATCAGGGTACAACATCTTCTGATCAGATGGCAGCACTTGGGTCTGGCGGTTGACTGTAGAACGGTTTCTACATGACTGCATCATCCCAACAGTGAAGTTTGGAGGAGGTTCTGTTATGGCGTTGGGTGGTTTCTACTGGGAAGAACTAGGGCCATTGGTTATAGTGAAGGCCACCCTCACTGCCAATGGGTACAAAGACACTTCGGACAATGTGGCATCACCCACCCAGTGGCAATACTTTGGTACAGCTCCATGTCTCCAGCAACATGATGGTGCACCATGTCATACACCACACAGTGTGGAGGAACAGAACGTCTGCAAACTTCATTGGCCAACCCAAAGTCCGGATCCCAATCCCATTAAGCGGGACAAATTAGAACGCTGTATCCGTGCACGCCCAACATACCCATCATCCCCCGCATCACCATCCGAAGCTCTCCTCCAGGAATGGAGGCAAATCCCCCCCCCCCCCCCCCATATCTATGGGAATTTGGTGGAAAGTGGCCATGGAGGGTTACTGCAGTCATTGAGCCCAAAGGCAACCCAACACCGGATGGAAAAATATGAATAAAATCCAATTTCATCACCATTTATGAATCTGCTGATTTCTCTTAGATCCCTACCTGTGTCATTAGTCTCACTACCAACAGAACTTTCGATCCTTCATGATTTTCTGAGAATTCATATTTTTTTCTTTTCTTTTTAACATTGTAGTTGATTTATCCTGATATTAGAAATCTGCGAGTCGGACCTGAAAGAGTTAAATTTGCTGGATACGACAACCTCAACTCACATCAACTTGTGTTACAGTTTCACACAGTGCAGCTCAAAAGCTGAAAACCAAACGCCATAATTATCGCCTTATTTCATTATTTTCTGCTGTATTGATTCCAGAAGATTTATTCCGGCTGCACCATTGTAAATATATTTCTTATTAAAAATGAAATCTGTTGTATTGATTGGGGAAGATTCAACTTGATACCAGAGGATTACGTAGATAATGGTGTGAACCGAACCGAATGTGCTGTCTACACTATTAAAACTTTCATTCCCACAAAAAGTTAGAAAAAGTTATTCTGCTTCCTGTGGGGAGGCGCACGCTCAGCGCTACAACCAGCTCTGCTTACAGTGTACAATATGGAAACCTCTGACGGCTCCAGGCTTCGTGCACATAATGTATCACAGCTCGATGACAGCTCTGAGTTAGACTGGAGCTACACTATGGTATCTATAGAAAAAGCTTCAATAGTAGAGATTATAGGGATCACTCAGTTACCTAACTTGGTTGAATAGAATTAGATATTGGAAATGCTGAGTAGTGATGTTCTTTCTTCTGCAGAGAAGGAGAAGCATAAACATAAAGAGAACATAAAAACTCCATGAGATGTTGTCCTCGGTAGATTTGAGCCTAGGACCCCAACACTACAAGCCAACATTGCTAACAACTGAGCCACCATGCTTGCTCTTCCTTCTTCTTCCTCTTTTTTCTTCTTCTTCCTCCTCCACTTCCATAAAAATGGCCAAATTCAAATCAAAATTGACAATGAGGCTGAAGAGTGGTGGGAGACTTCATCTTCCTTGGGTCAAAAATTGACCAGGCTGGAGAATCTATGCCAGAGATAAAACCTAGAATAGCATTGGGGTGAAGCGTGATGCTAAACATGGACAAAATCTGGAAAAATAGGATATCGGTAGAGCAACTAAATGCAGGATAGTGCAAACCGTTTCACCAGAGCCATGTATAGATGTGGAAGCTGGACTGCGAGGGAGGACGAGAGAATGAGGATTGATGCGTTGGAGCTGCTGGTGAAAGCTGCTCTGTATGCATTGGACGGTGAGAGAAACAAACAGAGACGTCCTGAATCATTTAAGACTCGATATATCACTGGAGGGCAAGATGACTGGACTTAGACTCATTAAGGACAAGATGACCAGACTCAGACTCACGGAGGACAAGATAACTGGACTCAGACTCATGGAGGACAAGATGACTGGACTCAGACTCATGGAGGACAAGATGACCGGACTCAGGCTCACAGAGGACAAGATGGCCGGACTCAGACTCACGGAGGACAAGATGACTGGACACAGACTCACCGAGGACAAGATGACTGGACTCAGACTCACTGGAGGGCAAGATGACCTGGCTAAGGCTCACGGATTTTGGCCATGTAATGCAAGGAGATTTGCTAGACAAATCTATAATGGTTGGACAGATCAGTGGCAAAAGAAAACCCAGCGCCAAAAAACACGATAGCTGATACTGTCAAGGCTGATACTGGCATGGATATCACATAACTGAAAGAAGCAAAACTGAAAAACATGGAGGGAGCTCGCCTTTAGAGTCACCGAGGGGCGTGAATGACTAAACAGCTAACAGCAACAACAAGAAGGAGAACAAGAATAAGAAGATCTTCTCCTGTTTCTTCTTTTTCTCCTCCTGTTCTGTAGAAGGAAGAAGCTTAATGGCTAAGTGGCTAGTACTTGGTTCATGTCTGACAATGGACAATATTTGTATGGAGGTTGTATGTTTTCTTTGTGTTTATTCCTTTTCTTCTCCCTCTTCTCCTCCTCCGGGGAAGGGATAAGGAAGAAGACGTGTGATGTCACTGACACAAGGGCTCTTGCTGCGGGAGGCCGGCTGTGAATTATAGCTGTCCCCTGCTGCCGATGGTGCCGGCTCATCTTCTAAGCCCGCGCCATCCATAGGACATAAACTTCCATCCTGGGGCTCGATGGGGCTCTTGCTGCGGTAGACCGGCTGTGTGTTATAGCTGGCCCCTGCTGCCGATGGTGCTGGCTCATCTTCTAAGCCCGCACCATCCATAGGACATAAACTTCCATCCTGGGACTCGATGGGGCCCCTTTAATAGTAGAAATAATAAATATGTAAATGTTGGTTTATTTTTGCCTCCAAATTCAGGATCCGGACATTTTTGGCATGAATAGCTGCCGCTCATATCTCAGCAGTTTTAATTGCCCGCTGTTAATGGATGTTTTTTGTTTATTTGGAAACCTATGAGGAAATGATAGAATGCAGTTATTATCAGCAGTAGAACACAAATTACTGACTGGCCCTGACCCTTTACACCGAGAATAAAGAGAGGCGCCATTATTTATCTTCTTCCTCTGTGGCATCCGCTTCACAATACACTGGAAAAGAACACTATAAATGATGCTGCGGAGCCCAATAATTGTACAGCCAGGTCCCATTCCTACCAGTCTGGGGAGACGGTGATTTATATGATTAGGAATATATTGGCATACATCACTGATGACATTACACTGCAGGGGAAGCCAAACCTGCGCTGCACAGATAAGAGGCCGCTCGTCACCCGCTCTGGTGAATGCTTACAGAAGGTGTCCAGCGCCACTCCTGGCCATAGGAAGTGTGTGGTACTGCAAGTGGGTTAACTGCAATACCAGCCTCTCCACAGGAGTGGCAAAAATATTAAGTTTTTAAGCCCTTAGGGCCGTTCTGGTTTCTCCTCCCTACTTTCAAAAAACGGCGCCTTTATCTTTAGTCACTACATCTGTCGGAGGGCTTGTTGTTTTTGCAGCATGAGTTTAATTTTTCAGTTTAACTATTTAATGTACTCAAAAAGGTACAGTGTAATGGAAAAAATGCAATTCTGCCATCTTTACATGGGTTTTGCTTCTACTGTGTTCACACTGTAACCAAAATGACGATAACTTCATTCTTTGGGTCGGTACGATTATTACGATACCAAATTTTTTTTTTTTGCTGCATTATTTTTTTTAAATTATCTTTAAAAAATATATACTTTTGCTGCCAACTTCTGACCGCCATAACCGCTTTATTTTTCTATCAACGTAGTTGTGTGAGGACTCATTTTCTGTGGGACGAATTGTAGTTTCTATCGATACCATTTTGAAAGTGAGACCAAAAAACATGCAATTCCGGCATTTGTTGGAGTTACTGTTCGGCTTACCCCCTCTACAGCTTCTGGTTGGTGGCGAATTGGGCTGCCTGCACCAAATCCGTGGGTGAACTATCGCACCTCTTCCAGGCAAACCTCTAGAAACTGTTCCCCTTTTATCAGGTCGCTCAGGCCATCCTAAGTGGTGATGGATAGCCCCCAGGTCCACTGCTGGAAGGCCATAGTCAGGCCATCTGCCTGGTCAATGGAGCCGTCCAGGCATCTGAGACGCAGGGTCCAGAACTTCTGGCGGTACACCTCTGGAGTGAGGTTGTACTTACAGATCAAGGCTGTCTTCATGGCCTCATAGTCACCATCCTGCTCCCTGGGGAGAGCTACGTAAGCCTTCAGGGGTTTTCTTGTAAGTCCTGGAATTAAGTACTCAGCCCATTGGTCGGAGGGTAGACGATGTTGGCGACACGAAGACCAAGCAGCCCCGTCAGCAACATGTATTTTTTTTTTCTGCTTACATTCCCCATAATGTGTGATCTTGATAGACTGGACTTTTAGGCCACCTATCCACGGGCGTAGCGATACCCCATATAGCCTGACTCTTCCCCCATCTCAGAACGCACTAAGAGCATGAGGAAAGGGGAGGAGTTAGGATAATCTGAGTGCAGTCAGTAGTATGTATGTGATGTAATGATGCTGCTACTGAACAGGGCTTATTGGAACAGAGCCTAGTGGTGAGATAAAAGAACAGGGGCACTATAAAGGAGTGGGCTCACAGTGGCGGCACTATAAAGGAGTGGGCTCACAGTGGCGGCACTATAAAGGAGTGGGCTCACTATGGGGGCACTATAAAGGAGTGGGCTCACAGTGGGGGCACTAAAAAAAAGTGAGCTCACAGTGGGGGCACTATAAAGGAGTGTGCTCTCAGTGGGGGCACTAAAAAGGAGTGAGCTCACAGTGGGGGCACTATAAAGCAGTGTGCTCACAGTGGGGGCACTAAAAAGGAGTGAACTCACAGTGGGGGCACTATAAAGGAGTAGGCTCACAGTGGGGATCACTATAAAGGGGTGTGCTCACGGTGGGGGCACTATAAAGGAGTGGGCATACAGTGGACGCACTATTAAGGAGTGTGCTCACAGTGGGGGCACTATAAAAGAGTGGGCATACAGTGGGGGCACTGTAAAGGAGTGCACTGAAAGTGGGGGCACTATAAAGGAGTGGGCTCACAGTGGGGCCACTATAAAGAAGTAGGGTCACAGTGGAGGCGCTATAAAGAATTGTAGGTCACAGTAGGGGCATTAAGAAGAAGTGGGCTACAGTGAGGGCTTGCAGAGAGATTCATTGATTGTAGCAGCAGGAAGGGGATAGTGTGCAGAGACAAGTTATGGCTGGAAGGAGTCTTCATGGCGGTCGGGGCACAGAAAGGAAAAACAAGAATGGAGAACTTCAAAGTTTTTGATGCCACCTGTGATAACTAGAGGTATGGTAACTGCACTAAGGGGTACTGTTACTGTGAGTCTCTAAGGGACACAATTACTATGAGAGGGTCACTGAAGGGCATTATTACTGTGAGGGGTCACTGGGAGGCATTATAATTGTGATGGGGTCACTGAGGAGCATTATTACTGTGAGGAGATATGGGCATGGTTTAACATTAAAGGGGTGTGTCTTAACATTAAAAAAATTGCAAGTCCCTCTTTTTGCTGTTTGGCAGTTGGGGGGTATGACAGTAGAGCTGTAACAAATTTTGCTTTGGGTCTAGAAGCTTCAAGCTACACTTCTGGTGACGCATGTAGAACAATATAAGATATGAACAAAACCCAACATTCATAGTAATAAACCCAGAGAAAAAATATCTATAACATTTCTTTCATTTACTGCCCAACATCCCAGCCGAGGTGAGCGCCACAGACAAGCTGCTAATTACACCTTCCTTATTAGATAAGTGTAATCATGTGTCAGGAAATGCATTAATTATTCCTAGAAGCTGGCTGCAGGAATCTGTGATTTACAGGAGCACAATGTTCTGTCTGCGCTGCGTCCAACCGCCAATTATCCAGCATGTTGTCGTATACGGCGCTACATGAGATAAAGATGTAACTCTACCATTTACTGTAGAGCAAAGAAAAATTATGGATGGAGACAAAGGAGCTGCAAACCTCCCAGGACAAAGTGTGATTGTTCCCAGTGAGAGAAACCAAGTCATCTTGTAGATATGATACCTTTTAACCCCTTAATGACACGGCCTATTTTGGCGTTGAGGACCAAGCGATTTTTTGGTATTTTTCCATCTCCATTTTTCAAAAGCCATAACTTTTTTATTTTTCCGTGGACGCGGCCGTATAAGGGCTTGTTTTTTGCGTGGCAATCTGTAGTTTTTATCGTTGCCACTTTTGGGTACATAGACAATATCGTAAATTTTTTTTTTTTTTTTATGATAACAGGGAGAGAAAACGCATCAATTCTGCCATAGATTTCTTTTTCGTTTTTTTACAGCGTTAATCATGCAGCATAAATGACACACTAAATTTTTTTCTGCGGGTCGGTACAGTAACAACGATACCAAAATTGTTATATTTTTTTCAGGTTTTTACACTTTTTTGCAAGAAAACCCCCCTTTTTTTGGAAATCTTTTTTTTTCTCTATAGCTGCATTCAAAGTCCTGTAACTTTTTTATTTTTCTATGTACGGAGCTCTATGAGGGCTTATTTTTTGTGAGACGAGCTGTAGTTTTTATTGGTACCATTTTGGGGAATGTACGGCTTTTTTGATCACTTTTATTGCACTTTTTGTGAGGCAAAATGCTAAAAATTAGCATTTTGCCTCTGTTTTTTAGCGGGTTTTTTTACGCCTTTTTTCGTACAAAATAAAAAGCATGTTCAACTTTTTGTACACGTCGTTACGGACGCGTCAATACCCAATATGTGGGGTTTTAATTTTTTTCCCCTTTTTTTATGCTAATATTAGAAAAAGCATAAAAAAAGGGGGGTTTTTTATATTTTTTTTTTACATTTTTCTTTTTTTTACACTTTTCTTTTTTTTACACTATTTGAGTCCCTCTGAGGGACTTGCACCACTGTGCCTATGATCGCTGTTATAAGGCATGGCAGAGCTACTGCTCTGCCATGCCTTATCGCTTGTACAGCGATTATAGGCACAGGGAATACAGGACGCCAGTGTCTGGCGTCCTGTTGCCATGGTGACAGGCCGGGCTCTCGCGAAGACATCACGAGAGCCGGCCGGAGACACAGAGGGAGCGCGATCCCTCTGTGAACTCTTTCCCTGTTGCGATCTACTTAGATCGCAGCATTGAAGGGGTTAACAACAGGGGGGGGCATCTCCGATACCCCCCCCCTCCCCCCCGCTGTTGCAGTGGGACGCTGGCTGTGACTGACAGCCGGCTCCCGCTGCAGGATAGTGTGGGATCTTATGTGATCTCGCGCTATCCCCAGGACGTACCGGTACGTCCTGTTGCGGGAAGTACCAGGCTCCCAGGACGTACCGGTACGTCCTGGAGCGGGAAAGGGTTAATGGCCCACAAAAACACACAATGTTACAGTGAACTTTTGGATCCTCTTGATTGAAATTTAAATGTTCACACAGAAATTTGAGACTGTTTTGCACTCAAAACTTAAAACAACAGACAAACAGAGCTGAGATATAAAAACTTAATCAGTCCACTGAGCTCAGGAATGTGACAGTTTTATGATGTATCTAAAATTGTGGTGTTGTTGACCATTAAAAAGTATCATAGCTACAAGATTACTTGGCTTCTCTCACTGAGAACAATCACACTTTGCTCTACTGGTGACACCGGACTAAACCTTTTTTTCATTTTACTTCCCAGGACAGTCACAGTGAGGTAAGGTTAATGCCACAAATGAAACAATGACATACAGGCACCTCTGTGTCACCTTGCCCAAAGAGGGACATAGACTCATTGTCAAAACACACTCCGCCTCTAGAAGAAGGTGTCATTTTGCTGTAAAACCCGGCATGCAGTTCCATTTCAGACAGATCTGTAACTGATGAGAGTTGTGGTGACTAGATGGATGATTTTGTCACCGGAGGCCCTAAAAGTGGGCCTATAAAAGGCTATCGGATGCTCATTATGTGTAGTGACTTCTTCTTCCACTTGTGTAGCGCTTGTTGACCACTAGACGCCTCTACGACTCAGAGAAGAGATTTCACCCTGTTACTAGAGTCTGAAAGCGGCGCATTATTGGGATGTGAGAAGCTGGATGGTTGTATTGATGAATTGTCCCCCACTGGGCCGTTCTGACCAGACCGTTAGGGGGTTTTGGGACCAGTGGATGAGGGGAAACACAAGGTGACCTAGCTCAGGATGCCCCCTGCAGACCACCAGTAGAGAAGAGTGTCTGACCAGACTGTTAGGAGATGTTGGGACCAGTGGATGTGTGATGGCACACAAGGTGACCGGGCTCAGGACCCCCGACAGATCACCAGTAGAGAGGAGCGTCTAACCAGACTGTTAGGAGGTGTTGGGACCACAAAAGGCAACCGGGCCGAGGACCCCCTGAGAGACCACCAGTAGAGAGGAGCATCTGACCAGACTGTTAGGTGGTGTTGGAACCAGTGGATGTGTGAGGGCACACAAGGTGACCGGGATCAGGACGCCCCCTACAGACCACCAGTAAAAAGGAGCGTCTGACCAGACTGTTAGGGGGTGTTGTGACCAGTGGATGTGTGAGGGCACACAAGGCAACTGGGCCCAGGACCCCCGACAAATCACCAGTAGAGAGGAGTGTCTGGCCAGACTGTTAGGAGGTGTTGGGACCAGTGGATGGGGGCACATAAGGGATCAGAACGCCCCCTACAGACCACCAGTAGAGCATCTGACCACACTGTTAGAAAGTTTTGGGACCAGTGGATGTGTGAGGGCACACAAGGCAACTGGGCTCAGGACGCCCCCTACAGACCACCAGTAGAAAGGAGCGTCTGATTGTCCAACAAGCACAAGCAGCTCCAACTGTTTCATCCAGGGACAAGGGTGCCATTGTTACACCCCTGTGTCTGTCTGAACCATTTCCAAGCTCTTGGCTGACGGACATTTGGTCTTGCAGCCCCCAGTGCATGTACGGCCTCTGACACCCAAAGTCGCCTCTGTTTGCAGTGATGTCATGAACGATAAAACTGGACACTATGGAGGGGAACCAGGTTGTCTTCAGTGATAAATCCAGCTCAGCGATATCACATCTTGTATCCTATGGTAGAGGCGGTAAAACAGGGTACTACACCCACCCTACAAGGGGTCAGTTCTCCAAAAAAAATGATTCCTTTGGTCTGATATTGTAATCACTTGCTTATAGCAACATTACAATCACATGTTGGATGGGATGATACTTCCTCTAACTTCTGGGGGAGAGATGTTACTGACAATGAGTGTATATGTATTGTGGCAACTTAGGGGGTATTGAGCTCCTGGGAATGCCATCTGTCCTCCACCTAGATGGGTGGTCGCACATCAGTAATCCACATTCATGCCGGAATTGGTGATAAAACTCAGGAAGTCTATTTATTTTGATAGCATAACAAACACAAAAGTAACAATCATCACAGTACACACATGCAATAAGTAACAGAATTCCTAGCAACAACAGGACATAGTAATTTGCAGCGTCCGAGGAGCGGGCCACAGCCTAGGAGACAGCGGGGTAGAGTTTGGGTCTTGTCACGGTGGCTCTACGTCTCCCACCAGGAGGGTAACCGGTTACATGTCCAAGGGCCGAGGGCAGGTTAATAAAAGGGAAACCCAATATTAAAATAGGCTTAGTCTCTTTTGTCACGGGTAACGCCACAGTTTTATCTGCCACGGGGGAATCCCTGGATGGCGGAGTAAACTCACTCTCACGTGGCCTCCGTGGGGAAATTCCTAGTTGTCAGAGTAAATCCACACACACACAGGGTTCTTTTAAGACACAGCCACCGGAAACGGATGGGTGACTGGTCGCTTTACTTGTAATAATTTGTTGAAAACTCCAAAATACACGCCAGCAGGAAAACAGTGCAAACACATCAAAGTGGTGGGACAGGGACGACTCACGGGTGAACAGGAGAAACCAGAGTTTCGTTATCTGTAGGTCCTGATCCCGGCAACACGCTCTTTTCTCTCCAACACTCTACCGATCAACACTCACATATGATAAACCAGGGTACGATGCATGGCGGTTCCTCATTTTATCACTTTTGGTACGGAAGAAGTCCTTTCATATCTCCTGGGTAGGGCAGTCCCAGGGCAGGCTGTAGACTCCTTTCTGCCTCTTCCCTCCTGAGCCGCACTAGCTGTAGGTGCCTGTGTGGTCCTCTTGCAAACTCAGAACAGACCGAATCCCTTGCACGCACCATGCAAATCACATATATCACACAAAGTCACGTGACAAACAGATACATTTTCCCAACAGTCAGCTCACATACCAGACACTTAACTATTTAAATGCTGCAGCTATGCAATACAAATCAATCATGCAACACAGAAGACACTGACATCACATAGACAAATGCACGCATACAGTTATGGAGGGGCCCTGTTGTACCGGGCCACTACAAATGTCCAAACAGGCTGCCAGTCTAGGGGGCCTCCTCCCCTGTCATATATGCTCCTTCTAGGGAAGGGATTGGTTTTAAGTGTATAATGATGTTGTGCAATGCAAATATTTCTTTTTTTTTTTATTATTAACCCCTCTCCCAATGTGTGCTGTACATGTACGATGCTCATGAGGTGTCTGTGTATGCATGAGGCTCAGGAGACAAGCACTCTATATACACGGGGGTGTCAGCCATCTTTGACAGCTGGCACTCAACTGCAACAGCCCTGATCAGCATTTATGCTGATTGTGGTTGTTAACATGTTAAATGCCGATGTCAATTCTGACAGCATCATTTAAATACTCTGATCAATTTTGGGGCTCCCAAACAGCCCACCGCAACGTGATTAAGGGGTGCCATTAGACCTTCTAAAGAGTTGCCATGAATAATTGCCTATGATAGACCGATAGAGTGTCTGTCAAAGTGCAGTATAATGCAACACGGTTGTATTGCGTTATGCTGTATGAGCGATGAAACACTATGCAGACTAAAAATAATGTAAAAATGAGTTTAAAAAAAAGGTTTAAATATTGAAATTAAATATTAGAAAACAAAGGTAATAAAGTTTAAAAAAAAAAAAACCTGTCGTAATCATCTCATGAAAAAAACCAAAAAACTAAATAAAAATTTGGTTTTGCTGCATCTGCAAAAGTCTAGATTATTAAAATATCACATTATTAAGGCCCCTTCAGAAGAGAAGACAGTGGGGATGCGCAAATGTGCACAGAATACGCTAGGGGATACGTAAAACACTGCATGACTGCGCAGGAAAAACACCACATCTGGAATTCAGCAGATTTATTAGCCGTTTCATTCGGTGCCTCTTTGTTTGCCGCGTGCCAATGAATATGGATTGCTTGCGGAAAAAGTACAGTTAAATGAACCGATGCTTGCGCAAAAAAGCACAGTTAATTCTGCAAATCTGCAACGCTCAGGTGCGTCAAAATATCCACATACTCGTGTGAAGGGGCCTAATCCTGCGCATCATCTAAAAACAGACGGTCAATGCAAAAATTGTGCCTTTTTTGATCACACAACGCAATCGACTGAAAAATGTAAAAGTTATGGGAATTAAAGGATGGCGACAGAAGGTTTTGGGTTTTTTTTAACCCTTTAGTGACCACCCCATTATCTTTTTACGCCCTGCCTAAGTGGGCTTTATTCCCCGAGGATATAAAAACATGTTTCCTCTGGGGATTAAAACCCCGTGGGTTATGGACATGACAGCTCCATGCTGTCGGTTCCTGGAGGTAGCTGACACCATGGAGCAGTCATGGGGGGCCGCAGGGAGCCCCCCCCCCCCCCCCACCGGGCAATGCAATTAAAGTGTAAAAAAGTTTTGATAAAGTTAAAGATTCAGCTGCTCTCATGGATCGGATGCATAAGGGCAGCTGAAAACACTCACCCCTGTCCTCAGTGATGTCCTGCGGCGATCTGGTCCTCTAGGACCTGAAGCAAGTCTTCTGCACACTGCGCACATTACGTCAGCCGCATGCACAGAAGGCCGGGAGCCCCGGAAAATTTGAAATCTCCTGGCTACTGAAGGTAGCCGGGAGAAGGGAGATGTCACCGGGGACTGCGGTGACCGATCCATTGGTCCGTGATCGCCGCTATCCAATGAATGTTGTGGCCTCTAGGCTATGACACAAGTTTTTGTAATCCATAAGGCAAGACTTGAGGCTACTAACCCAGCTACAACCCAAATATTCACACAAAGGAAGAGACAGCTGATAAATGAGGCTGCTGCTAGTTATAAGGGGCCACCTGACAAGTATTCGTAACCCAAAGGGCAACATAAAAATGTAGGAAATCCACTCTGCAATGTGAGACACAGAGGACGCGGGTGCTGGAAACCTTCTGGCCTCCCCCGGAAGTATTGGAGCCAATCAAGCAGGAACAGGGGGCAACACAACCACCAAAAACAGGTTGGGCTGAAAGCGTTCATAACAGTATGCATTGGGATCAACCAGTGGGTGGAAAGGCAGATCTGGTCCAAAACTAAAATACCCTTCAGAGACTGAACTAACTAAGATACTCTTTATTTCTTGATGTATATAAAAACACAAATAGGGTAAGTAGGACGAACACATAAACACTGTGCAATTATTTGGATATATCTCAAAAAGTATATAATGATGAGACCACCCTTGTGCAACCAATATATTAAGAAGCCAAAAATCACTGTAGGGAGGTGTATGTCCTAGATGGATGTGCGAGACCTTGTAGATGTAGGTCTCTGGATCTAGTGGAACCGTATTTTTATCATGGCATCCTATCAGAGATTGTAATCACAAGTATATTAGATGAAAGCCATTTGATGCAGTATGGCTCGTAGTGCAGGTAGCCCGAGAAGCTCATATGTGAATGGTTCTCAGCATTTGGTAAATATCCAAAGAAAAAAAGGAATTTATTAGGATACTGCATTCAAAAAGAACGGCAAGCGGTCCAAAATATGATCAATACGATAGAGGGAGTGTTAAGTGGTCCTACGTGTTTCATCTGGAATGGCGCGATTGAGGAAAACATTCAGAGGGGATCCTGCGGACGGAAACAACTCATCACTGAAAGGGTCGGAGGAAGATGTCAGGAATCATTCTGACCAACAGGCTGCACAGTCAGCTGAATACAACACTGGAGCGCCAACTAACGTGCCCAAATGCACAACTAGCCGTTCCTCCGCACAAATGGGCTATAACAGCACCGGTTCCAGCGCCATTGTGTCTAAGAGAAACAAAAAAACTACAGTGGGCAAAAGAGCGCAAAAGTTGTATCACTGAGCAGCGGGAAAACATCTCCTGGTCAGCTGGGTCCAGATTTCTGTTGCTGATGGGAGGTCAGAATTTGGCGCAAGCAGCATGAATCGCTGACCCCTTTCTGTCAGCTGCTGGAGGTGCAGTGATGGTGCAGGGTAGGTTTTCGGAGTGCACCTATGTCTTCTGATAACTGTGGATGGTCACATAATTAATCGCTCTTAGGAACAAAAGGAGGCCCATAGCGCCATTAGATGGCGGTCTAACAAAAGTGGCCATTTAGTGTAGGAATGTCACCAACAAAGCTGCCGCTTGTAAGTTGTGTCGCGTCCGTCATTCCTGTTACAGCAGCTTCATCAGTATCTGAGACCTGCAGTTTAGCGCTGTGTATTCTTATGGAGTCGGTGACAGCTATCACCCTGCGTTCGGTGTAGAGCCCCCACCTCGGGGGGATTCTTTCTAGATGTTCTGGATTTGATATCTGTGAAAAACAAATTGAAGTCTGTAAGATATTTTAGTTCCAGCAGACACAGCGTAATGTATTAATACAGCTGTAATTAAATACAGCTCTCGGGCACAACTACGTGGACGCATTCCCATTTCCTCGTAACATTTGAACATAAGCTCAAATAAAAATGTGCAGAACACAAGGGTCGGTCTCGTCACCGGCTGCGCTCTCCGGCCGCACAGCTGTCTCT
Source organism: Eleutherodactylus coqui (assembly GCF_035609145.1). NCBI lineage: Eukaryota > Metazoa > Chordata > Amphibia > Anura > Eleutherodactylidae > Eleutherodactylus > Eleutherodactylus coqui. The sequence goes on from NC_089848.1 coordinate 108,712,151, forward strand.
ATTCTGAGAAGAAACATTGTGGTGCCTCTGAAGCTGCTGGATGGCGTCCCACCTTCCACTAGGACAATCCATTGGGTATATGGTTAGTTTCATGGTTTGTCTCAGTGAATGGCAGGTATACAGGGAGAATATAGATCTGCTCATTAGCATTCATTGTAGATGGAATCTCAGCGTCTCCTCGCGTAAAGTCCTATTTTCAGCTTTATTATATTACTGTTTGACGCCATGTTGTTCTTGTCAGCATTGATGTCACTCCTTGACAGGATTCCAAGTGGATTTTTGAGCAGCACAGGAGATTAGTGTTGGCCAAAAAGAGGTATAAAGTCTAACAAACCCCCCAGAAAGTCTGAACTTTACTTCAGCAGACCTACAAGTCCTGTGTGCTCCAAGGTGGTCGCTGGCTCTGGTCGCTATTGAAGTGAGACCCGGCAAGCTGAAGCTTAAGAGATACCTGTAAGACGCAAAGTACAAGAAAGAAAGAAGGAGGGGGCACCAGAAAGTTCAATCTCCTGAAGGTTAGACAGGTGTAGTGACCCAGAGTTAGGGTCCCTCCAATACTTGTGGTTTGTCCATCCTTAAGTGTAAGTTTATATGTGTTTGTGCTGGGTTTAAAGGTACTGGCCAGTCCTCTTGTTGCACGCTGTTGTGAACTATAGTCTGACACGGGAAGTGAGATCCCGGGCATACTATACTAGTATGGGTCAAATGCTTTGTCATGACCAAAGGGGGTGAGAAGTGGCGGTTCTGCCCACCACTCTCCAGATTGGGTTAGTGAATTGTGTACTCTCCAGCCCACTCTGTATTGTTGATGGTGTAAAGCCCTCTTTACTGAGAGGTTGCGAGCCTTGTTTATGGGTTAGCACACTGAGGAATTCCTGCCTTGGACTTTGTCTCCGCTTTAGGAAGACACCAAGGTCGGCTTTCATTAAGTAGGGGGGAACTGTAGTGACCCAGAGTTAAGGTCCTTTAGCGCTTGTGGAATGTTCGTCCTTATGTGTGAGTTCATCTGCGTTTAAGGCTTGTGTTGGTGTCATCAGCCTTGATGGAGTCTGTTTGTTTGCCCTCTTATCCTGCTGTGTGTGAGGTAATTTGTGTTTAAGGGGTTAGGGAGTAGTTTAAAAAGTAGAGAGAGGAAGAGAGAATAGGATGTAGTCGGCAGAGGAGGTGGTGTGCGCTTAAGTCAGCGGCGCTGACGCTCCTGCCGGGACTCAGCCTCGGTCTGGTCTCACATGCCAGGAGACTTATCCTCTCCAGTGACTGGAGCTCTGGAGACGCAACCGGGGGGAGAAGTTGGAGTATGGTTGGTTGTCACACACTTCCCTGCTGAAATGTATCAGCAAGGGGGGAAAAAAATCACCACAGCGAGCACAGGGTGCTGGGAAGTAGGGGACGAGGAGAAAGAGCGTATGAGAATTCTTGCTAAGACAGGAGTGACTGCCCCAAGAGAGTTTCGGAAAGGTGTGCAAGGGAAGTAAGCGTGTCAAGAAATGTGGTACTTAATTTGTTCAAGTAGTTGTTTTCCATTTAAAAGTAAAAGCACATGTTGTACTGGTAATATTTGCTATACGATATGCTATTGGGGTCCAAATTCAATTGTTAGAGGTAAGCTGAGCTCAGGAGACCAACATTAAATCACACAGCATGCGATGTGATGCAAAATAATCTGTTTATTGATTGACAGACAAGCAGCTTTTATAGAAGCACATGATCTAATTACAATAATACAAATCTATTATAATTCATTTACCATTGGTCAAAAAAACAAACATGCAAGATAATTTTAAATCCCACATATTTGGTATCGACGCATACAATAAACTGAACATGCTTTTTATCCTCCATGGCAAAAATAAATTTTTAGCATTTTGTCTCCCAAAAAAACGCAATAAAAGTGATTTTAAAAAAACGTATGTACCCCAAAATGGTACCAATAATAACGACATCTAGTCTCGCAAAAAATAAGCCCTCATAGAGCTCCGTCCATGAAAAATAAAAAAGTTATAGGACTTTGAATATAGTGATTTACAAAAAAAAATTTCCAAAAAAGGGTTTTTATTGCAGAAAAGTGGAATAACTGAAGAAAAAAAAAGAATTTTGATATCGCTGTAATCACACCGGCCCGCGTAAAAAATTGGATTGTGTCATTTATGCTGCATGATTAACGCTTTAAAAAAAATCTATGGCAGAATTGATGCATTTTCTCTCCCAGCGATCATAAAAAAATAATAAAAGTTTTACAATATAGTCCATGTACCCAAAAATGGCACCGATAAAAACTAAAGCTCGCCACGCAAAAAACAAGCCCTTATACGTCCGCGTCGACAGAAAAATAAAAAAGTTATGGCTTTTGAAAAATGGAGATGAAAATCTACCTAAAATCGTTGCATCCTTAAGCCCAAAATAGGCCGTGTCATTAAGGGGTTAAATGTCACCTATTTGGTATCATTGTGTACATTAACGTGTGAACTATTAAATTATCACATGGCGAAGGCTGTAAGAAAAAAGCACAGAATGTCAGAATTGCTATATTTTTTTGAATCATGGCTCCCAATAAATCTGAACAAAAAGTTATCAAAAAAGACGTATGTTTCCCAACGTGGTACTGATGAAAACGGCGGTTCACCCCACAGAAAACGGTCCCTCGCGCACACCAATCAAGGGAAAAATTTAAAAAAAGGTCTTAGAATACAACAACGGAAATGAATTTTTAAAGATAGAAAAAAAATTTTAAAAACTAGAAAAACTTGATGTCATCGTTGGCATCACAGAACACGTATGTCATTATTACTGCATGGTGAACGCTGTAAGAACAAAACCCACCAAAAATGGTGCAAATGCATTTTTTTTCAATGCTCATCACTTTGAAATGTTAAAAGTTCTTTGGTACCAATAACAAATACAAGTCGTCCCGTAGGACAGGCGAGCCTTCAGGGGGCTAGGTCACTGGAATAAGTAAGAAGCTATGGTTCTTGGAAGGTGAGGGTGAAAAAAACGAAAATCATAAAAGTGATCAATCTCTGGTCCTGAAGGGGTTAAAAGTAATGGAAGGATAAATCCCCACCAACAAACAGGATTGATGACCCCTTGTGTGCTGGACGGGATCGTCTGATCTCTGCTGCAATGAGGAGGATCGGCAGGGATTTACCGGACGATTTCTGGCCACGTGATCTGGAATTCCCATTAAAACAAAGGTCGGACTTTTATAGAGTGACCTTTAACTCCGCGGGGACGTTCGCGGTTTAACGTTACATTTTCGTTCCTTAGAAAAACAGGCGCAAACTGTGATTTATAACGCGGCGCAGCGGGCACAGAAACCCAAGCCGGCTGTGGGCAAACAGAAAGCAGCTAAAATCACACCAAAATAAAGGTAGAAAACATGAATCTTTTCAAACACTCCTGTTAATTAGACTGCGCTCCCGAGGAGGCCGCGTGCGCGCAAAATCCTTCGAGCGTCCTGAAAGCTTAAATTCAGCACGATGGCCCGCGATTTATGGCGAGTTTTATTTATAATGTGTCAGCGTTGTCTGCGGCTGGGAAGTATGGAGTGTGAAGGCAATATCATAAAACATATAACACCTCGAGCAGCGGCGCACACACTATACATTAGCGCTGCTGATTCATGCACATCACCGAGCCCCGCTGCTATTTAAAGAAACGTTAGGGGGAAAATCCAATAATGGAACAAAAACACAACTATCACTTCATTGCAAGAACTTCCTCAAAGCTGAGAGAAGAAGTCCATCAAGTTCATCTTTCAACTATTTGGTTCACAGGAAGGCAAAACAAAAAAGAGGAAAAACAATAGATTTTTACTAAAAAACAGACAGCGAAATATTTTCCTAATCGGTTTTTATCTTCTGATTTTAGATTTCTCATTCTATTCTCTGTACATGACTACAGGGACGTTTAGAGGTGTGCTTTACAGCGGCCTCATGGGCCATGGATGCAGTAGTCAGGAGGGGAATGGTTACATTCTATTGGAAAGTGTTGTGAACATATTCTGTGACATGAGCAGGGAGGGGAGGAGGTGAGCTGTGACACCACCTATAGACTAGAGTGCTGTGGGCACGCTCTGTGAACTGTGCAGAGGCCATTGTGCATTATTTGTTTGCCGCGGAGTCTTCTGAGTTTAGGCCATTCTATCTAGCTTACCCTGTCATCTACAAATTAACAACTTGCCGTTCCTCCGCACGGATGCTATAATAGCAGATGATCAGTTCCAGCGCCATTGTGTCTAAGAGAAACAGAAAGACTCCAGCGGGCAAAACTTGTAACACTGAGCAGCAAAAAAAACATCTCCTGGTCAGATGGGTTCAGATTTCGGTTGCTGATGGGAGGTCAGAATTTGGCACAAGCAGCATGAATCGCTGACCCCTTCCTGTCAGCCGGTCAGAACATGTCAGCACCGCCATCTAATCTACGGCTGCCTGTCCGCAGGGGCCAATATATGCAGAACGACTTCATCATCTAGTGGAATCATGAGGAACTTCTGTTAAATTCACCTTTTCTTGTATTCTGTAACTCCCACGTTATGAGCTCCCAGCCCCCAAAGGGTTCGGCTACAGGGGTGTCACCATATTGAAGATGTCAGCAAGTGATTGATGGAGGAACAATATTATCTCCTGCAGGTTTTCATCTCCAGTTTTATGCCGATTATCTCCATACAGACTTGGCCCGGTAGATACTTTGCTTCGCTTGAGTTGATGTTTAGGTAAGGACGGTCCTTCGAGGCGGCTTGACTTATGGGATAACGGAAAGTAATACATGGCAAGTGCGCTCTTATACAACGCACTCAAGACATGAACCCACTCCAGGGAGTAAGAATGTTAGAAGAGACGGCTGGAAGAGGAGGGAACGGGGGGCTTACAGCAGCCGGGAGGTTTCTTGGACCGATTGTTGCAAAAACTGTTTTCGTTTAAAGCAAAAATGAAAAACATCAATTGTAATAAAGAAGAACAGACGTCCGAAAATCTCCGAACACAGACTGCAATCTACAGCGACGAGAAGCATCCGACCGCTGACATGTGAGATCCCGCGGTGATTATTCTTGGGTTCAGGGACAAATTCTACGCATGATATGTTGATATCTCAGCAATATTCGACTTTTCTCAGTACTGCACCCTACATTAACCCCTTCAGGACCAGAGATTCTTCATATTTTGTTTTCATTGTTTGGACCCTACAATAACTTTTTCCATTGACGTAGTTGTATGAGGGCTTGTTTTCCCGGAAGAGTTTTTTTTTTAATGGCAGCATTTAATGTATCACAAAATGTACGGAAAAACCTTTTAAGCGGGGAGAAATTTTTTTAAAAATGCAATTGCGAGATCTTTTCTGTGTTTAGTTTTTACAGCATTCACCATGCAGTAACATTGAAATATGGACTTTGTTCTATAAGTCAGTATGATTATGGTGATGACACCAAATGTATACAGTTTTTTTTTATGTTTTTTCATTTTTTAAAAAGTAGATAACATTTTTCCTTAAATGAAAATTCCATTCCGTCACCATAGATACCGATAGCTTTTTTGATTTTTTTCAGCAATTAGGCGGTGTGAGGGCTCGTTTTCCTGAGTGAGCTGTAGTTTTCATTGTTAGTATTTTGGGCTGCACACATCTGTTGGGTCACTGTTTTTATTTTAATTTTCAGGGATGCCTCAGACGTCATTCAAACCATTACCAATCCGACCGTTACATGACTAGGGTATTACGGAGTCGCCGGGCACTGTGACCTATCCCCACCTCCCTTTACCTCCATACCTTACAAACCACGCAACACCAATATTGGATTAATTAATGGCCACAGCAGCCACATTTATTTAAACAACAAACATCAACAGTAAAATAACCAATTTTTTAACCGCAGATAACCTGGGAAGGGATCCCATGGAGCCCTACCCCCGGACTGTCGCCTTACCAGAAAAACTGGAAGTAGTTGTGCCTGTCACCCGTCGCATGGCGGACTCGGGCAACACTACTTCCCTACAAGTGCCCCGGCCGCAAGTCGACAGACACGGGGGCCCGGCACTCTCCACTTCGTCTCAGGTCGCCACATCCGGACCCTGAGGACGGCTAGCCATAACCTGGCTAACCCATCCCAAAACCACTGCAAGGCACCGCCTTGCTACTCCCATAGGCGACAGTTCTAACAAACAGTTTACCGAGGGGAACGGAAGCTATCCAGCTCCCTGTTACCCCCTACTACCCCCACTTTCTGACTCCACGGGACCCCTCCACTGCCAGCACGGCTTGACCCCCTCAAGCCTGCGCCGCCCGCCACAACAACAACGCTCGTTCGATTCCTTCCTGAATCCCCTCCATCCATAAATCTGTCCCTATCTCGTTCAGATGGACCCCATCCGACCTCCAGTAGTTGCCTATACCCCGTTCCAAATCAATATGCCTAATGGCCAAACCCCCTCGCTGCCCAACGAAGCGTGAAACTTCCCTGTTCAATTTGATTCTGGCTTTGTCTAACCCCTTAATTGATCTCACCCCCCTCCACGTTTTTCTGGGGACTATCTCCGACCAGACTATTTTTAATCCCGGGTATGACGACATCAATCTAAGTATGTCATACCTAATGTCCCTAGATAAGTCTCTAAACGGTCTCTGCCCCAAATCATTCCCCCCGGCGTGCAGGACCAGTACGTCCGGCACTCTATCCAACTCTATTCCTCTTTCCACTTCTTCTATCACCCTACCCCACAGCATCCCCCTAATCCCAATCCACCTGAGTAACGCCTCACTCCTAGCAAACCGAAGCTGTCTCCCGTTAGACCTAACCCTAGCCCGCTCAGCCCCCCAAAAAACAAAAGAGTGTCCTAATATCCACACTAAAGCTTGAGGACAACCTGAAAGAAAACAAAACAGAACCAATCACAGACAAATAAATCCACTTTTTTATTATTAAACAAAATTGTTATTATTTTTTTTTTTTTTTTTTTTTTTTTTTTTATTTATTTATATATATATATATTTTTTTTTTTTTTTTTTTTTTTTTTTTTAATATTAATTTCTTTAAATACCTTACAACTCTTAATTATAACAGGTGTGGTCGTACATATGACCTAAATCGTGCCGAATCCCAACGCCCTATCCTTCTCACCGCCTGCTCGTCCATACCCTGAACCGTGGCCTCCGTCGCTGCCCCGATTCTGAAGGAATGGGACCCAAACTGCGAGCTATCAAAACCCGCCTCCTCTAACGCTCTCTTAAAAACCGCCGTGAATTGGAAACGCGACAAAAATTGCCCGTCCCGGTGTCGAAACAATGGACCGCTACCCCCCCCTGCAACTTGACTATAGTTATTGAAAGCTCTAATCGGGCACATAACAGCCCCTGCGACCTTTCCCAACCGTACCAGTTGTCCCCTCCCCTCCTGATCTGTCTTAGACCGTCGCACAAAAATTTCCAGTCGATCCTTCACCAACCTAACGTCCTCCCTCTGCACTCCTCCCCCTACCGCCTTGCTTGGTGAAACTAATTCTCCCACCCGAAAAGCCCCAAAAAACGCCAGGGAAAAAACCGCTTTAAACAACAAACGCTCAAAATTTTCCCCGCAAACCGAGTCTATGGCCCCCCCCAACCTTTCTAAGATGCCAAAAGACACTGGCCTTCTCGTATCTGGCCGCCCCTTCCCTCTCCTAAAACCCTTTAACGCCTGTCTTACAATAAAGTTTTTTGTCACGTCTACTACCCCTTTTAGTTTACAGCCAAATGCTACCCCGGCCATAAACCTGTTAACCCGCCCCAGTGTCCACCCTTCCCTGGAACCCCTTCCCAACCAACTCAATAACATTCCTACCCTATCATCCGTCGAATAAGCCCCCCACATTGATCCATCCAATCCTCCCACTCCGTCCACGCGGCGCTATACGCCGCTCTCGTCCCCCGAGCCAGTGATTGTGAAATCAAGTCCCCCACTGCTCGCTTACCACGTTCCAGAGCTGTTGAGGGCACCGCCTCCCCGTCTGCTCCGCTCCCGGCGCCAGCGTCCGGAACCGCTCCCACTGAAAGCGAGAGAGAGCATCCGCAATTGAATTATGGACTCCTGGAACGTGAACCGCTACTATCCAGATGTTCAGTGCCAGCGCTTCAAGTACTAAGTGCCGCAATAAATTAACAACTGGGGGAGATGAGGCCGTCATATTATTGATGACCTGCACAACCCCCAAGTTGTCGCAGTGAAACCTCACCTTTCGATCCCGAAAGTGAGCCCCCCAAAGCGCCACCGCTACAACTATTGGAAATAGCTCCAATAGCACCAGGTTCCGAACCAGGCCCTCTCGCTTCCACTGTTCTGGCCATTCGCCAACACACCACTTGCCCTGAAAATAGGCCCCAAAACCTGCCCCCCCAGCTGCGTCCGTGAACAGCTCCCAGTCTGCGTTTTCGCTGACTTCGGCCATCATAACCGACCTGCCGTTGTAACGCTTCAAAAAAGCGTCCCAAACCGCCAGATCGTTTTTGTGTCCTGATCCTAACCTAATAAAATGATGGGGAGCGCTCACCCCTGCCGTCGCTGCCGCCATCCGCCTGCAGAAGACCCGGCCCATAGGCATGATTCTGCAGGCAAAGTTAAGCTTGCCCAGCAAGGATTGCAAACGTCGCAACGTGACTTTTTTGGCGGAACGCGCAAACTGCACCTCCCCCTGCAAATCGCGCAATTTATTTTCCGGCAGTCGGCACTCCATTGCATCTGTATCGATGGAAATGCCCAAAAAACTAAGGCAGGTTGTGGGGCCCTCCGTTTTTTCCGGGGCCAGCGGTACACCAAACCGCTCTGCCACCCACTGGACCGTACCCAGTAGGGTCGCACAAAGTGGCGACCCCCCGGGACCAACGCACAAGAAGTCATCCAGATAATGGATGACCGATTGTACTGCCGCGGTATCCCTTACCACCCATTCGAGGAATGTGCTAAAGGCCTCGAAGTATGCGCATGAGATGGAACATCCCATAGGCAAACAGCGATCCGCGAAGAATTCTCCCTCCCAAAAACACCCCAGTAGTCTAATGCTCTCAGGTGCCACCGGCAGTAGGCGAAAGGCCGATTCAATATCGACCTTTGCCAACAAAGCCCCCCTACCGTATTTTCTAACCCACCGAACGGCCGCATCGAATGACGTATAAACTACTGAACAAATGTCAGGGTCAATTCCGTCATTCACCGAGGACCCTTTTGGATAGGATAGGTGGTGAATTAGCCGAAACTCATTCGGCTCTTTTTTCGGCACCACGCCAAGTGGCGACACCACCAAATCTGGAACAGGGGGTTCGGAAAAGGGGCCGGCCATGCGGCCTAGCCTCACTTCCTTCGCGAGCTTCTTCCCCACCACCCCCGGGTGCTCCCGCACCGAACGCAAATTTTTAACCGAAAAGGGGACCGCGTGAGCCGGGGGTGGGATAACAAAACCGTCTAAAAAACCGTTCAACAGTAATTCCGCCTTTTCCCTATCTGGATATTTATTTAGAAAGGGTGCCATCTCTGCCACCCTCACTGGGGTCATCCCTTTTTGGAACACCCCCTGCACCTCTACCCCGACCTTTTTTGAAACATCTGACCGCCCCGTGGGACTGGGCGCTACAATGGGAACATGCATGTTTGAACTTGCATGTCGCCCCGAATTTACATTGGCCTTCATTGAATTGCCAACAAAATCCGGGCCGATTCCCTCCAGCCTGCCCTCCTTGTCCTGATCCGGAAGTAGAGGCCGAGCCCGAAGACCCGGCGCCTCCTTGAAAGGGATGTCCTAGCCGTGCCGGGGCCATCACCCTCAGCCACAGCCCGATATCTTTTTGGTCCCACCGAATGGAGGGACGCACCGCCTTACGTTGCCTCAACTGCTCGTCGTATCACAGCCAGGTCTGTCCACCGTAAACCCGATAGGCTTCGCCAATCGAGTCTAGGTAGCAAAAAAGGCCGGAACAATTTTCCGGCGCTTTTTCCCCAATCACGCTTGCCAGAATGGCGAACGCTTGGAGCCAGTTAGTGAATGTCTGTGGGATCAGACGCCACCTCCGCTTCTCCTCTTCCTCCTTTTTGAATTCGGTTCTCTTCCCCTTGTCAAGGTTAAATTTCTCCAAGGGGAGGAGGGAGAATATTTCGACATATTCGTCCCTCCATATTTTCTCTCTAACTTCTTTCTTCAGATGGGCCCCCAGGGGGCCCTCGAAGCAGACGTACACCTCCCCCCTGGCTCTATCATCCAATCTAACCCCGTCCCCATCTTTTTCCGTCTGCACCGCTACCGTTACTGACTGGTTAACGCCCGCACCCCCGCTTGCTGCCTGTCTCCTGTCCCCCTGCGAGCCTATGTCCGAGCTCCATGCTGACACCACTGAAGGGGAGGGCTGTTCTATGGCTCCCCACACCGCCTGTTCACCCCCAGTCCCCCCAGACGAGCTCCCGCTTGGGCCGCTCGTGACGCTGGATGACGCTCTACACGGCGCTATGTCCGCCGCCACAGGCGGCGTGGCTTGCCCTACTCCCTCCCCCCCCTGACGCATAAGTAACCCACACAACACACCCAGCAACGCTCCCATATCGCCCCCGCCCGGCACGTTAACCGTCGCTGCGCCACCGCCTGCTTGCGCCCCTGACCTAACTCCCGTACGCGCCACATGGCTGAGCGCATTGGACAATACCGACATAGATCTCTCACCTGGCTGCGAGGGGGCTGTGTACCCGCCAGCCGCTGCTCCCACGTCCTGCTGCTGACTCTCATCGTCCTCCGGGTCGTCGATCCTTGCTGCTGGTAGCTCTCCTCCTGGCTGAAACCGCTCTGTTCTGGTCCCAGCCGCTTTTCGTGGCGCCGATGCGCGCTTGGCCGCCTCTGTGATGCTGGGGCGCTGCCTGCTGCCCCCATCTTCGGCCTGCTGTTGCCTGATGGGGCGCTGTCTGCTGCCCCCATTGTCTGGCCTGTTGCTGCGTCTGGCGGGTGCCCCGACCGGCACATGTCCGGGTGCACCTCCCCCCGCTCCCTGCCTCCTCTCCGATGCTGCCGCTGTTTGCTGCACATTCGCCCTCTCCTGCTCCCTTACATCCGGAGCTGCTCTGATGTTCCGGCGTGCAGCCGCCCCCCCCGGCCTCCTTCCCCTGCCCGTAGGGGTTGCAGGAGGAACATCTCGTGGTGGGGCGGGGGAGGGGCTCCGCACGCGGCGCCGCCGAGCAGGCGCCTGCTCCGGGCTCAACCTGACCGGCACCCGAGCCCTCCTCGGTCTTCTCCCGCTTTCCTCCGGCATTGGAAACATCGGAGCTGCAGCCGGGGCCGGCGCAGCCTCTCCCGCGGGTCCGTCAATCAGCCTCACCAGCCAGGTGAGGTCCCTCTCCTCCGCTTCAGCCCGGATCCTCCTCAGCATCTCTTCCATTTCTTCACCCGGTAAGTGGACGTCGGGACTCTCTTCTGCAATCTTCGCCCCGCTGCCTTTCTTCTCTCCCCGCCGATATTCCGCTCCTCTTCTATGGCTTCTCTTCTCACTTCCCGCTGCCTCTTCCCGGCTCCTGGTCTTCCCTCTTCACCTTTCTTGGTCTTCCCTCTTCACCTTTCTTGGTCTTCCCTCTTCTCCCTTCCTAGTCTTCTCCTTTTCTTCCCGGTCTTCCCTCTTCACCTTTTTACCTTTTTCTTCCCTCTTGGTCTGGTCGTCGCTGTTCTTCTTGCTTCTTCACTCTTCCACGTCTCGGCTCCAACTGCTCCTCTTTGAATTTTTAACCCCTCCCCTTCCTCTTTCTTGCCGCTCTTTTCTCTCCCCACTCACCCCTCCTTCTCTTACTCCCAGCTTTCTACAATTAACCCTTTCACTCCCCGTTAACCCCGTCATGCCTGCCTCCCGCCTACACCCTGGGTTTTTCGGCTCCGGCAGTTCCTAATTATTTTCAGGCCTTACGCAGCTAGCAGTGGTTCTCTGCAAACTACGAAGTTAGCTGATAAATTACATAAAACTACCCTAAAAAGTAAGCAAAAAACCCCTAAATAAATAATATAAAAGAAACATGAAGAGAGCGAGAGCTTAGGGACGTGTCGGTGGTGGAGGTGGTAGCACTTCCAGTGTAGTAGCCCAGAGTTGGGGTCCCACAGCACTGTCATAGCTACCTCTTGGGGAGTGTCTATGTGAATATGTGTGGCTGTGCATTAGTGTATTGTTATGCGTATTGACCTTGTCTGGGCCATTAAATGGTTAATGTTTAAGGCTGTCTCTGTCTAACTCTGCATGACTTTGCAGAATGCACCCAAACCCACCATGTTACCTGTCAGTCACCCCTAGCTAGGACAGGAATTGGACAGTGAAAATCTCCTTAGCACAGGATTGGTTAGAGGGGAGATATAAAAGATAGGAAGTGGGTGGGGTTACGGGGTTAAGTTGAGGCGGAGAGTAGACAGAGAGAGACTAGGAGTGAGGAGGAAGAGTCTAGCTAAAACTGGCCTAGCCTAATGCGATCCAGACCCAGTCTGGGGAAGAGAAGCCAAGTGATGGAGGGGGCCTAATCATGGAGCCAGCAGGAGGGGAGTGTAGGAGGCCAAAGAGAAGTCTTTTTCCACCCTGCTAGGAGGAATCTGAGCCAGGGCAGACACCGCACAAGCTGGAAGGAAAGCAGGCACTGCTATCATGAGCCTGTACTACTCTCTCCATTCCTCCACAAATAACCCTCTAGCACAGCGCCCACCAAACCTAGCCTGGCGGTCTCGTTTCTCAGGAAAACTCAAAGGTACGAAGTGATGATATCTTGCCCGCACCTGAAGTTAGAAATGACTTTACTGTCTGCAGTAAGTTGTGAAGAGTTGTGACTGTTGGATTTATTCTGAATTCCAGTAAACTGTGTGACTTCAGTTTTACTGATGCTTTTATGGACTGGTCTCTTTATTTCATCACTGCAACATCCATGTCCAAACGCACTGGCGTCACATTGGAAAGCCGCCTATTGCATGAGCCACCATTTTAGCCCGGGTAGCAACCACCACGCAAAGTCACAGTTGGCGCACCCACTGGGGTTACTCCCACCGACGTCTGCTCGCTGCAGTAGCTCCCACTAAAGCAACAGTTCCACGTTTTGCAGGAGGTGAGGCAAGCCCGCTGCCATTCCTCAGAAGTGGTTCTGCCCGTGTGTTACATCCGCAGCATGTAGAGCTGGTCGTGGAGTGGATGAGGCAACATGCCTCAAGTGACAACCCCTCCTCCTCCCAGTCGCAGGCACATAGCAGTCAGTCTACACCAGTTGGCCTTGAGCATCCAACCCTCTACTTCACCCAGTGCCAAATCCCCCGCACCCTCAGAACCGTCCACATGATCAGTCTGAGGGGCTGTTAGATCATTCAGTGTCATGGATGTCATCCTGGCAGCCCAAACCCCAGAGGGAGAAGACCAAGACATTGTATGCACTGATGCCCAACCATTGTTGAGAGAGGGTCAGCACGTGGGGTCAGCTTCTCCTAAAACAAATATTTTCTAGAGCCAAGAAACAATTGCAGCTCTACAAGTTTTCCCTGGAGAACGTCCATACTCAACTGTTCTGTTCATGTGATAAGATTCGTCCTTTGCAAACTTTATGACACTGCGTTTATAACAAGCAGCACACCAGATGACTTCCTTGGCGCAATTCTTGCGGGCTTACTTTTATTTTCAGTGACACCCCTGTGGTTCGATTGCCCCCCTTTCTACACCTTTGTCGGGCTTTGGCTGCCTTTTGGAGGACAAATTAGGGAACCTGTTTTTTATTCTCCTTGACTTTAATGGAAGTCGGAATCAATCATCCTGACTCACAATGATTTTTATTAAATCGGCCCAATACTGACGCAAACTGATCATTACACCAATCACTCATTAGTACTGGAAATATATGTATACTGTAGAGACTGCAACAAAAGACCACCTCTTTGTAAAGATCACCCCAATCTGTACAATACAATGCATAATCAATGATAAATACTTACCTCCCAACTTTTTGGACAGTCAGAGGGGGATGTGCGGTTCATTGTACTGTATAACAGATCCATTTCCCATCCGAATCTAGAAGACACTTGAATGCTGTAAACTTATTAGCACAACAATCATTGGAATATGGACATTTTTATGATGCAAATTGCCCCAGGTGATGGAATAATATGCAAATTGGGCTTCAAATACAGTTAGAAACCGTATAGTTTATGGATCAATATGATAAGTTTATTACCATATATACTCAAGTATAAGCCTAGTTTTTCTGTACAAAAAAATGTGCTGAAAAAGCCCCCCTCGGCTTATACTCGAGTGAGGTAAAACAAACAACCCCCCCCCCCCCCCGCGCGCGCGCAATTCTCACCTCCCAGCCGGCGTCTGTGTCCCCGGCACGGTGTTCTCCCCGGCAGTGTGGCAAGCTGCTTCAGACTGTCATCTCTCTGGCTTGGTTTTCAATTCCCCTGCTGTCGGCGCTGTGCAACTATGAGCTGTGATTGGATCGAGCGCCGGCGCTCGATCATTCACAGCTATTCAGTGAATTACATCACTGAATGGCTGTGATTGGTTTATCGAGCGCCGGCTGTGATTGGCCGTCGCTCGATCCAATCACAGCGCTTAGTTACACAGCGCTGTCAGCAGGGGAATTGAAAAACGAGCCAGAGAGATGACAATGGAGAGAAGTCTGAAGCAGCTTGCCGCACTGCCAGGGAAAGTATCACTCCGGGGACACAGACGCTGGCTGGGAGGTGAGTATTGCACTTTTTGTTTTACCTAGTATATACTCTAGCTAGGCTTATACTCGAGTCAATACGTTTTACCAGTTTTTTGTGGTAAAACTTTTTGACTCGGCTTATACTAGAGTATATACGGTAATTAAAATCTATTTCCAAGGTCAAAAAGAGGGACAGAGAGACTTGGATCAAAAATAAGGACTGTCCTTCCAAAAAAGGGACACTTGGGAGGATAAATGGGCCTCACCTGGGAATTATTAGTTTTCACGATCCAGTTCTTCTCTAATAAACGGCAGTAATAATATCATCAGCTGAAGCAGGAAAAGAAGAGGAAAGTCTCAACTTTAACTCTAGTGGAAAAAAAATTCTTTGTCATCTCAGGTCAAAACGAATTAAACTAATTTGTGCCTGTTATCAGTCTGCATAACTTTTAAGTAATGTCAATTGGAAGTCTTTGAGGCGTGACATTAACGAGTCCTCACATGGCGGTAATTGATAGCGCTCTGCGGGGAGATGAGGAACAACAAGGAGGCCAATCGTAGTTAACCCCTCTCAGACACATAGCATGAGAAGCGAACGTGACGAGGAGAGTGCGCCGCATGCTGTGACATTCCGGTGACATACACAGATCAGGATTACTGGGAGTCACTTTCTGATGAATGCCTATTTAATATCACAGAGCTCTTAACAAAAGCAATATATGTGCAAATATCGGATTACGTGGCCGCGGCTCTACAGTCAGCGCCGAGTACAAAACAAATTCATGAGATACATAAGAAGAGATATTTGTAAGAGAACTGCTTTGCATTTGTCTGGTCTGTGTCCTCTCATCTGTCACATGCATTATGGAAGGATCTTGGAGAGTCAGAAGACACAGAAACACGCGATGGAAACTGGAAACAAGGCGCCACCCCCCGATACAAATAATACAGTCAACGGCTTGTGTTGTGAAGAAGACAGGACATCACAGGCGTGGCGCAGGAAGCACTCATACATGTACAAAGGAATAAGGAGACAAACGTAGCAATAAGACAGGCAGGAGTGTGGAGAAAATGCTGCAAAGTAAGGGCGCTTTCACTCGAGCGTACATCAGCCCGCCGTTTTCACGGTCAGCCGATATATGCTATGATCTGATGCCTTGGACTCCAAGGCATCAGATCACATGGCCGTATTCCCGCGACGTAAAAGCACCCGGCCAGACAATATAGCGCCGGGTGTTTTTACGTCGGGCCCAAAAGATAGTCCTGGAACCATCCTTCGGTCTGGAATACGTCGGCTGCTGCATGGGCTCCTATGGCCAGAGAGGGGAGGTGGGAGGGAGTTTAGCAGCGTGACTGCTAAACTCCCTCCCTCTTCTCTCCTCCCCTCTGGCTGATTGCAATGGGAGAGGGAGGAGCGGGGGCGCTAAGTGCCGCCCCGTCCCGCTTCCTACCATTGCTGGTTGCAGACAAGGGGCAGGAGCTTAGCTCCACCCCACCCCGCCCCCTTCCATTGCAAACAGCCAGAGAGGAGGAGAGAGGAGGTGAGCCGGTGAGGGGAAGGAAAGGGAAGGGGAAGGGGCAATAGAATGGTGGCCCTGGCGTATATGTGTCGGGCCCGTGCTGTCTGAATGGGCACACAAACGTTAGATTTGTGTGTCCGTTCACGAGCTTTTACACCTCAGATGGTAATGTAAATTGGCCAGCCGTGAAAATGGCGGCCGATATACGCTCGTGTGAATGAGGCCTAAGGCCGGCTTCACACGGGCGAGAAAATCTCCCACAACTATGAACCCCATTCTTTCGAATGTGGTCATACACGAGTGACGTTTTCCCTCATGGCACTGTGATGCAATGCTATGCGGGAAAGAAATTGCAGCATGCTCTATGTTCCAGTGTGCACTCCCATCACAGCACCAATTGTTTTCAATGAGGCCACTGGTAGCATCACGTCACGTGCTAGGTGATATTTCCGTAAGCATCCGCCGCGGCTGTCAGCTCATTAGTGTACCGCTCTCCCCTCTGCTTCACTGCTGCCTGCAGACACTCATTATTGTACTTCTCTCCACCATGCTTCACTGCTGCCTGCAGACACTCATTATTGTACTTCTCTCCACCATGCTTCATTGCTGCCTGCAAACACTCATTATTGTACTTCTCTCCACCATGCTTCACTGCTGCCTGCAGACACTCATTATTTTACCGCTCTCCCCCCTGCTTCACTGCTGCCTGCAGGCACTCATTATTGTATGCCTCTCCACCATGCTTCACTGCTGCCTGCAAACACTCATTATCGTAACTAGAGATGAGCGAGTATACTTGCTAAGGCTAACTACTCGAGCGAGTAGTGCCTTAGTCGAGTATCTGCCCGCTCGTCTCTAAAGATTCGGGTGCCGGCGGGGGGCGGCAGGAGAGAGTGTAGAGGAACGGAGGGGAGATCTCTCTCTCCCTCTCTCCCCCCCGCTCACCCCTGCTCACCGCCGCAACTCACCTGTCACCAGCGCCGGCCCCCGAATCTTTAGAGACGAGCGGGCAGATACTCGACTAAGGCACTACTCGCTCAAGTAATTAGCCTTAGCGTATATGCTCACTTATCTCTAATCGTAACGTTCTTCAGCCCTTCACCAAACAAACTGCCTTCTGTCATAGCAAAATATCTCACATTGTGACTCCTCAACTTAGAGCAACTGCTGCCATTTTTCTGCACCCCAGTTACTATTTTTTCAGGCATAGTTCAATTGCTTGGCCTTGTTTCGACAGTGAAGCTATGGCTTTTTGGCAGCAATTCTTCCATGACCACCACTTCTGGCCAGACGCCTCCGCACAGTAGATAGGTGTACCTGGGTCTCACTGGTTTCTGCCACTTCTAAGCAGATGGCACTGTTGGCCATCTTTCAGTTTGGACATGTTTCACTTTTGAAGGAAAGTAAGTATGATATGTTTTTCATCTGCCACACTATTTCCTTGTCTGACGACGGTGTCGACGACCCTCTACATTGCCCATTTGTTTATTCTTCTTCAAAAGAGCTTGAACAGCACATCTGGAAACCTCAGTCTACTCTGAAATGTTTGCCTTGGAGAGACCTTGCTGATGCAGTATAACGGCCTTGTGCCTTGTTGCTGTGCTCCATCTTGCCATGGTGTATGACCTGTGACATGAAACTGTCTTCCACAGCTTCGCCTTTTGTAGCAGAGTTTAACTGTTACAAACGCAGTTTTAAGCCTCCTATGCAGCTGTTTCTGTTTCAGTAATGACTGTATTTCAACCTCCATAAGAAAATGATGATCATTATCAGCTGTTTGGTATAATTGCTTTTGGTTTGACATAAATCATACACCTGACTATAATCCTACAAAATCCCTGACTGTGCAGGTGGAGCGGTAAGAACTGATGCCATTGTGAAGGTGAAGGGAGGTCATATCACATATTGATGGGATTAACATTTCTGTTTTGTTCAGTCATTTTGCATTTTGTTAACCCCTTAAGCACACAGCCTATTTTGGGCTTAAGGACGCAACGATTTTTGGCGGATTTTCTCTCCATTTATCAAAAGTCATAACTTTTTTATTTTTCCGTTGACGCGGCGGTATAAGGGCTTGTTTTTTGCGTGGTGAACAGTAGTTTTTATCAACGTCATTTTTGGGTACATTAACTATATTGTAAAACTTTTATTTTTTTTTATGATAGCAGGGAGAGAAAATGCATCAATTCTGCCATAGATTTTTTTTTTTTACAGCATTAATCATGCAGCATAAATAAGACATTCCATTTTTTTCTGCGGACCGGTATGGTTACAACGATACCAAAATTCTTAAATTTTTTTTAGGTTTTTCCACTTTTCTGCAATAAAAACCCTTTTTTTGGAAATCTTTTTTTTTTTTCTAAATCGCTGCATTCAAAGTCCTGTAACTTTTTTATTTTTTAATGTACGGAGCTCTATAAGGGCTTATTTTTTGCGATACAAGCTGTAGTTTTTATTGGTACCATTGTGGGGTACATACGGCTTTTTTGATTACTTTTATTGCGTTTTTAGTGAGGCAAAATGCTAAAAATTAGCATTTTGCCTCAGTTTTTTAGCGTTTTTTTTAACGCTATTTTCCGTGCACAGTCAAAAGCATGTGCAACTTATTGTACGCGTCGTTACAGACGCGACAATACCAAATGTGTGGGGTTTAAATTTTTTTTAACCTTTTTTATGCTAATCTGAGAAAAAACACATTAAAAAGGGTTTTTTTTAAACTTTTTTTACATTTTTTTTTAATTCATTTTTTTAATCTTTTTTTTTTTACAACATTTGTGTCCCTCTAGGGAACTTTTACCACATCCCTGATGATTGCTGTGATAAGGCATGACAGGGCTACTGCCCTGCCATGCCTTATCGCTTATACAGCGATCTCAGGCACTGGCAACACAGGACGCCAGTGTCTGGCATCCTGTTGCCATGGCGACAGGCTGGGCTCTCGCTAGAATATTGCGAGAGCTGGTCTAAGACAGAGGGAGCACGCTCCCTCTGTGAACTCTTTCCCTGCCGCAATCTACGTAGATCACGGCAGGGAAGGGGTTAACAGCGGGGGGCGCATCTCCGATGCACCCCCCGCTGTTACGGCGGGATGCCGGCTGTGACTGACAGCCGTCTCCCGCTGCGGGATAGCGCGGGATCATATGTGATCTCGCGCCAGCCCCTGGACGTAAGTTTGCGCCCTGTTGCAGGAAGTACCCCGCTCCCAGGACGTAAACTTATGCCCTGGAGCGCGAAGGGGTTAATGGACCAAAAAAAACCTCACACTTCTATTTTTGAAAGCATTCTTAATGGCCTATTTACACAAAATGTCGGGCAAACGATACCTGACAGCGCGTCTCAGTGAAGCTCGACCATCTGCTGTTACACAGGAGCGAGCATCGCTGACATCGCTGAAAGTGCTGCTAGCATGGTGGCGGAGCAGGCATGGAGCGCCCCCCCCCCCCCCTTCCAACTCCATTTACTGCAAGCAGGCACTCATTCTGAACTGAACGACTGAACAACTTTTCCTCAGTTGTTCAGTCGTTACATGGGACGACTATCTTTCAAATTCCGATGGCAGTGTGGGGTTTTGAAAAACTCCTAACGATAATCGTTCTGTGTACATACGCCTTTACTCTACAGCATTTTTTCCCACACCTGACTAAATCTGTAGACTGATAGATAATAGATAGATATGCGATACATGGACGCTCTGATCTTGAGAGGATCGGGGGCTTTAATAAACTGGCTATCTAGTGTATATTATTGGATTTAACCAGGGTCATGACACCCTATAGCGATAGTAAGGACGTATTAGGGGGCAGTAAGCATCGGCGCAGGAGTTTTCTCCTCGACGCTCAGTTGCATTATTGTCTCTCCTTATTGTGTTTATAGCAGTGAGATAAATAAGCCAATTTTTCATAGAGTTGAAAAAAATATGACTGATGCCAATTCATTATAGCGTCTGCTGAAACATCGTGAGTGCTCAACCGGAGAACTGCGGGAGATAAGGGATGTAATAAACTGTAGGTTACAATGTTAACAAAAACCTGTCAAGAAATTGTATTGATATATGATTTAGAATATTTTTTTCCGATCCGTTTGAGGTATTTACTCTGATAAAACCTGTGTTTTCCGTATCTTAATATTTCATCGTTTCTAGAGATGAGCGAACGCGTTCGTCCGAGCTTGCTATTCGTGCGAATATTAGGGTGTTCGGGATGTTCGTTATTCGTAACGAACACCATGCGGTGTTCTGGTAAATTAAACTTTCTTCCCTGAGACGTTAGCGCTTTTTTTTGGCCAATATAAAGACAGGGAAGGCATTACAACTTCCCCCTGCAACGTTTAAGCCCTATACCACCCCCCTGCTGTGAGTGGCTGGGGAGATAAGGTGTCACCCGAGTATTGAAATCTGCCCCTCCCGCTGCTCGCTATGGATGCATTCTATATGCGCTCAATGGGGCCAGCGGCAGCAGCGCTGACCCCATTGAGAACATATAGAAGACAAATCCTTCTTCTCTGGCACAGCTGTAACAGCTGTAGCAGAGAAGAACGATGTTTGCCCATTGAATTCAATGGAACCGGCAATACAGCCGACTCCACTGAATGCAATGGGCTGCCGGCGATCGCAGGATGAATGGTCGGAAAGGGGTTAAATATATAACCCCTTTCCTGCAATTCATCCAGAAATGTGTTACACTAAAAATATATACCGGCGTATAAGGCGACGGGGCGTATAAGACGACCCCCCAACTGTCACCTTATACGCCGGTAATACAGTGGAGCAAAGAATAAAAAGCATTACTTACGTTTTTAGATGATCTGCGGCGCTCCTGCAGGCTGTCACTCCCTCCTGGTCCACGGCAGACAAGCTTTCTCCACGAAAGACTTTAAATCCCTGCCTCCAGAAGCACATGTGCCTTCAGCCAATCACAGCCAATGACAATGATGTCATTGAATGGCTGTGATTGGCTGTGTTTCTGGAGGCGGGGATTTCAAGGCTTGAAATCCCCGCCTCCAGAAACACAGCCAATCACAGCCATTCAATGACATCATTGTCATTGGCTGTGATTGGCTGAAGGCACATGTGCTTCTGGAGGCAGGGATTTAAAGTCTTTCGTGGAGAAAGCTTGTCTGCCGTGGACCAGGAGGGAGTGACAGCCTGCAGGAGCGCCGCAGATCATCTAAAAACGTAAGTAATGCTTTTTATTCTTTGCTCCACTGTATTACCGGCGTATAAGGTGACAGTTGGGGGGTCGTCTTATACGCCCCGTCGCCTTATACGCCGGTATATATTTTTAGTGTAACACATTTCTGGATGAATTGCAGGAAAGGGGTTATATATTTAACCCCTTTCCGACCATTCATCCTGCGATCGCCGGCAGCCCATTGCATTCAGTGGAGTCGGCTGTATTGCCGGTTCCATTGAATTCAATGGGCAAACATCGTTCTTCTCTGCTACAGCTGTTACAGCTGTGCCAGAGGAGGACGATCTTTATGCTGACAGTGGGGGGGGGGGGGGGCACTCTTGCCGCTATTGTGGCTTAATAGTGGGACCTGTGAACTTGAGATGCAGCCCACCATGTAGCCCCTCGCCTGCCCTATCCGTCACTGTGTCATTCCCATCACTTTCCTGAATTGCCCAGATTTTCACACATGAAAACCTTAGCGAGCATCGGCGAAATACAAAAATGTTCCGGTCGCCCATTGACTTCAATGGGGTTCGTTGTTCGAAACGAACCCTCGAGCATCACGGGAAGTTCGTTACGAATAACGAACACCCGAACATTTTGGTGTTCGCTCATCTCTAATCGTTTCAATTCGCATTCACGTTTTAACCATCTAAGTGTCACATCTTCTTCATTTTTTTCTTACAGATACTTTCTGTTCCATATTTCTGCACTCCTAGAATTTGTTTTCAATCATCAATATAACACGAGTAGAGATGAGCGAGTATACTCGCTAAGGCACATTAATCGAGCGAGTATCTTCCCGCTCATCTCTAAAGATTCGGGGTCGGCGCGGGTGACAGGTGAGTTGTGGCGGGGAGCGGGGGGGGGGGAGAGAGGGAGAGAGAGATCTCCCCTCTGTTCCTCCCCGCTCTCCCCCGCCGCTCCCCGCCCCCCACCTGCCCCCGAATCTTTAGAGACGAGCGGGGAGATATTCGGCTAAGCCACTACTCGCTTGAGTAATGCGCCTTAGTGAGTGTACTTGCTCATCTCTAAACACGAGATATAAACCTGCATAATCAGCAATACAACCAAAAAGTCCCCAAAAGTCTGCGAAGGCCTCCGTCATCGTCCCAGTACTGGACTGAATTCTCAAGAGCCTGTAAGTACACCAAACCTGTTAGTGATCACATACCGTAAATGTATGCCATGGGGTTGCTGCTGGGTATGGGCCCACCTCATACCCAGCGGGTGTGGGTGGTTGAAGCAATTGACACCTGCCGATAGAAGCCACAATTGTAGCTATTTAAGAGTTAATTTTTGCTGCCAGGGGTGCCCCTATCATGCTGTAACCTGAGTCTTTCGCCTCAGGCAGCAAACTGCAGGAGGGGCGGCGTCAAGCATTCAACTCACCCGCCCTGTTGATAATGCCTAGCAATGGCAGCTGCTGTCACTGTGATTGGAGTGTGACCTCCCTGCAGCATCTGTTGTCTTGTCCACTATGTGGCCACTATTACTACTGGCACCACTATGATTGTTACTATTCCTTCTGGGCATGGTTGCCACCTTTGTCATAAAAAAATACCGGCCATGGTTAAAAAAGCGGGCGTGGCTTATTACGGCATATTATTTGACCTCCGGGCACCCAGGATCCTCTAGTGATCACAGCCTTGCTGGCTGATGCATCACTTGACACAGTGGCCCCAGTAGAAATAGTGACCCCCACAGTAATATTAACCCCACAATAATATTAACTCCCCTCAGTAATAATATTAACCCCACAATAATAGTAACCCCCCTCAGCAATATTAACCCCCCCAGCAATATTAACACCCCCCATCAGCAATAGTAGTAACCCCCCCATCAGCAATAGTAGTAACTCCCTCAGTAGTAATAGTTCCCCCCAACCCATATACCATAAGACGCACCCTCTACTTCCCACCCCAAATTCTGAAAAAAAAATTTACACAAAGATGATAACTAACTACACTACACTACACTTAAAAAACAAACACCAATACTCACCTACCGCTGGCGTTGCGGTGTGCTTGCGGGTCCCTGTTGCTCCTGCAGGCTGCCGTGATGTACTTCATGCCGGCAGGGCATTTCTTTCTGGAAGCAGGGCTGAAATTCCCTGCCTCCAGCAAAGATAATGCTCTGATTGACTAGCTAGCGCCTACGTCAGCCAATTAGAAGCCTGCATTGGAGTTAACCAATCACAGCCATTTAATGACCTCATACTTCTGGGGTCAATCTGGGGGTCACTATTACTACTAGGGTGCTATGAAGGCCACTATTACTACTGGGACCACTATGATTATTACTATTAATTCTGGGGCTAATCTGGGGGTCACCATTACTACTGGGGTGCTATGAGGGACACTATTACTACTGGCACCGCTATGATTGTTGCTATTACTACTGGGGCCACTCTGGGGGGCACTATTAGAGTGTCACTTCAAACAAGTCTCAATGCTTCAAATTTGTTTTTTGATTCTTGTGTATTAGCACTTTTAATGCCTGTAAAATGAGTGGATTTTTTTGTGGGGGGAGGTGGGTATTTCACACTTTGCCTCAGACAGCATAAAGGCTTGGGATGAGCGGGCCCATAGCCAAGAAGATGGTGGGGTAGATAAAGGCCTTGTCACGGTGGTGCTACCATCTCCTCCCCTGAGGGTAGCTCGGGACCCGTCCAAGTTACTACTGGGGGAGGTCACAATGAAAGGGTAACTAGCAGTTACCTTGAATCTTCTTATCACTCGTGATGCCACCGCTCCGTCCTCTGCGGTGAAACTTGTTGTAGGAAATAACTTGGTCCAGGGATAACTTTTTGGACAAACCGGGAACGGTCAGTAATGTCCATTTACTGTAACTTAACCCTTTCCAGTCCAATGTCGGGCCTGCCCCGACATCATAATTTTCCTCCACAGCTCCGATGTCGGGGCAGGCCCGACACTGCAGTCAGACACATCGGGTGCGGATACACTTGTGCACTGGTCCTCATGGAGGACCCCCGAGGAGAAGGCAGAAAGGATTTTTAACCCTTTCTGCCTTCTCTTTTACACATTACATAGCACTCAATTAGCGCTATGCAATGCATAGAGATTCCGGCCGGCGATCATGTGACCGCCGGTGTTACCTGACCCCTGGCGGTCACATGAATGCCGAGCCGGGAGCCTGCACCGTTGTGGAACATGCTTACCTGTCCGGTGTCTTCCGCATTCTCCCTTCTGTCTCCGGGCTCGGCGATCATGTGACCGCTGGATGCCACCTGACCCCAGCGGTCACATGATCGCCGAGCCGGGAGGCAGAAGGAGAATGTGGAATACGCCGGACAGGTAAGCAGGATCCCCCACGGTGCAGTGAGCACCTGCACCCTCCTGAACTTTGTCAGTTCAGGAGGGTGCAGGGAAATGTATTTTTTCTCACCCATTCTCCCCAGCTCCAATTTATTTGGAGCTGGGGAGAATGGGTGAGAAAAAATAAATGGATTGGAAAGGGTTAATAACGGTTCAACAGTAGATTGGCACAGATACCACAAGAGAAGGTGGTGTGACAGGGAGGATACTCTGGGCAATCAGGACAGTCCACAGTCCTAGTTATCTGTGTGATCCCGCTCCTGGCGACTCTCTTTTACTCTCTCCAACTCTCTACTGGTGCACACTCATGCTTCCTCTGCCTTCATCTGCCAAGCAACGATCCCTTCCTCACTCAGTGCTTAGTCGTAGCACCAGCACATCCGAGTTGGAATAATCCCAGGGCCAATCAGTAGGAAATCGCTCAGCTTCCTCCATTCTTCACTCCCACATACACACCGATGAGTGTCTGTGCAGCTCACTCACTGACTTGTTTGAAAGACTAGCAGCAGACTCACTATTGCTAACTCCTATGGCTAACTTCTTCTCTCATCCCCCTTGCAGCCACATATATATCACAAGGTCACATAACATACAACATGATACATTTCTCAGACATAACCCAAACATTAACTCATTCAGTACAGCAGAAGTGCAATAGACATCAAATGCATACAACATAGAAGACACTGACAATACCATTACACAAGACAAACACATTCAACATTATGGAGGGGCCCTGTTAACTCTGGGCCACTACACTGTCACCCATTTGTACCCTACACAGGTTGCTGAGAGGATTGCATGACAGCTGTGCTTATGGTATGCTCCCAGAGCTGTCATGTACTGTAGTCTTTTAAAGGGGTTGTCCAGCTTTAACATATTTAGTCGCCTATCCTCGGGATAGGCCGTTAATGGTAGATTATTTGGGGTCCACCACCCAGGGTTTCTACCAATCAGCTGTTTGCTGGGCTGTTGCTGATGCATGTAGGACGCACACAACTTCTTTCTCATTGAAGTAGTCGGCTAGTGACAGAGAGTTTGGGTAATATTTTAATAAATGGGTCACCAATGGAGTAATATGGCAGGTCGGGCAGTCAGGCAAGTTATGGAGACAGTTCTTGTTTCCTGACCCAGACAAAGTACTCTATTAACACTCTGCCCAAACAATAAGGAAGTGGTCAGGGCGGTCTGGCACCGTCGCCTCCCCTGACTGGATTATAAAATGCAGGAACTTTTTAGCAAGATTTTTTCTTGCTGAAATTGAGTCTTGTAGTCCAACAAAAACAGGAATTCATTTTCTTTGACTTTTTTATTTAATTTAGTTTTTTTTTATTTCTCCATTTCATGTTTGAACAATTCTAAGCAGAGTAAAAAATATGTTCACTCTGAGCGCAGATTTCATCTCATCCGTCTGTTTTTATTTTTGAACAATTTTCAATTTCCTGATATACAGAAAGGACCGTCTGCCACGAAAAATGTGATGAAGAATTAAAGCTTTTCATCCGAAATTCTCCGGAGGACGCCATAGATATACGGTTACTTCGAGTATGTGCTGGCATTAGGTAAAATATACATCATGCTGATTTAGACAGCTGTTCCGTGCTTGTTGTATAACAGACGGACATCACCGTAATCTCCTCTAAGGAGAAGCCGCTGTAATAGGATCATTCCTGCGGACAAGAATGGCTCTTATTTAGATGTTGGCGGTTTTCGCGTCTCACAACTGGAAATGTCTGTATAATGTTTCGCTATCTTCAGTTACACATTGGTTTCAACCTGAGGTGGTCCCAGAACCTCCCTACATGTAGAGTGATGACAAGTCACCCAGTCCAGATCTCCAGACCAGAGCCGGCGACTGCAAAAATTCTGCTCCTTGGAAGATAAGAGAGGGCAATTATTTTGTGGGATAATTACCTCTTAGAAGTTCCAACAAAAGGAAATAGTTTGTGCGCATTTCTAAGGCAACTCGCTCTCTGTTCCATCTAATGCAGCGATTGATTTGGATGCAGAAGTGTCATGTTGTCTTGTCTTTCAGAGGCCGGAGATGAATGAACTGAGAATTGAAATGTTGATTGCATATAGTCAAGAAGGAGACATAGAACATTAAAGGGAGCGTGTGTACAGTCTATGTCCTAATTACACCAGCAGCGGCGGCACATCTCATGTACAAGAGAGAACGTTTATTAGTAAAGGCCCCATATTAAAGAGAAGATGACATCAGGGAACGACCTCTTGTAGAAATCAAGTTGAACGAATGTGGGTGATTTTTTTTTTTTTTCAATGTCAACATCTATATTAATAAAAAACATTCCTAAAATCCTGCAGTTCTCACACCAACAACTAGGCCTACTAATAGTCTGATACTACCTGTTCTATAGGGAAAACTTCTCTGATGTCATCACATTATCATCACAGGCAGGATTACACTGCGAGGAGACACATATATATAGATAACACAGGACCCACCATTCACAATAGTCACAGCTCACCTTCTCCCCTCCCTGTACAGACAGGATTACACTGAAAGGAGACACCGATATATAGATAAGACAGGACCCACCATTCACAATAGTCACAGCTCACCTCCTTCCCCTCCCTGTACAGACGGGATTACACTGAGAGGAGACACCTAAATATAGATAACACAGGAGCCACCAATCACAATAGTCACAGCTCACCTCCTCCACTACCTGTACAGACAGGATTACACTGCGAGGAGACACCGATATATAGATAAGACAGGACCCACCATTCACAATAGTCACAGCTCACCTCCTCCACTACCTGTACAGACAGGATTACATGAGAGGAGATACCTATATATAGATAACACAGGACTCAGCATTCACAATAGTCACAGCTCACCTCCTCCCCTCCCTGCACACTGACGACTAAGCCTAATAATAATCTGACACTTCCTGTCCTGTAGAGGAAACTTATCAGCAGTCATCTCATTATCATCACAGACAGACTTACACTGAGAGGAGACACCTATATATAGATAATACAGGAGCCACCATTCACAATAGTCACAGCTCACCTCCTCCACTCCCTGCACAGGCAGAATTACACTGAGAGGAGTCACCTATGTGTATCTAATACTGGGTCCACTATTCACAATAGTCCCAGTTTACCTCCTCCACTCCCTGTGCAGACAGGATTACACTGAGAGGAGGCACCTATATAGAGATAACACAGGGTCCACTATTCACAATAGTCACAGCTCCCCTCCTCCCCTCCCTGTACAGACAAGATTACACTAAGAGGTGACACTTATATATAGATAACACAGGATCCACCATTCCCAATAGTCACAGCTCACCTCCTCCCCTCCCTGTACACACAGGATTACACTGAGAGGTGATACCTGTATATAGATAACACAGGATCCACCATTCACAATAGTCACAGCTCCCCTCCTCCCCTCCCTGCATAGCTTCCAGAGCATGCCCACAACAGTCTCCCATAGAAGTCAATGAATCCCCTCCTGTTCATTGTTCTGTGGCACATGAGTTCTGCTGTAAAGCACATCTTCAAATATGGTTAACTGCAGTTCAGGCAAGATGGCCGCCCCAAAGTCATGTACAGACAATATAATAAAAGGAAATAAAAAAGGTTTGAACAATAGAAAATCTTTCACTATCTGGTTTTAAGTAGTAAAAAATATAGGTTTAGTGGTCTGTGGGAAAACTGTAGGATTTTATGATTTTTTAAGCATAGACCAGTGGTGGCGAACCTATGGCACGCGTGCCAGAGGCGGCACGCAGAGCCCTCCTTGCTGGCACGCGTCGCCATCGGCCACTCATCACCACCTTAGTGAATGCCTGCAGGGGCCGCGGCTCCCCTGCTGACATTCACTCAGCGCTGCTTTCTGTGCTGATCCCGGCGCACACTGTGAGTCAGTGTGCAGCTAGGATCCTTCTCCCCCATCCCCCGACGTCTCCTGCTTTGGTTCCGCAAGAGCAGGGGGAGAAGGCATCCAACAGCAGCACACTGCCTTCAGTATGCACCTGGGACCAGGCAGGAGAGGAGCGGCGCTCCCGCGAGGAGGAGGGGTACGTATGTGGGGGAGGGGGTGGGCATTCTGACAGCTGGGAGAATCGCTGGGGGGAGGGGAGGGGGGGCATTCTGACAGCTGGGAGAATCGCTGGGGGGAGGGGAGGGGGGCATTCTGACAGCTGGGAAAATCGCTGGGGGGAGGGGGAGCATTCTGACTGCTGGGAAAATCGCTGGGGGGGGCATTGTGACTGCTGGGAAAATCGCTGGGGGGGGAGGGGGGGCATTGTGACTGCTGGGAAAATCGCTGGGGGGGAAGACTTTAGGACTGCTGGGGGAACTGTTGGGGGGTGAGACATCAGTACTGCTGGGGGAACCGCTGGGAGGATGGCATTATGACTGCTGAGGGGGGCGCATTATCATTTCTGGGGGAACCGCTTGAGGGGAGGGGGGCATTATTGCTGGCAGACAGCTGGGGGTGGCATTGTGACTGCTGGTGGACCACTGGGGGGGGGGGGGGTAATATGACTGCTGTGGGAACCGCTGGGGGGGAAGCGGGCATTATTACTGCTGGGGGACCGCTGTGGTATGTCACTATTACCACTGGGGGGGGGGGGGTGTCACTATTATCGCTAGGAGGGCCACTATTACCACTGGGGTATGTTTACATGTGGCAGAAACTGGCAGGGCTGTTTCAAAATAGACAGGGTGCAGATTTTGACTGCTTTTTGGATGCAGAAAGGCTGCAGAATTTTCCACATCCAAAAAGCAGTCAGAATCTGCACCCTGTCTATTTTTAAGCAGCCCTGTCCTTTTTAGAATGACGGGGGTAAAATCATGTTGTGATAAGCCCCGCCCCCTGACATGTTGGCACTTTGCGATACATAAGTTGGTTTTGGGTTGCAGTTTGGGCACTCGGTCTCTGAAAGGTTCGCCATTAGAGATGAGCGAACGCGTTCGTCCGAGCTTGATATTCGTGCGAATATTAGGGTGTTCGGGATGTTCGTTATTCGTAACGAACACCATGCGGTGTTCTGATAAATTAAACTTTCTTCCCTGAGACGTTAGCGCTTTTTTTTGGCCAATATAAAGACAGGGAAGGCATTACAACTTCCCCCTGCAACGTTTAAGCCCTATACCACCCCCCTGCTGTGAGTGGCTGGGGAGATCAGGTGTCACCCGAGTATTGAAATCTGCCCCTCCCGCTGCTCGCTATGGATGCATTCTATATGCGCTCAATGGGGCCGGCGGCAGCAGCGCTGACCCCATTGAGAACATATAGAAGACAAATCCTTCTTCTCTGGCACAGCTGTAACAGCTGTAGCAGAGAAGAACGATGTTTGCCCATTGAATTCAATGGAGCGGCAATACAGCATGTTCCACTGAATGCAATGGGCTGCCGGCGATCGCAGGATGAATGGTCGGAAAGGGGTTAAATATATAACCCCTTTCCTGCAATTCATCCAGAAATGTGTTACACTAAAAATATATACCGGCGTATAAGGCGACCGGGCGTATAAGACGACCCCCCAACTGTCACCTTATACGCCGGCAATACAGTGGAGCAAAGAATAAAAATCATTACTTACGTTTTTAGATGATCTGCGGCGCTCCTGCAGGCTGTCACTCCCTCCTGGTCCACGGCAGAGTATTGCTTTCTCCACGAAAGACTTTAAATCCCTGCCTCCAGAAGCACACGTGCCTTCAGCCAATCACAGCCAATGACAATGATGTCATTGAATGGCTGTGATAGGCTGTGTTTCTGGAGGCGGGGATTTCAAGGCTTGAAATCCCCGCCTCCAGAAACACAGCCTATCACAGCCATTCAATGACATCATTGTCATTGGCTGTGATTGGCTGAAGGCACGTGTCTTTCTGGAGGCAGGGATTTAAAGCCTTTCATAGAGAAAGCTTGTCTGCCGTGGATTAGGAGGGAGTGACAGCCTGCAGGAGCGCCGCAGATCATCTAAAAACGTAAGTAATGATTTTTATTCTTTGCTCCACTGTATTGCCGGCGTATAAGGTGACAGTTGGGGGGTCGTCTTATACGCCCGGTCGCCTTATACGCCGGTATATATTTTTAGTGTAACACATTTCTGGATGAATTGCAGGAAAGGGGTTATATATTTAACCCCTTTCCGACCATTCATCCTGCGATCGCCGGCAGCCCATTGCATTCAGTGGAACATGCTGTATTGCCGCTCCATTGAATTCAATGGGCAAACATCGTTCTTCTCTGCTACAGCTGTTACAGCTGTGCCAGAGGAGGACGATCTTTATGCTGACAGTGGGGGGGGGGGCACTCTTGCCGCTATTGTGGCTTAATAGTGGGACCTGTGAACTTGAGATGCAGCCCAACATGTAGCCCCTCGCCTGCCCTATCCGTCACTGTGTCATTCCCATCACTTTCCTGAATTGCCCAGATTTTCACACATGAAAACCTTAGCGAGCATCGGCGAAATACAAAAATGTTCTGGTCGCCCATTGACTTCAATGGGGTTCGTTGTTCGAAACGAACCCTCGAGCATCACGGGAAGTTCGTTCCGAATAACGAACACCCGAACATTTTGGTGTTCGCTCATCTCTATTCGCCATCACTGGCATAGACTGAGATCAAAAATAAAAAAAGAATCACCAAAAAGTCTTTATATATATATATATCATAAAATCTTGCTTTCTACTGCAGGTTATTTTCTGATGATTTGTTCCCTTTATTGCTCAGGTACAAAGCAGCACCACATCTGTCCGGAGGTCGTCTGTGGAATTGCAACTCAGCCTCATTTACTTCATTACTGTTAATTCTGATAATAACATTTAAATGCCCTGATTGGAGTTAAGCGGGTCCTAATTCCCCCCTCCCTTCACGCTTTTATTTTCACCCACCCCATTTCAAAAAAAAAAAAAAAGAAGTGGTCAAAAAGGTGTATGTACTCCTAGATGGTACCAATAGAAACCACAGGATGTCCCCCAAAAACAAGACTTCACACAACTGTATCAACGGGAAAAAAAGGTTCTGCCGGCAGAAAATACGTAGTTTTTTTTCTTGTTTTTTTTAAAAGATTTTATTTTTGAAAAGTAGTACAGCAAAAAAAAGTCTAACTACATTTGGTGTAATCGTAGCGACCCGCAGAATAAAGTTATGTCCTTCTTGCTGCAGTGTGTACACCATAAATACGAGATGAAAAAAGATGCCAACGATGGCGGAATTGCATTTTTTTTTCAATCTCACTCCATTTAGAAATGTTTAACCGTTTTTCAGTACATTAAATAGTATCACTGAAAAATACAACTCGTCCCACGAAAACTAACAAGTCCTCAGACAGCGATGGGTGAAGGAAACAGGATTTTTTGTAATTGGAAGCAAAAAACAAAAATATATTTTTGAAAGGGGCGGTCCTTAAGGGGTTAACCACATTATTATTAGAATGTTGTCTCTTAGAATATAAATGTCCTATATTCATGAAATTATTTCCAGCTCGCCGACGGTAAACCGGTAGGTAGCGCCTCAGCTGATGGAAAAGTGGGCTTTTCACTGCTAAATTTACATTTTCTCTGGAAAGGATCCCTATATCATAAAAATATACGATTTCAAACTCTCCCGGCACCCGAGGCAGCGAAAGTGCAAAACTAGGAGGCAGGAAACAAAGTAATTTGCTTATTGGAATGAACTCACTGATAAATTGTACAGACTGTCAAAACTGAACACAAGGAAAATTAAAAACCAGCTTGTCTTGTACGTTGGCGATAATGATCCACGTTACTGCGACCGCAGTGATGTCCACCACAACCAGCGGGAAATGTATACTTTTTACTGTCACCTGTCAGATCCGTCATATACACTGAATATCTACTTTATTAGAGCCCTCATTACTATATTAGATCCCGGCCCTCTCACGATTGGCGCTTCCCTGTATGGTAATTCGCCCCGTGACCCCGGAGCACCACATAAAATCACGTGACAAGTTTTCTGTGGATCAGTTTCAGTGTGAATCCACATTAGATGGGAAAATCCAGCGATCGGAGCGACTTCCAACGAGGCCGGGTCATCAGTGCCAACTGCAAGGGGTTTTCTCATGGAACGGTTTGGAGAGTATACCAAGAATGGCGCAATCGAGGAAAACATTCAGCGAAAGGGAATCCTGTGGTAGGGAAAGTGATCATGCTATCCTTGAATTTTGGATAAAAAGGGGAGGAAGACCTGAGAAAACTCAGACCTCAAGCCTCCTGATTGGCTGGAATCGGCACACGTGACGGGGCGGAGCTACGCGATGACGCGTAGAAGGGGGTGGAGCCAGAACGCCGCTGCTGCCGGACCAAGCCGAAGGGAAAAGACCCTTCTGCGCAAGCGCGTCTAATCGGGAGATTAGACGCTGGAATTAGACGGAGCCATGGAGACGGGGACGCCAGCGCAGGGAAGGTAAGTGAATAACTTCTGTATGGCTCATATTTAATGCACAATGTACATTACAAAGTGCATTAATATGGCCATACAGAAGTGCATAACCCCACTTGCTTTCGCGAGACAACCCCTTTAACCATCCCTAAAAGAGAGAAGAATGGGAAGCATTTAAAGAGACCAGGATGGATGAACACAGAACTTGTACACATATTAGAAAGGAAGAAAAATATGTTTATCAAATGGAAAGAGGTGGGAATAGAAAAATATAATGTGGCCTGCAGAAACTGTAGTGCAAGTGTCAGAGAAGCTAAAGCTAATAATGAATTGAGGCTTGCAACACAGGCCAAAAGCAATAAAAAGGATTTGGGAGGTTTGCCAAAAGTAAAAGAAAAGTCAAAAATGCTATTGGATGCTTACAAGATGAAAATGGTGAATTGGTTAAGAATGATGTTCAGAAGGCCGAACTTTTAAATTCCTATTTTGTATCTGTTTTCTCTCAGAAAGTAGATGGAACATCAACTGATCTTCCCTGTGCTATTGCGGGAATAAAAGAATGCAGGCTATCTGTAAGCAGAGAGATAGTGAGGGAACACTTAGCTAACTTAAATGAATTCATGTCTCAAGATCCAGATGAATTACATCCTAGGATATTAAAGGAAGCAGCAGAGGTAATTGCTGAACCACTCGCCATAATCTTTGAAAATTCCTGGAGAACAGAAGTCCCAGAAGATTGGAAAAGGGCCAAGGTTGTCCCTATCTTCAAAAAAGGGAAGAAGGTGGATCCAGGAAACTAAAGACCTGTGTGCCTGACTTCTATACTGGCAGAAATCTTTGAACAAATTATTAAACAGCATGTATGCATGTACTTGGATGAAAATGGAGTAATTTACCAGAGCCAGCATGGGTTTGTAACAAATAAGTCATGCCAAACTAATCTAATTTCCTTCTATGACAGAATCACTACCTGGGTTGATCAGGTAAATGCAGTGGATATAGTATATCTGGACTTTGGTAAAGCATTTGACAAAGTATCTCATACCATACGTATTGAAAAAATGACCAAATCTGGGATTGACAAGGCAACTGTTAGGTGGATTCACAACTGGCTGAGTGATCGTACTCAAAGAGTGGTCATAAATGGCTGCACATCCAAGTGGAAGAATGTATCAAGTGGGGTACCACAAGGCTCTGTCCTCGGCCCAGTGTTGTTCAATATTTTTATAAATGATCTGGAGAAGGGAATTGATCGAGAACTGATCAAATTTGCCAATGACACAAAGCTAGGAGGGATAGCTAACACTAGGGAAGAGAGAGGATTCAAAAAGATCTAGAAAAGCTTGAACAGTGGGCGACAGCTAACAGAATGGTATTTAACGAGGAGAAATGCAAAGTCCTACTTCTGGGCAAGAAACATGAAAAAAGCACATACAGAATGGGAGGAATTGGGCTAAGCAGCAGCACATGTGAAAAAGACTTGGGTATACTAATAGATCATAGACTGGACATGAGTGAACAATGTGATGCAGCAGCAAAAAAGGCACACACAATTTTGGGATGTATCAAGAGAAGCATACAGTCTAGATCACGTGAGGTCATTATCCCCCTCTACTCTTCGTTAGTCAGACCTCATCTGGAATACTGTGTCCAGTTCTGGGCACCCCACTTTAAAAAACACATAGACAAACTGGAGCAAGTTCAGAGAAGAGTTACCAAGATGGTGAGCGGTCTGCAAATCATGTCCTATGAGAAACGGTTAAAGGATCTGGGAATATTTAGCTTGCAGAAGAGAAGGCTGAGAGGAGACTTAAAGGAGATGTCCCGCGCCGAAACGGGTTTTTTTTTTTTTAAACCCCCCCCCCCGTTCGGCGCGAGACAACCCCGATGCAGGGGTTAAAAAAACCACCCGCACAGCGCTTACCTGAATCCCGGCGGTCCGGCGTCTTCATACTCACCTGCTGAAGATGGCCGCCGGGATCCTCTGTCTTCATGGACCGCAGGGCTTCTGTGCGGTCCATTGCCGATTCCAGCCTCCTGATTGGCTGGAATCGGCACGTGACGGGGCGGAGCTACATGGAGCTACACGGAGCCCCATAGAGAAGAGGAGAAGACCCGGACTGCGCAAGCGCGGCTAATTTGGCCATCGGAGGGCGAAAATTAGTCGGCACCATGGAGACGAGGACGCTAGCAACGGAGCAGGTAAGTATAAAACTTTTTATAACTTCTGTATGGCTCATAATTAATGCACAATGTACATTACAAAGTGCATTATTATGGCCATACAGAAGTGTATAGACCCACTTGCTGCCTCGGGACATCTCCTTTAATAGCTGTCTACAAATATCTGAAAGGCTGTCACAGTGCAGAGGGATCAGCCCTATTCTCATCTGCACAAGGAAAGACTAGAAGCAATGGGATCAAATTGAAAGGGGGGGGATACAGATTAGATATTAGACAGTGAAGGGGATCAATGAGTGGAAGAGGTTACCACGGGAGGTGTGGAGTTCTCCTTCAATGGAAGTGTTCAGAGGCTGGACAAATATCAGTTTGGGATGATTTAGTGAATCCTGCACTGAGCAGGGGGTTGGACCCCGATGACCCCGGAGGTCCCTTCCAACTCTACCATTCTATAAACTCATACTGAAAGTGGTCGGAGGAGGATGTCAGGAATTGTTCTGAACAACTGGCTGCACAGTCAGCTGAATATAACGCTGGAGCTCCAACTAACGCGTCAGAACACACAACTCGCCGTTTCTCCGCACGGATGGTATAACAGCAGACAACCAGTTCCAGCGCTATTGTGTCTAAAAGAAACAGGAAGGCAAGACTCCTACGGGCAAAAGAGCGCAGAACTTGTATCACTGAGCAGCGGAAAAATATCTTCTGGTCAGATGGCTGATGGGAGGTCAGAATTTAGCTCTTGCAGCATGAATTGATGTCCCCTTCCTGCCTGGCTGCTGGGGGGGAGTAATGATTCAGACATGGTGCACCGGGTCCTCTGATACTTGTAGTTAGATGCCACAATAGCTGCAGTTCTGAAGGCCAAAGGAGGTCCAATACTACTAGATGGGGGCTCCAATAAAGTGGCTATTCCACGTATACATATTTTACTATTGACAATGCAGCTTTCCTGCTCGTTGAGCGGCCGCCACGTGTTGGTCCGGTGCGGCTCAGTATGTGATGACCAAGTGGCTAATGCGTTTTAGCTATAGTGTAATGTTACGTTCGCACACCTCAAGTCATTAATCATGGGTTTTGCTATCAGATATTCACAGCAGCTGAGCTCCGCCGACTAACGCATCAGCTCTGTGACAGTAAATGCTTCCCGATGGAGCAGGCGGCTAGACATGAGCGATAAGCCAAAAAGCTGCCTATGAGTTCAGCGCATTAGTAACTCTCCGCCGTTATTCATCGTCTTTCATAAACTACATCCCGCAATGCATTCGCCTGCTGTCCACATCAGCGCGACCCCCAGAGGATACTTACCTGCATACAGTAAACTGTAGAATACGTGGCGAGTAAAACTCATTGGGCAATCGCCGAACAATTGTAACCGTATCCACCCTCCTGACAGACGCGCTCCGATGTAATAGAACAAATCAATCCTAACTGAAAACTAATGATTGGCACGCGGTGTAATATACACGCATAAGAGGGGGTACAGCAAAATGTTCTTAACCCTCTTTGTGCCACGGCCCTTTTTTTTTTTAGCGTTTTCATTTCTTCCTCCCCACTTTCATAAATCCTAACTTCTGTATTTCAGCCACGTGGGCGCCTGTATTTTTGCAGCACGGGTTGTATTTTTTAGCAGTGATTGCTTAGCTGTGTCATTGGCTGCAGCGCCTGCGACGGGATGTCCTGTAAACAGGCTGCGGCGGCCTGTAGATGGGTCAGGGGGAATCGGAAGCCATTGGATTGTGATATTTGTGGTTTCTTGATAAGCTTGTTCTACAATGCCTACACAGCACAAATCCTTCACGTTGGACTGTGGAAGTCGCGGTGGAGCAATGATATCACACTTGTGGCCCGGGATGCTGCCGGTCCTTCTCAAACCAAAGTCTATCACAAATATCACACGAATATCCAGAATCATTGTGTATGAATACAGAACAAAACTGTTTATTCGCAGTGTCCCAAAATCCCACATATGTATCGCTCCGCACATATATCACAGTGGAACAGGTTACCACAGGAGGTGGGGAGTTCTCCTTCAATGGAAGTGTTCAAACAAAGGCTGGACAAATATCTGTCTGGCATTATTTAGTGAATCTTGCACTGAGCAGGGGGTTGGACCCGATGACCCCGGAGGACCCGATGACCCTGGAGGCTCATTCCAACTCTACAATTCTATGACTCAGATGGTGTAGTTGAATGCCAAGCACTGAGAGATGAATGCTCAAATAGAAGCAGTTAGTAAGAAAAATTGGGTGCGGTTGGAAGCTCAGTGTGCGGCTATGAGGATACAAGTGGAGGTATCCTCGCCAAAAGACTCTGCTGCTAAAGTCCATGTTACTGTTAAAGCTGGAGTGCAAGAGGAATGGCCAGCTGGTGCTAATGGAGATAAGTGACAGTAGCCATCTTGGGGATATGTGCAAACGGACTTGTGCTTCCATGATTATCCAGTTGCAAGTGGTTCCCACAGAAGTCTGCTGCAGTCCCCAAAGTTAAGTATGCTGAAGAGGACTATTGCCCACCAAAGATGATGGGATGGGGCTGCCGCAAACAACTGCAGAGACTCATGATGGAGGTGCAACCAGGTGAGCATCAGATCGTCCAATGGACAGGAGACCAAAGAAAGAAGTGTCTGAGCAGGTGGAGGTTGGAGTTCCACCAGCTAATAATGTGAACTGTGTCCAGGTTTAGTTATCAGTGTGTCCTAAAGAGCTGCAGTGCCACAAGACAAATCTGCGGGGTGGTGAGACCTTCCCAGGGGCTGCTAACAGGGTGCAGCATGGATTTGCAAAATCTGATGGACTCTGTGCTAAAAATGTGTTGCAGGATGTGTATGTTGCTAGAAAGGACGCAGAACAAAAATGGGACAATATGATTACAAAGCCATATGAAAGGCAGAAAATGTTTTCTTTCCAGGATGGGGCCGTGGAATCTGCGTGGTGTGAATTGGTTTCTAAGAAAAGTGCACATGTGCGCCCCTAGTGGTCAGGTTAACTGGCAACAATAAAACTGTGCCGTGTGATGCACAGGAAGTTACTGAGGTTAACCCAACTGCAAATGTGTTGGGTGAAAGTGTTGTGGTTACTCATAGCAACCAGCGATTCCTGCAGGTAACAGAGATAACGAGCCATGACTGACGATGAACACCCCAAGCCGGTGACAGAGCAGAATGCCGAGTCAGCTGCAGTAAGTGATGAGGTTCCATGTGAGATGGAAGCCACCTCAGTGACAAACTTAACCCCATACATGCTGTCATTATAAGTAGAATGCATATAATTCTGGCTGGTAAGGTTATCGCAGGAATGCCTGAGAGATGTGCTAGGACATTGCTGCTGGCTGACCAGAGCAGGGATATAGCTGCTGAGACTGCTGCAGCAGAGCTAAACCGCCCATGAAGAAGACTGTCGGTACTGAGGCCACACTGAATCAGGTGAATGCACACTATCGTCAATGGAGGGAAATCCGGAACGGTTACCCAATCGCTGGAATAGTAATTCCTCAAAAAGATGAAATGAGAAATGATGAAGAAATGTGTAATAATGTCACAACAACATGTGATGAATCTGATGTGATTGCTGGCCAATCAAGGAGTGATGTATCCAGTCTGGTTTGGGTGAAACTAGTGTTGTTGCTACTAGCAGCCAAGGGTATAATGCATTACAATGTGACCAATATGATGTCATGAAAATGTGGGGGGGTCTGATATGTACTGAAAGTGTTAATTTTCCCTGCCCAGGCTTTGTGCAGTAAATGCAGGGGATGGTGAGTTGGACAAGTAGAGTGACATTTTCC
Organism: Eleutherodactylus coqui; assembly: GCF_035609145.1. NCBI lineage: Eukaryota > Metazoa > Chordata > Amphibia > Anura > Eleutherodactylidae > Eleutherodactylus > Eleutherodactylus coqui. The sequence continues at coordinate 108,751,183 of NC_089848.1, forward strand.
TTGAAAGTACAGGGGGCAGAGAGAAGAACAGAGTCCTATATCCACAGGTTCTGGGGGAGGTGGAGGTCCACACTGGGATGGGAAGGAATACATTCATGTCAAGAGGAAGACAATGGTTGCCTTAGGAGAAGCTAGACTGTCGGGGTGAGGATAACCCAAGCCTAGGAAAAGAATTAAAGAAACAGGAAGGATCCTGGAAGAGAAGTTGAAGTGCAGTGACCTGAAGTGTGTCACTACAGTAAAAGTACTTAATTGCAGGTCAAGAGCAACAGTCTTAAAGGGGTTGTCCCGCGCCGAAACGGGTTTTTTTTTTTTCAACCCCCCCCCCCCCCCCCCGTTCGGCGCGAGACAACCCCGATGCAGGGACCTAAAGAAAGCTTACCGGAGCGCTTACCTTAATCCCCGCGCTCCGGTGACTTCTATACTTACCGGTGAAGATGGCCGCCGGGAACCTCTTCCTCCGTGGACCGCAGCTCTTCTGTGCGGTCCATTGCCGATTCCAGCCTCCTGATTGGCTGGAATCGGCACGTGACGGGGCGGAGCTACACGGAGCTACACGGAGCCCCATAGAGAACAGGAGAAGACCTGGACTGCGCAAGCGCGGCTAATTTGGCCATCGGAGGGCGAAAATTAGTCGGCACCATGGAGACGAGGACGCCAGCAACGGAGCAGGTAAGTATAAAACTTTTTATAACTTCTGTATGGCTCATAATTAATGCACGATGTACATTACAAAGTGCATTATTATGGCCATACAGAAGTGTATAGACCCACTTGCTGCTGCGGGACAACCCCTTTAACTACAAGTGGAGAGAGTGGAGAGAGGGCGAGGCTGAGAGGCATGATGAGGGGAGAGAATGCCGTCAGCCAGGGGAAGCCATCTTACTGGCTTCTCCCCTGACCTGTAACTGGAGAAGCTTAATGACAACTTCAATAAAGCCTGTGTGCAGCTGATCAATCCTCCTTGATGCTGAGAGAAGTCTGCATTTGTCGTCAAGACCTGAAATCCTTTCAAGCTGCCCTTCCACCAAACAGTCAACATAGACACAGCATCGCAGACTGCAAAGATCCCAGAATCTCCAGAGGATCCTATTGAGTGAGTACTGGAGAATCTTAGCTTGTGTTTCACGGTTGGCAATTTACTGTTAATTGGATGATAGGAGTTTTGTTACAGTCCTCGTCAGTCTCTCTATAGCTCTCCCTTATACCAGATGCTGACTCCCCAGGGCTTGTTTAGTCATGTATCAAGGTTTAAACTGTGTATATGCAAGTTCTACTGTTTAATATTCTCGCAGACTGCCACGTTCAACAGTAAATGGTGTGCCTGCAGTTTACTCATATACGTGTTAGTCTTGTTTCTCTACCAAGATCTTTTAAGTCGGTCACTGGCGCCACATTCATCTAATTACATTACTCATCCATATTCAGTTGTATACTTTCATCTGTGCGCAAGTTTACATAGAGCGCGCTGCATTCATCGCCACCCCTTAGACACCGCTCAGAGAGTGCAGTCCTCTTCCCGCTTGTCACACATTGCAGAAGGCTAAAGTCTCCCTAAAGCAGAAGACAGATGAGAACGAGTACCTCAGAAGATTGGCTGAAGGTGAACTGACCTGAGACGGATGCTGAAGGAGCAAGTAGCTCAGTGCAAGCAAGAAAGAATCTTGTGGTGGAAACAAACTTCTGAAGATGAGAGGAAAAGCCAAAAGGGGAGACTGGAAGCTTCCTGAGATGACAGACACTATTGGAAAGTGAGGTATGCCAAATATAGTTTGAGATGAAAGAGGCCTTTAAAGAAACGGTTGTGTTACAAGGGCTCGTCATGAAGTTGAGCAGTTTGGTAAAACACAGTGTCTGTTATTCATGTTGCTGAGAAGAAGGTTCAGAGACTACAGAAGTCTATGAGCCTGTTCAGATGAAATAGAGGCCCTGGGGCTGAGTCCTCCTTCCCATGATTGGGATCAGCTGAAGGCTGTTGTTGTCTCTGGGGGCTCAGGGGCCTACCTGTAACTCATGTCAGCTCCAAGAGGAACTTGGTATCCATGTCTTCTGTCCAGCTCACAAACTGTCTCACAGCCACCATCTTGTCCCCCCTATAGGTAACTGGTACTCCTTCCGGTTCCCTTGCTTGCTCTCATCACTGAGAGAAGCAACAGGGCCAACATCCATCCATTGTGTGAGTGGCCCAATAGAAATCAATGGGTTTTTAGCACTATGTATTACACACTTGAAAGTGCGCTCATAGTACATGGCTGACATATGCCTATGTGAGTGACCCTGAGTGGTAGACAAACTATTCTTTAATTGAAGTCAGCAGTTAGGGGAGATGTTATATCACCTACCCATGTAATATGTGGAGAATCCAGGACTGAAAGAGCTACACTTTGTTAATGTCTTTTCATTTACAGACACAGGTCCCAAATGGAGGGCCACGGCACGTGGAGTACATATACCTTAAAAGCTTGTATTAACCCCCATCTAGTAATGCATTGGACCACCTTTGGCCTTCAGAATCACAGCCATTTGTCGTACTGTAGAATCCACAAGGTGATTAAATCATTCTGCAGAGATATGCCAGCAAAAGTATCAATTTATGTCCTGTCACATGGTATGCTAGAGACTATAAGTGTTTGAGGGCAAGGTGAGGTCTTCTGTTCTTCTGGGTTCCTGAGAGACCGCCAGCCACATGGGGGTACCTTCAACCCTCATGTGGTAAAGAATGGAGGAGAAAGAGAGGTATCCTGAGGTACCCAATGCCAGGAGCCATTAAGAGAGAGAGAGAGAGAGAGAGCAGAGTAAAGAAGAGTGACGAGTCCTCCATGCAGAGATCGAAGTCTTCAATAAGTGAGTGTCGGTGGAGTGACCCTTCCCTAATCCTCTCAGTAAGTGTTCTTTGTCCAGGAGTGGTACCTTACAGATAACGAGGACTGTAGGGCCGGTGTCATCCTGTGTCTCCTTCCAGACCTCAAATCAACTGTCCTTCCTGCATTGGTGTGTATTAATTTTTATGCTGAAGAATTTCAAGTAAAGTTTTGCCATGCCCTGACTGTTCTCAGGAACTGAGGTACTTAAAAAGTTAATTGTGTGTGGACTTCCTTTATTTTCCACCGAGGTTCATTCCGGTGAGTAAGGAATGGTGGCGTCACGCGTGACGACCTGAAATACCACCAAGTGTTTATAGGCTGAAAAAGCCAAAAAATGCAATACCTGAAAGGCTGTAGAGCAGGCACATTCGCCACAGGTGCAATTGCCGTAGGGCAGGCACAATCGCCATAAGGTAAGCACACTCGCTATAGGGCAAGCGCAATCGCCATATGCCCTAATAGCATGCAGTCAGTCAGACTATGATAAGGAGGAGCTGCTTGTTCAGTGCAGACTAATATGCAGTCACCCACTTAACCCAGTGCAGATTGGGGAGGAGCGACTGCAAACAAACATAGCCTTCACATGTGAGCGATACCAAAGAGGCCGGCCAAAGATGGGTGCGCCCACCATACAGGATAGCAAATCTCACTGAAATAGCAGTGGGTCGCCCTGTATTTCCAGAGTTGGCCACACTGGCTGACATCTTGGGCTCCCCCAAATCTCTAGCAAACTGCATGCAAAAAATACTGATGCATACTAGTAAATGCGACATAATGGGTGGAACTAACAAGAATCGCCATTTTAGCGATTTCCCCAATGACAGCACTGGGTTTAACCACGGGAGGCGGTATTATTCTGCCGATACACTGTGCTGTGGTTTGCTTCTTTAGTATGTGATGTCTCTATATAAGTGCATACATGTGCGCCTTGATATTATACTGGAAAAAGACTCAATAGAGTCAAAACGTTGTACTTTTATCGTTTGGAGGAATAAAAGAATCCTTATAGCTGCACCTGTCGCTTCCATTTGTTATTTGGCATCAAGATGTGGATCTTCATTGGATCAGACCTGTTTTAGTGACTCTTGGATATTCCTGCCCAGCTATAGCATCAAGCTTGTGCCATGGCATCCTCTGTTTCCTGCAAAGTCATTTCCGTCCACAGGATCTCCTTTCACTAGATGTTTTCCTCGATCGCGCCATTCTCGGTACACTCTCTACACAGTTACACGATAAACCCCCTGCGGTTGGCGGTGAGACCCCGGCTAGTGTAGCACCAATGACCAGCCTCGTTAGAAGTCGCTCCGATTGCTGGATTTTCCCATCTAATGTGGATTTAGGGCTCACACCCACTGGCGTTTTATTCTCTCTTGCGCTGCGAGAGCAAGTGAAAACACTCGCAGCGCAAGAAAAACGCAGTTATATCGCCAGTGTTTTCAATGGGGACAGCGGCAGCAGCTCTAGCCCTATTGAAAACATAGGGAAAGTACCACTGACTTCTATCGCAGCTGTGACAGCTTTGGCAGGAGTTTCCTTCATCCCTGCAGGGACCGCGGGGATGAAGGAATCCTCTGCTACAGCTGTCACAGCTGTGACAACTGTGGCAGAAGTCCAGCATGCTATTTCATTGCTTTCAATGGGGTCAGCGCTGCTGCTGGGCCCATTGAAAGCAGTGGTTTGTGGCAACTCCCGTAGCATAATTTTCGGGAAAGCGCTTGAAATATAAGCCCTTCCCTGAAAATCATCATTAGCTGGTTAAAAAAAACGAAAAAGAACTTTACTCACCTCTCCGCTGCTCAGAGGAGTCCTCCGGCTGGCTCCCCTGCACTGCTGTCCAGCACTTTCAGCAGGCGGGGATTTAAATATCTCCGCCTCCTGAAAGGGCTGTGGTGATTGGTTGAGTGCTCAGCCAATTACAGTCAGTGCTTAGCTATTCATTCATTTATGGGATAGCATGCTGGACCTCTGCCACAGCTTTCACGGCTGTGGCAGAGGATTCCTTCTTCCCGGCAGTACCTGCAGGGATGAAGGCAACTCCTGCCACAGCTGTCACAGCTGTGGCAGAAGCCTGCGGTATTCTCCCTATGTTTTCAATGGGGCTAGCACTGCTGCCGCTGGCCCCATTGAAAAGATTGGCGATATTACAGTGAGTGTTTTCGCTTGCTGTCGCAGCTCAAAAGAGAATAAAACGCCAGTGAGTGTGAGCCCTTACACTGAAACTGATCCACGGAAACCTTGTCACGTGATTTTATACTGCAGGGTTACATCTCTTATACCCTTACAGGGAGGCACCAATCATGAGAGGGCTGGGGGCATTAATAGAGGGTGGGAGGTTCTGATTAAAGGGCCGGCAGTCTATTAGGAGGGGGGGCTCTAATAAAGGGGTCCGGGTATAATAAAGAACGATTCAGTGTGTGTTTACACTGCATATCTATATATATAAAATTGAATGTATGTCTGTCTGCGTGCGTGCGTGCGTGTCTGCGTGCGTGTTTGTCCTTTATGCGCTACTACACCATTCATCCGATCGCCATGAAACTTTGGGAAGTTGTTGAGTACACTCCTGGGAAGATTATAGGCATAGTACAAATATCCTACGATAAATGGCGCGCGAGCATCGTCGAAAGTTACGCCCCCCCCACGTAGATCGAATAAGTAAGCCACCTGCTATTGTGATGTCATCACTGATGTCATCAACATCGGACGCCCTTGAACATGCCCCAACATGTTCTATAAAGCTGCATTGTGATGTCATTAAGGCTCTATTATGACACGTACAGCTTGGAACCACTAGAGCACGCCAGCCAATTACCATTGGAGTTGGAAGTGGGTAAACAAGTACTAGGATATCTTCCTAAGAAGCCACAGCAGCCGGATAAATTGTATGTTCCACCCAACGGCTATTTTATTCAGCCCGCAAGGGGGAAGCAGCGGCCTACAAAATCTAATTCTCTCATTTCCTGATGTCATAGATAGATAGATAGATAGATAGATAGATAGATAGATAGATAGATAGACTGTATGCAATAACCCTGATAGATAGATAGATAGATAGATAGATAGATAGATAGATAGATAGATAGATAGATAGATAGATAGATAGATAGACTGTATGCAATGACACGTACAGCTTGAAACCATAAATACTAGAGCACGCCAGCCATTTACAGTCAGTCTCCATTGAAGTTGGAAGTGGGCAAACATGTACTAGGCCAGTGATGGCGAACCTTTTAGGGACCGAGTGCCCAAACTACAACCCAAAACCCACTTATGTATCGCAAAGTGCCAACACGTCAGGGGGCGGGGCTTATCACAACGTATGATTTTACCCCCGTCGTTCTAAAAAGGACAAGGCTGTTTCAGAATAGACCGGGTGCAGATTCTGACTGCTTTTTGGACGCGGAAATACTGCAGAATGTGCTCAGCGGAGATTTCTGTGGAAAATTCTGCAGCATTTCCGCATCTAAAAAGCAGTCAAAATCTGCACCCGGTCTATTCTGAAAGAGCCCTGCCCATTTCTGCCACATGTACACATACCCCAGCGGTAATAGTGACACCTTCACCCCAGCGATAATAGTGACATCCCACAGCAGTAATAATAGTGACACTCCCCCCATTAGTAATAAGAGTGCCATACCCCAGCGGTAAACCTCAGTGGTCGCTGCTGCCGTCATCTAGATATATAAAAACGTAGTATGTATGTATGTCTGTCTTCGCAGCAACGCGCGAACATGCCCCAACATGTTCTCATAAGCTGCATTGTGATGTCATTAAGGCTCTATTATGACACGTACAGCTTGGAACCACTAGAGCACGCCAGCCAATTACCATTGGAGTTGGAAGTGGGTAAACAAGTACTAGGATATCTTCCTAAGAAGCCACAGCAGCCGGATAAATTGTATGTTCCACCCAACGGCTATTTTATTCAGCCCGCAAGGGGGAAGCAGCGGCCTACAAAATCTCATTCAGGTAGGTAGGTTCAGTTCTTGGAGGTTGGGGAATGCTTATGGGCAAGGCCTTATGTCTCATCCCAACTCGATTATTCAATTCTAAGCGCAAAAGAATTAGCGTCCAAATTTTATGTACGGAATTTAATTCTCTCATTTCCCAATGTCATAGAAACTTGAAATTTGGCTCGAGCATTGATTATGTCATAAATAGGAAAAGTTAATGGGTCCCAACTCGATTATTCAATTCAAAGCGCCAAAGAATTAGCGTTCAAATTTTACGTACGGAATCTAATTCTCTCATTTCCTGATGTCATAGATAGATAGATAGATAGATAGATAGATAGATAGACTGTATGCAATAACCCAGATAGATAGATAGATAGATAGATAGCGGCCTACAAAATCTCATTCAGGTAGGTAGGTTCAGTTCTTGGAGGTTGGGGAATGCTTATGGGCAAGGCCTTATGTCTCATCCCAACTTAATTCTCTCACTTCCCAATGTCATAGAAACTTGAAATTTGGCACGAGCATTGATTATGTCATAAATAGGAAAAGTTAATGGGTCCCAACTCGATTATTTAATTCAAAGCGCCAAAGAATTAGCGTTCAAATTTTACGTACGGAATCTAATTCTCTCATTTCCTGATGTCATAGATAGATAGATAGATAGATAGATAGATAGATAGATAGACTGTATGCAATAACCCTGATAGATAGATAGATAGATAGATAGCGGCCTACAAAATCTCATTCAGGTAGGTAGGTTCAGTTCTTGGAGGTTGGGGAATGCTTATGGGCAAGGCCTTATGTCTCATCCCAACTTAATTCTCTCACTTCCCAATGTCATAGAAACTTGAAATTTGGCACGAGCATTGATTATGTCATAAATAGGAAAAGTTAATGGGTCCCAACTCGATTATTTAATTCAAAGCGCCAAAGAATTAGCGTTCAAATTTTACGTACGGAATCTAATTCTCTCATTTCCTGATGTCATAGATAGATAGATAGATAGATAGATAGATAGATAGATAGATAGACTGTATGCAATAACCCTGATAGATAGATAGATAGATAGATAGATAGACTGTATGCAATGACACGTACAGCTTGAAACCATAAATACTAGAGCACGCCAGCCATTTACAGTCAGTCTCCATTGGAGTTGGAAGTGGGCAAACATGTACTAGGCTATCTTCCCAAGAAGCCACAGCAGCCGGATAAATTGTATGTTCCACACAACGGCTATTTTATTCAGCCTGCAAGGGGGAAGCAGCGGCCTACAAAACCTCAGTGGTCGCTGCTGCCATCATCTAGATATATAAAAACGAATGTATGTATGTATGTCTGTCTTCGCAGCAACGCGCGACGGGTACGCTAGTCACTTATAAACAATAATGCTACCAAGTGTTGATACGGCATAATAACATCCATGTTTTGGTCTCCTTTCTCTTACATGTCAGGATTTACCAGATGACATACAAGTAGAATCAATAATTTGCCAACTAGAAAAAGCAGGAGTTCTGTTGTAATTGTTAAGTTAATTGAGATTGCAGCTGTAGTGAGCGGAGCAGATTGGTGGAGGTGGTAAACGGTGCGGATATAAATAAGCCAGGACAAGAATAGCGTAGAGGGAGCGGAGACCTCGTATGAACCATCGTACATCGCGGCACATACATGGCTTTAAGAATATGTTTCCAGCGCTGCATCAATAACGAATAATTAGTGAAAACATCGCTGTCTCTCTGGAAGGCAATCATTGATACCTGCAGTTTGTTCCGTACGGTACACTTTGTGCTACAAGTACAGTAAATCCTCTGATGGCCAACGTGCATTACATCCTCAGACGCTACAATAACTCAGGGATGGTCTCAAAGGAGTCGGCCCACAAAAATATGGTTTACAGGTAAATCCAGCCCATAATTATGAACATTTTTTACATTTACACCCATTTTAAAAAGTCTATACCCCAGATATTCCAGGACTGATGTTAGAAGAGCCCATGTGAGCCCATGCACAAGACTTCCTATGAAGTCGCATCTAGTTTGTGTTTGAGATTGGTAGATTGTGCCCAGTTGGCAAATATGTTGCCACTTATAATCCACAGAAAACAAGTCGGTGCAGCAGTGTAAGGCTTCTTTCACACGAGCGCATATCGGCCGGCCGTTTTCACAGCCAGATGATATACGCTACGTTGTTAGCGAAAGATTTGGTGAACGGGCGCACAAATCAAACGTTTGTGCACCGAGCTCACCAGGCCATCACTCACTATCCCTCCCTTCCTATCGCAGGCTCATCTCTCTTCCTTATTCTGTGCACTGGGAGGGGGCGGAGTTAAGTGCCAGCCAGCCCCATCTCCTCCCATTGATGGCTATGGACAAGGAGCGGCGAGAGGGCGGGCATTTAGCTCCTCCTCCACCCCACCCCTTGTCCATAGCATCAATGGAAGGAGTGAACCGCCGCTTAGCTTTGCCCCGTCCCGCCCTCTCCCATTGCACAAAACGAGAGGGGAGAAAGACAGGTGAGCCTGCACGGGTGGGGGGGGGGGGGTAGAACAGAAGGAGAGAGTTTAGCAGCCACACTGTCCAGCGGCTGGACGTATTCCGGCCAAAACATAGCTCCAGAACTATGTTTTGGCTCCGGCGTAAAAACGCCCGGCACTATATTGGCTTGGCTGGGAATTTTTACGGCTCACAAATACGCCCATGTGATCTAATGCATTGGAATCCAATGTATCAGATCACAGCGCATAACGGCCGCTCATGTCCACTTATGTGAAAGAAGCCTTATATTAATACAGCTTGAAGTTAGTCTGCACTATAAGATAATTGTCTCAATAGGATGGCCAATGTTAAAATCCTTATAATGAAGTTTCTTTTGCTGAAAAATCAATTTAAAGTGCAAACCGGGGTTTCCTTCCTTCTAATTTCCAGCCACTGCCTGTTGTCATTGGAAGCCCATCTCTTGTAAAAGAGACACTAAGTTTGTAGGGAGCAGAGGAGGGTAACGGCACGCTGCTGTGGAAGTTGGTTGGTTATGGCGAGGGGGGTCTGCGCTCTTCTTCCTCTATTGGTGGCTATCCCATGACGTCCGCCTACACGTGGGGCGTTGTAGAATATATTTAATATTCCGATTAAATTGCTCGTGATGCCAGCGCTTTACAGCGCAAAATGTAGTGTGATACAACAAGGTACTAGAACCTCCATGCCCCTCGTATCACATCTTGTAGCCAAGCTAGAGCTGGTACAACAGGGTACTAAAGCCTCCATACCCCCCCGTATCACATCTTGTATCCAACCTAGAGGTGGTACAACAGGGTACTGGAGCCTCCATGCCCCCCGTATCACATCTTGTAGCCAAGCTAGTGCTGATACAACAGGGTACTAAAGCCTCCATACCCCCCAGTATCACATCTTGTAGCCAAGCTAGAGGTGGTACAACAGGGTACTAGAACCTCCATGCCCGCCCTTATCACATCTTGTATCCAAGCTAGAGGTGGTACAACAGGGTACTAGAACCTCCATGCCCCTTGTATCACATCTTGTATCCAAGCTAGAGGTGGTACAACAGGGTACTAGAACCTCCATACAACCCGTATTACATCTTGTATCCAAGCTAGAGGTGGTACAACAGGGTACTAGAACCTCCATACCCGCCCGTATCACATCCTGTATCCAAGCTAGAGGTGGCCCTAGGGGAGGGATTGTCTTTGACAATGAGTGTAAATAATAATAATAATGATCAAGAATTATTTAAATTGCCACTATGTAATACTGGGACTAGTGCATGTCCTTGTAGTGGATAATGTCGCAGAGCTAGATGGCCGGCCGGCCAAGCTGTGATATTAGCTGGTCATCTGGGATTTCAGCAGCCGGTCATTTGTTTAAAATTTAATAATAGGAGATAATCAAATAAATTGCTAAAACGCAATTAAAAAAAACATAGTAAGTAATACATCAGTGGGTAGTCTAGGATCTTTTCAACTGCTGACCTCTTCTCTGGAGGGACTATCAGTAGTTGATGGTCGGGGTCCACCACTCGAGATCTCTATCCATCAGCTGATCGTTCAGCTCACTGTCCAGTGCAATCGGTCAAACGTCTTCATCAGCGGAGGGAGAGGAAATGGGAACGCCGGCTTCACTCCCATTGAATTCCATGGGAGAACCACGCTGCTATTCCACTTCCTGCTCCTGTTAAGGGTGGTTTACACAGGCCAATGATCGCTCAAAGGACAGTGACATGACAGTGACAGTGATTTTGCATAAACTATTAAGTAGCTGCTCAGCTACTTAAGTACCAATTAAGTGTGCAAATGAAACCTTTAGCTGAAAGCAGTTAATAGCCCGAGGGCTCTTATCTGCGCTCAGATCCTTTGTTCTCCAGCAGAAAAAGATGCTATCAGCACTCCCCATGGAGAACTGCTGATAAGGCTGACTGATGATTTTTAGGTTGGACTGAACTTAATGATCAGCTAGCAGTGCCTGAAAAGCGCACGATGGCCACGTGTTTAGATGCGCCGATGATCGCTAAGACGATCGCCGATTAGCGATTTTTTTAGCGATCATCAACTGGTGTAAATGGGCCTTTAATGACATCCAGTCTTAGGCAGGAAGTGGAATAGCAGCGTGGCGCTCATTGATTTCAATGGGAATGAAGCCGGGCCTTCCTCTTCCTTCCCTGTCTGATGATGACAAAGTCCAGCTTGCTGCACTGGACAGCATGCCGGACGATCAGCTTATTGGATAGTGATGTTGGGTGTTGGACCCCTGTCCATCAACTACTGATGGCCAGTCCAGAGGATTGGTCATCAGCTGAATAGAGCCCTGGCGACCCCTTTAATCCAGATTTATGAACAAGCTGCTATAGTCTATAGATCATCGGCTCCCCTGAAGGGTGACATTTGGCATCACTCTACATAATAGCGTATTGTATTCTTTACTCCTGGAGTCTGTCATGAAGAGGAACCATAATGTCTGTTAATGTAACCTCGAAGCAAAGAGATAAGTGATTCCATGGAGTAAAGAGAAAACTACTGGTACAATGTGGGTGATGAATAGATTTGTGTATAAAATGGAAATCTCGGTGAGCACATTCTGTTCATAGTGCATGCATTTCACAGCAATGACAAGTATTCATGCAGGAAGGTCCAGAACAGTCGTCTTTTGTTCCCCGTAGAATGGAGGCTGACATTACTGACTGTTCGGTGCAGAGGAGCCGCATTGTTCACAAACAAATACCTGATTGGTAATGTATGTTCAAGGTTTGTCACCATTGTAATGTTCCACTTGCATCATTACATGAGAGATGTCCTTGTGTTACTCATACTTGGACATCCCTTTAAAGTGAGGAGTGGAAAAGTTTTTCTAAACTCATTAGTCACCAATCCGTCTCATCGAAAGTCCTAAAACTGCTGTTTGACAGCTCCCTGTTATCGGCTACTGGAGGTAGACAACAGCTTGGAGCTGTCCCTGGGGGCCACGGTGTGCGGTCCCCGGTCAGTTCCGTCTGGCATACTGCTGGTGGGTTCCTTCATACGGATGACTCCAACTGATTGGGTACATTGTGGCTGATCACAGTGTGTCTAGCTGGCTTTAGTAATCAGAGTGGTTTGCAGTACGCTCCCTCTTCAGCTTATACATAGACGGGACTCAACACTACGCTGAAGCCTCTGACAAGCTTCATGTTCTTCATGCGCAGGCTAGATTGAATACTTGAATACTAGATTGACTTACTTAGTCCACTTCATCTGAACACATCAAGTCGACCACCAGTTATAAGCAGCGTTCTATGGAGTCTTTTCTACTTTGGTGCACTTGACTGCTTGGCCTGCTCATGCATGGTTGCTGTTTACATCATCAATAAACCCCTAAACGTTTCTCCGGTGCCTTCTGATGACTCACACAGTCCATATGTAGGTGCAACCTTCAAAAATGCTCTTCTTGATACATATACAGCGGTGGACACAAATATGGAAACACCGTACAAAATCCATGGGATTTTAATCATTAGCAATAAGCTGCCTTTTTGACCACTGCTTGGCTGATAGTTTTCCCAACAAATTTGTATTTGCCTCACTTCTTGCCCTGCTCTGGGTGGTTTTGAGTGGCTCAAACCCCTGACCAATGGAACATTATTGCTTGGGCAGATGTTCACTTCTGCCAGGCAACATCTGTGTCACATTACCTCCACTTAAAATCGGTCTCTTCATGGCTTATTGAAATATGATTTATCATCTCATGCAACATAAGGCATGCATTTCATAAGGTGTTTCCATATTATTGTCCACCCCTGTATATATTCAATGCATTAGTCACAGTCACTACAACTCATCTCGTTTACCCAGCTCATTAGGCTCTGAAGCTGATCACGTTTCTGATCCTCTAATTATTTAATGCAAACGTCTTAGTAAATAAATGGTAAAAAAAAACTCCATGATTTTGAAAACTGACACAATTTTTTTGTACCAAACTGTAAGAATCCTGGATAATTGGAGCGACACATTTGCAAATTGCTCCTATTGTGTGAATTTCAGTTCATGCTTGTAAGGTAAAAGCGGGAGTTAGAGGATTCAGCCGCTCATGCTTATAAATTTCCAGCTACTTTATAGGTTTTTCTTTTTTATGCTTTCTGCATCTTTTAGTCTCACAAGACAATTGTCAGATTCTGCTGCAGGGCAGCCAGGAGTAATTATGGGGAACTCCAGCTGCTAGGAAATGTTTTTCTCCTTCTTGGTGGATGTCAGATGTACCTTTATTAACTCTGACATGGCCTTTGTTTGGTTTCCTGAACTAACAAATTAACTCTGTGGCAGCTGGACGTCCCACTGACCGCTGGAAGAAAGGGAAGCAGCGGAGCGCGGTTTAAAATACACCCTATGAGAAGGGAAATGAGGAACCATTAAAATACTAACTTTTCTGTTCGGGGACCTGTCACAGCCCAAGTCCCTCGGTCGATGTCAGATTGTCGAGACAAAGAGACCCAAGAGTTGGGGGGTTTTTCAACAAAAATTAAAATTTCACAAATTTATTCCCTTTTGTGCCTCGTATGAAATCTTTATTTTTGGGCTGATCTACGCCGGCGGCAGCGCCACCGAGCATTTGTTTATGTGATTAGAACAAAGGTTGGAGTTCCATTTGTATCTTTCAGCGGAGATCAATGGAGGATGATGAACATAGACGGCGTTACAGTATACTCACCGAGCCTCTCAGGTGTGAGGCCATTCATCTTCAGTCCCCGCTGGATCCCGCTGTCAATTCTAAGAAAATGCTTTAAATCTACTGTAGAAGCAGCTTGTTCTCTTAACACTTTCAGGAAAAATCAGCCTTTTGGAGGGAATATTAAGCGGTAAAACAGAAACAATCTATAAAATCTAAATATGCGGCCCATGAGTGGCCTGCCGGGTTCCCACTTAGATGAAGCTTTTTAGCAGCTGGCCGAGCGTAACATAACCAAAAAGGAACTAGAAGTACTCGCCTCCCTTCAGCCACTCTTCTCCTGGGAAACAGCTGAGCGCCGCGCCGCCGGTGTGTCCGGCCATCTGGGAATCAGCACTTCTAGTTCAGCCTGACAGGAGATCGCCTCCACCGGATATGGAAACTGTTCCAACCGCAGCAGGCAATAGGCTTCGTCCTGAGCGTCAGATGGCAGGAAGAAAATCCTTAACCTTACGGGACCGTTTCAGACAAACATCCTTAGTTGTAGCTTCCTAATGTATTTGTACCCGGCTTTTAAAGGATTTATTAAAGGGGTTGTTTATTATTGCATGTAGTATTATAAATGAGGGCAAAATAAAGCATTTGTCCATTACATGTCTTTTCAAAAATCTCCATTTCACATGTTGGAGTAGGCAAAAAAGTTGAGTATTAGGGCTTAAGCAGATGGGCGCATGTGATAATATCCTCTACGCTACGGAGCACATTAGCAGATGAACCAGAGGAAGCTACGGTAGGTCCTGCCGATTCTTCCTCGGGCGTAGAAGTAACGCACGAGAATCCTGAAAACAAAACCAGTGAAATCAATTGTTTTGCCTCGTCCCGTTTGGCAGCTGTTATTTTCACAGCCTCAAAACGGGACAAAAACAGGGTAATCTGCTTAAGGCCTTAGGCACAATCCGGACACATATAAAAGTACCTTAAGCACCTAGCCTTCCTTGTAGGTATGACGTCAACATAAGGTTCCCCGCCAGCAGATACCGAGGAAGAGTCTTGGCAGCAAAGCCGGCCTTATCAAATGGGCGGTCGTGATATGGGGTCAAGAACCTCCGTCCGTTATCACACTCGCCTACATGCAGTTTTCAGGGCGATGCAGTGTATTTTTGATTCAAAATTGCATTGCTTCTGTGAAATAATGTTCCTTGTGTGTGTCAGGAACTGACTGCAGTAGGGAACATCTCATCGCCCTCCCATGCACATCGCTCATGCGGCACGTGAGCGCCATCCCATGGCCTATAAGGTCCCATTGAAACAATGGGCCGGGCGTCTGCGGAAACACCCAAAGATAGAAAGTGCTGCTATTGTCTCTCTGCGACGCTTCAATTCCGTCTTCCGCTCCTGCTTTTACAGCTTCCGTTACAATTCCGTTTCTTTGTTACATTTTTGGAGCAGAAAAAAACTGAATTAAAACAAATCTCGGTTTCTGCTTTTTCCCCGCTTTTATTTTGCTTCAGTTCTGTTCGGTTTCAGCTTTCTCAGCCTGCTGTAAATGAACAGAAACAAGCTGACAGCTTCCCGTTTTTTGCCTTCTTCTGGATCCACATGGGGGGTAATCGGCTGAACTGGAGGGACGTTCTATATCTCTGTTTTCGGCCCTAGATACTTTGTTACTAAATCAGTGGGGAAAAGCAGAACCCTTCAGTATATTTTCTGTTTTAATTCCGTTTTTCTGCTCCAAGAAGAGAACGGAGAGATGGAACCGCGAGTGACGCCCTGAACGCAGTGCGAGTGGCCTTCCGGCTGCTGAATGCGATTGGCGCAGCTCTCTACGATCACGCAGGAGGGATGAAACATTATTACGTACTATTACATCATCTAGCTCCACCCCTTCGATATTGGCACATTGCGTCCGTCTTCTCAACTTAATTTCAGCTTAACCGTCCACACGTCCACATCTCAACCAAGCAAAGTCCCATGCATGGGGTAGGACTTTTACCCCCAGTCAATTTCCACATCACACATTCCACCACAGCTCAAACACGGGTCACTAACTCACATCCATCCATGCTCTCAAGTCTGCTCCGTCACCCCCCTTTAAAGGTGTACCAGTCCATACAGATACACAGACAAAAAAAAAGTTTGACAAACATACATACATCAGCTGAAAAACATTGAGGTGAGTGCTATTATAAAGTACATAATTCTATTGAGATGAGATTGTGAATGAGCGCTATCTTTGACAAATTATGTGAAAAAAAGTTTGCTGATACATTCTATATTTCTTATCTACTGAAGCTATTATATGCTGTATTAAGCGCTGAAGTATTTAGTTTCTGTGACCCTGAATTTGGAGTGAGTTCTGAAAGCCCCCACCCTTTTTTAAAACAAACCGTTATCTCTCCGCGACTATGAAACACAGACGGAATTGTTGTTTTAGCTTAAACTATTGAAAAAACATTTTGAAATCATAATTAACACATATGCTGGGACCTTGCAACATTCATTTTCAACCCCTGTATAAGTAAGAATATAACTTAGAAATTGCCATATTTCCCTGCCTACTAAGACAGTATAACTAATTAAATTCATTTCAATTCATTGCAAGCAAGCCAAGATATTAACCAAGGATGTTATTGTATTTTCTCTCTCGCTGTTATCTTCCTGACCTTGGAGACTAAACACAAGTTAGCAGCTATATGTCAACAGACTCTTCTCCCCTAAAAGCAATCTCAGCTAACTATTTGCACTACAGTATATATATATATATATATATATATATATATATATATATATATATATATATATATATATATATATATATATATACACACACATATATCCACCTAGTATGGATTATACATATTATCTATTATCTATCTTGTATTATACACTTTTTTTCTTTCTTTGCCAACAAATCACGTGCATTGTACTTCTCTCCCCTACCTAACTGCCAATATAACCTTCAATAGACACTCTCCCGACACCCTCTTGATCACTTACTGTACTTTTCAACATTTCACTTACGGACACTGTCTTAAACAAATAATGTGTACATACGTAACTTACTCTGACTGTCTCTCTCTCTTTAGCAAACCTTGATCTTCCAAGGCACCTCTGGGTCCTAAAGACCTCCTCCCAGACACCATTTTGTAATCTGCCGTAGGGTCGGTGTCACACATTTTCATTAGAGTTTTCTTACATTTTACAGATTCATCCACACGGCGGCAGCCCTTGAGGGGCTCTATCTTCTTTAATAAGATCTTACGCATATTACAACAACAACAATAATAATAATAATAATAACACGCTCCATAGAATGCATCCCTCTTAATTTTCAAATTGTCAGCCCCTTATATACCGGCAGACAACCGAGCGTCCCTTCTCCTTATGGAACCAGTCCCATAAAAATGATCTCCATATTAAGTTTTTTAGGGGGGTTTGTGAGGGTATATATATATATTGCCATTTGTTCTTTATACTTTTATACCTATATGCAAGTTTTATTCAATTCCAAATGAGAAAAAACTTAAATGTCGCCTTAAATCAGATATGCCAAGGTTTTGCAAGAAGATGTTCTAGAAGTTCAGAGAAGATACCGAACCAGACGCAAGGACGCATGTACTTGGCCGATTTCCCAGAAGCGCTGGAACAAGATATCAAGATGTTCAAATGTACATGACTGTTATATGATTTTCACTGTCTCAGTCCGCAAATCCGGACTGCCCATATATGGTTATGAGCCCATCACCCCCTAGTGGTGAGAGGGCAGAGGGTATAAGATCTCATGTAATCTGTAATAAAGTGCGCAGTTTTTTCTCCCGTGTGAGGAGCTAGACCAGACTCCTGTGTGTGGTGTCTCTTCTTACGGCCGGCAACGGGGCAAGTGGGGTGGGCCGGATTGGTGCTGTACTTAGAATTTTAACCCTCATAAAATGAGAAAATGCACAAATGCGCGTGCAATAAACAAAGAGATGCGTGACACACTGTGTAATTCCTCTGTAAAAAGAACACATTTGGAACTAATTAGCCCCCACCACTCTAGCAACGCTGGCCCTTTAAAACACTTCTGTGGGCGGTCCTGCAGCTGTGAGGTCCCATGAGCGCAGGCTCCTCCCACCAGACTTCTCTTCCTTCATGACTGTACAGGCTGCCTACAAGGTGTGGGAAGAACCGGGGAGATTTATGAAACTATCTGGCAGAAAAAAACATCTCAGTTGCCCGTAGTAGCCAATCACAGCGCAGCCCTCATTCTACCAGAGCAGAATACAAAAGCTGTGCTGTGATTGGCTGCTACGGGTGACTGAGACAGTTTCTTCCCATGTGCGGAGGCATCAATAAGGTCGAGGCGGAACCTTATTTCATACTAGAGCCCCCGTATATGCAGTATGTCCACTTTCTATATGTATCTATACTTACCTCGCATTATGTGCAGCATCTTCCATTCAGTATGGTAAAGTGATGGGGTGTAATTGGCGCTAGATAAAATGACAACATCCAAAAGAATTTGGGGCTCCGTTTATCAAACCCATCTAATAATAAAGTTGTCTTTGTTGCCCGCGGAAAACGGTCGTTGCGTAGTCTTCATTTTCACAGAAAAGTATAATAAAAGACGTGTTGTGAGTGGTTGCTATGACGATACGTAGCATATTATAGTGCGAACCACCCCAAAATCTGTGTCAAAAAACGCACATCACAATTTACACCAGATTGAAAAGTAAGAGAAAAAAATTCTGCAGATACAACAAACAATCTCCACTATCGCTAAAACGCTACGGACTTCAAAGTACAAATAAACTACAGACTAGTTTCTGGGTGAGCCATTGGTGCGCATATCACGGTCAGTGGTCCATGACGGCAAACCCGGAGCCCACACGAGTTACCGTGTAGAACTCTTAACCCAACCCGTCCGGTCACAAACCACAGATAGTCAGTCCTGCTGCAAGACTCTCAGCGTAAAACACAACATAAATATATGTTTGTCTTACCTGGAGTTCTTGTGAGTTGATCAGGCTCGGTTTGCAGTAGGACGGTTTCTCAGTAGCGTGGATCCGGGTGAATTGCGCTGTAAGCTCCGATTTTACCGCCCCAGTTGGTTGCGCCATTTATGAGGGTTAAAATTCTAAGTACAGCACCAATCCGGCCCACCCCACTTGCCCCGTTGCCGGCCGGAAGAGACACCACACACAGGAGTCTGGTCTAGCTCCTCACACGGGAGAAAAAACTGCGCACTTTATTACAGATTACATGAGATCTTATACCCTCTGCCCTCTCACCACTAGGGGGTGATGGGCTCATAACCATATATGGGCAGTCCGGATTTGCGGACTGAGACAGTGAAAATCATATAACAGTCATGTACATTTGAACATCTTGATATCTTGTTCCAGCGCTTCTGGGAAATCGGCCAAGTACATGCGTCCTTGCGTCTGGTTCGGTATCTTCTCTGAACTTCTAGAACATCTTCTTGCAAAACCTTGGCATATCTGATTTAAGGCGACATTTAAGTTTTTTCTCATTTGGAATTGAATAAAACTTGCATATAGGTATAAAAGTATAAAGAACATATGGCAATATATATATATACCCTCACAATTTGTTGGCCGATTGTTGCTCTGTTTACATGGGACCATGATTGGATGAAAAAACTTTCAACTGTCCGCGATCTGCCAGGCATATTTACATGGGAATTCCTGCTGATCAGATCTTTTACTTGGGCTTGTAAATCTTTGTTTGTTGGTAGCAGGGAAAATACTACTGCTAACGTATCATCAGGATTCATCACCAATAGTTGGCCGGCTGGGGCCCAACGCTCTGGACCTCGGCCGATCAGGTGAACAGGCCCCGCTGACTGCACTGCAAATACACAGGGGTTGGAGCGGAACCAGATGCTCCAACCCCATGTAGTGTCCGGTACTTGTAATTGCAGGTGCAGCTCTGAAATCAATGGGACCCCAGCCTGGAGTTACAAGCGCCGGCCGCTACACAGAGGTCAGAATAGCAGCTTCTGCTCCGCCCCCTTTGTATTTGCGGTACTGTCAGTGGGCATACGATCATCTGATTGGTTGGGATCCCGAGCAGCAGAACCCAACGATCAAGTATTGAATATCCTAGTGATAAATAGTAGTTTTCCTGGGAAACCCCTTTAAATCTTTAGAAATTGAAATTGTGAGAAGAAGACCGGTCATGTAAACAGTCACTTTTTCAGATTTATGTTTTGCAGCTTCCCACGTGTATCAGGCGTGTGCGGACCGCTAAGTTGTGCCGCGCGTGATGATGTGAGAACAAGGGAAGCAAAGTTGTATCAGACAGCCACAATAAATTCAGTTAGCAAAGAGTGAAGTCATACCTGCACTTTTAGGTGAGTTTTCAGAATAAGCTCCGGTGTATACATGCGGAATAACGCCATTATATGACTTGTATCTGGCAGTTATCACCAGATTCCCCCTCTAATTCTCAGTTGTCTCTGAGTTGGTTGGAGGAGTCTTTGTTATCCTGTCTTCTACACACTCCACATGGAGAGAACAGGCTTTCTTCAGACTGTATCTAAGCCAAGAGTCAGCCAAGCCAGTGTTCACGCCTCTGCTTCTGTCTGCATGTGAGTAGACTGCCGTAGAGCGCATATCCCAGACAGCTTAGTTTTGTCTTAGAGACTTTGCTATCCCCAAGAATGGGATTCCAGTGTTATATGAACCGATTAGTGGTCCACCAAATGAAATGAGCGTAGAGCTTTTGTAGTTGCCCAGAGGGTCCTCCAGAATAGTTGCAATCATTCGTCCTATAACACCTAGCTATGGGTTCCCAGGAGACATAGAAGGTGCTGTATATTGGAGAAACCCTGTTTCCACCCTTTTTTCCCTAAGGTAAAGCTAACTGCTTGACAACAGCTGGCTGCTTATTGGCTACTTGTCAGGGGGGTGGTGTGAGCTCCCAGAGTGGGAAAATATCAGGGTGACAGGAAGTGAAAAAAGAGTTAGAAGGAGTACGGTGGAAGAGTCGGGAGGAGGTAGTCATCAGAGGAGGACGTGCAAGATGAGTTCTGTGGAGTGAAAAGAGACAACGCGTGTTCTGAGTGAGGAAGTCAATATTCTCCAGCTTCCTTATCAACAAGCAGTTTAGAGGAAAGAATTCGGGGTCCTTTTTTAACTAGAACAGTGAGTTATTAAAAAAAATGGTGAAGTCAAAGCCAGGGAAAGTAAAGAGGCCCATCTTATGTTCTACTCCGCTACTGCCTTATAATCACCAAGTAAACCCAACAGATAACTAGGACTGTGGGAGTTATACTGAAGGACCCTCTAGAGTCAAGTAGAGAGAGAACGTTGAAGAGCAAATTATATTGCATTGTTTTCAACTGTCAAGTAACGGGTCATCTCACTACCAAGCCTTAACCTGTGCCAAATTACCGCAAGACTACTGTTGTGTCTCTTTTGAATGCAAAGCTAAAGTTAATCTGTGCGCTTCCAGTTTACTAAAACAAAGTTACCATGACTTGTGTCTTTTATTCCGTCTTTAAGTATCAGAGTCCCAGATGAAGTGCACCATTGGAAAACATAAGTTACAAAAGCCCTTTGTGACATTGTGTGACGACTGAGCCAGGCCCCTTACCGCCATTGTTGGGAGAGGTTGCAGAGCCACCTGTGATAACCATCTTTCCTACCTGTGGTCTCCCCCACTTTGGCGAGCTCGGCTCGGACACACGCACCTGCACTGTTTTAGCATTAAATGTTGTTGAACAGCACAAATCAGGAGTCCTTTCAGTATTCTACCTGGAGCCTGCGGTCTGCTGCCATGTTCCTATGCAGTTCCAGGCAGAGCGCCATCAGCCTCCACCAGGCCGGGCCTGAACCTGGCCATGAGAGTTTATTAAGTCTGCAGCCAGTTTGTGCTGACAAGGCCATAATGACCTCCATTACCATCAAGGCTCCGGGCTAAACTGAAATTACTGTACCAGCCCGAAACACCAGTCAGTCCTCCTGTGGTGGAGGAAGAATCACCCAGAGACTTCAGCCGGGCCCAAGTGACACATGGATAACGGTTTATAAATGCAAAATAGTAATAAGCTAAAAATATTTGTAATATGACTGCTGCACCTCGGACCTGATACTTAGGGGGAATTATAGTGTATATTATAGTGTATACCTGGTTTGGAGGGGTCTGAATTCCCCTTTGTGCCTAAAGCATGGCACACTATTAACTCGGCCCTGATCTCTCATAATCAGTTTTTACAGAAAGAAAGTGTGAAGATGCTTCTAAACGCGTGAGAGAAGAGAAACTACGAGCTATAAAAGGTGCAGAAGAAAGCAGCC
Source organism: Eleutherodactylus coqui (assembly GCF_035609145.1). NCBI lineage: Eukaryota > Metazoa > Chordata > Amphibia > Anura > Eleutherodactylidae > Eleutherodactylus > Eleutherodactylus coqui. The sequence goes on from NC_089848.1 coordinate 108,773,448, forward strand.
AAGTATGTGAGCGAACCAACAAGAACATGAATGCCATCTGTGTGGTCATTGGGCCAATGAGCAAAGACTGCAGACATTAAACTCCATAGCTCGGCTATAGTCTGCACTTGTGATACTCTTCAGAGGTGGCCCGTCACTGGTGGTCCGCGGGGTATGCCGTCTAAATACAATGCCAAGTAAACAAATAGGAAAAGTAACTTTCCAAATGTTTTGCTAATAACAAAAATGTTTGCAAAAAAGGCGATTTAATAACAAACAAACCCAAAATAGTTTGTGTTTTATTTGCTTATAAACAATTTAATCCTCACATATCGTTTCTGGCCATTCAGGCTTCTTCTGTCCCAACAAGACGGCTGTCTGGCTATTGTCTGCGGCAGCGCAGATTGCGTAAGCGTCTTGTAGGATTTATGTGGTCATAAGAACGGTTCATGTTCTGTATTTTACGTTCTTTCACATTTTCAATTTTACTGTCAACAAGTTAAAAAACAAAACCTGTTTTTGGTTAAAGAGGGAGATGAGGTGAGTCCGCATAGCTAAGAATAGCTGCAAATGGAAATCAGAACCTGCAGACCGTGCAGAATAACACACAGTTCCGTTTCAATTAGAAGTGTCTCACACAAAAATTGGCTGCCATTGGGTAAGTAGCTGCGAACGCCCTCAGCAGTCCTTGAATACGGACTTATATCTGGCAGACATTCAGACCGAGCAGTCCGGAGAGTCGCCGCCGTCTGCCGCTCTTGGTGTTTAGATTACTTATCGTCCAAACGTGATAGAGAGACAAAGGCGCCAACAATGGGCGATTCTCCCGTCCTCATGTTGTTTCCATACAGAAGACGGGATACTTGCCCCCCTTCCCAACAAGCAAAGTATCATTATGTGCTCAGAATAATAACATATATCCCGGACAATGACACATAATGTTACAACGAATCGCCAGGCTCCAAATCGGAAATGTAACCGATAAAAATACGTCTAGAAGCGGAGATGGTCTGGTGGAACTTTATGTCCAACGTATACTTATCCATTCATCGACACGTCACTTATAGATGATGGAGGCAGGATTCAGTATTCTGTCCTAGCCTCGCATTTAACTCCTTCCCGCATATATGTGTAAGGGGTTAACCCTATTGGTTGTTGACTGTGCATGGTTGTATGTTTGAGGACCTCGGGCTCTGTTCTGATGCAGTGGACAGAACCTTTGGCTCCACCCCAATGGGCAGGCAATAGAGAACAGAGCTAGGCCCTGCCCACCTTCCAGAAAATTCAGGAATATTCTAAGGCTCTTGCTATATAAGGGAAGGGGCTGCATCACAACCTTTGAACACTCAGTCAGAAGGGCATCAGAGAGCAGCAGTGTGGAACAGAGCCCAAGCAGCAGCCATCAGCAAGGACTCTTAAAGTGGCGGAGGCCTACTCCAGGCCAGTGCAGCAAGCAGATTCTCCATGCTGGGGAGCTACCAGAAAAACTAAGCAACAGGGCCCCTGGATTCAGGGAGATCCCTAATGAGTCCTGATAACCCAGGGGCAGAAAGAAATTATGTCAGAAGATCAGCGAGCCCCGATGACCTGGGGGCTGAGGGTGCAACAGGCATTGCAGTGGGTGCAGCGCAGGATGTTAATCTTAATTTTTTGGGTTAGTGTGGGATGCCGCACTCACTGAGACGTCACATGAGTGAGACTTTGCCTTGTTAAACACCAGTGTACACACTAGTATGGGGAACACTAGTGAGAAGCAGGCCTGGTAAGTGTTAGAACTGGACTATGGTTCAAGCCAAGGAGGAAAGCAGCAAGGTGTCTCACGTCTTGTGTCTAAAGACACAGCCCTAACAGGGTGGTGTGAGTCTAGGCTGCCGGTCGTGGAGTTGCTGTTGGACATGTGCAGTAATTGTCTTGCTGCGTCCCTGTTCCGCAGGCGATGTAAGAAATGTATCTGAGAGTTACAGGTGAAGTGTTATAATTCTGTGTGCCGTTATTAATAATGTGCACATGGCCTCTATAGAGCATAATGCCATTTATACTGAAGTAAAGTTATTTTTTATTAAAAAAAAAACATGTTCCGCCTCCGTCTGTCACCGCCGCGCCGTAGCACTGCCACCTACTTGCTTCATTTTAACAGATGGTCCCAGCACAGACAAAAAATGGAAGTGTAATCCATAGCAACAGATTCCGATGTTCCTTTTCTGGCGCAGCTCTGTGACCCAAATGGCAGCCGCCGGTCACTCTTCAACTTGCCTGCCCATTTGATACATTTGTATACATGAGCTCGCTAGACGGTGACTACAAGCTACATGTTTACAAAACTGTAACAGAACCTAACAGAATATCCGTCGAACATTCGTCCCTTTCTCTCTTTGCAGAAAAATGTTGCATGTGTAAAATTATTTTCCCTCTGAATTCCCTTTCAAAAACTTGCCTGCAGGTAATTTTTGCAAACTCGGTAACATTTGAAGCCGGGGCTGTCAATCGTTACGAAACGCATTTTAATCATCTTCTCCCTGCTCGGCCAATTTAAATGGATTCTCTACAGCGCTGTAATGTTGTCACCAAACAAGTGATTGTGGTCAACCTGAAACCAGACAATATTCTGATGTTATGGGATTCAGAGATTAAGATCCAATTTGATTTACTTCCAAAAGATTTCCAGCCGCGTTCGCTCTCCCCAGCAGACAGTAGCGATGACTCCCGGCGGACTCTGATGTTACCGCTTCTAACCTGTCACTTACTGACGGCTGACGCCTCCTTTACTCCCTGTTTCTGGGATTGTTGTGTTAATACCTGGCTTGTAATAACTCTACTGATGATAATATGTGATATAATGTACAATATTCCAAGTCTATAGGAATATCTTATGAGTAGATAAAGGTAAGCAACACACCTCAGATGCTGCGGAACTTCTTCTTAAGGGGTTGGGCCCAGATGCGCAACCCCTCCCAGATTACAGGTGAACAGACGATTGCTCCAGGTTCCACATGGCACATCCTGTGGTCAGCTGCTTTTACCAGGGAAGCCATCATATCACATCATAGACGGCCATTCGCATAAATCACAGGACAACAGACACTCTACAAGGACAGGAGCTGCTCTTGTAAGTACTGGGCTCTAGAGCGCCACAAGCAGGGGGCCGTGCTCTATGACATTCATACACCTTAATGCGGAATATAAACATGCGCTCGGCTCTTGGCAAAACCCCATTAATGGGAAAAGTTGAGCTTCCAGTCCACCATTGACTTATTGTGTAAGGGGGAACATCCCCAGCATTTTCCTCCTGCAGTGAGTCGGGCCAGACCTAGGGTGCAGCAGTGGAAAAGCTGCGATATGTCATGGTGACGCCGCTGCTCTCCTCCCAGAAAAATATGCGTTTCTGGTGCAGCTTAAAAACTTACCTTGTGCCTCTTTAAGAAAAGAGATTGCTCCTACAGCCACTTTTTTCCTACATTGATTCCTGTGCCAGACAAAATAATGGGAAAAATAAAATCAAACATTCCTTTCCCCTGAAGTGTAGTGTGGTACCTCAGTGCAGATCTTAAATGGTGGGAAGGGACTCCAGGAGGCAGAATTAATGGTGAAAACATGAAACAGTTTATTTTCTTACAATAAGAACAGACTTTCTTCAGTGCAGTTCTAGAGTTACTTCACTTTAAGGTGCGTTTCAGAGTTACATTACTTTACTTAGAGGTAGATCACTTCCTGAACAGTTAGCAGTACTAACAGAACCCATGTTCTAGCTGGACAACAAACAGCTCTCTGACAGTGATTAGGCACAGGATCCTTTCAGTCCTCTATGCTTTGCCCCCCTGCTTTTCTCTCTTGAGTTTCTTTTATTCTATTCTCTTGAGTATTAAGTTTCCTTTCTTCGCATTACAGTTACTTTAGGCCTTTGCTGAGTATCTTCTATTTTTTTCCCGTATCTCAACCCTTCTCTGGTGCACTACAGTAAGGGCTCCCATCCACTGGCGATATTTTCTTTTTTGCGCTGTGAGAGCACGAGAAAACTCTTGCATCGCAGCGCAAGAAAGAGGCCGGTATAGAATCGGCATATCGCAAGTGGTTTCAATGGGGCCAGCGACAGCAGCGCTAGCCCCATTGAAAGCATAGGGAGAATGCCGCGGACTTCTGCCACAGCTGTGACAGCTGTGGCAGGAGTTTCCTACACCCCCGCGGGTTATAATCACTGCTTAGCTATTGGCTGAGCGCTCAGCCAATCACACATAGCTCTTAGCTATCCTCCTCTTTTCTTTACACTAGCTCCCATTGACCAACCCGTGAGCAGGATATCCTATCTCCTGGCTACCCGTCTCAGGCCTTCAGCTTAGATTGAACCCTATCAAAGCAAAGCGTGGCTGACCAACAACAACTTTACATTACTTAAGTAATATTTAAGCGTACAACTCCTGTATACAACACCGCTTAAATACAAAAGCGCAGTACTATGTTTATTAGTTAATTGTTTGCTGGCTCTTTAAGTGAGTAGAAACCTCGTCGGGCGCCATCGGGAACAGGACGCCACACCATCTTGGGAGTTAGTAAGCACCAAGCAGTGAAGCAGTAAAACATACAAAAGGATCAAGATAGCAGCACACTAGAACAGCTCAGTGAGTAAATACTGTAGCAGAACCAAACAGTACATAAATACAGCCCCATAACCAAGATCAGTACATAAATACAGCACCAGAACCAAGATCAGTACATAAATACAGCCCCATAACCAAGATCAGTACATAAATACAGCACCAGAACCAAGATCAGTACATAAATACAGCACCATAACCAAGAACAGTACATAAATACAGCATCAGAACCAAGATCAGTACATAAATACAGCACCACAACCAAGAACAGTACATAAATACAGCACCAGAACCAAGATCAGTACATAAATACAGCACCACAACCAAGAACCGTACATAAATACAGCACCAGAAGCAAACCAAGTACATAAATACAGCATCAGAGCCAAGCTCAGTACATAAATACAGCACCAGAGCCAAGCTCAGTACATAAATACAGCACCATAACCAAGAACAGTACATAAATACAGCATCAGAACCAAATTCAGTATATAAAGACAGTACCAGAACCAAGCTTAGTACATAAATACAGCAGCAGAGCCAAACTTAGTGCATAAATACAGCATCAGAACCAAGCCGAACCTAGCTGAGTACACAAATACAGCACTAGAACTAAGCCCAGTGCATAAATACAGCACCCGAATCATGCCCTGTGCATAAATACAGTACCAAAACCAAGCTCAGTACATAAATACAGCACCAAAACCAAAACCAGTACCTAAATGCAGTACCACAACCAAGATCAGTACATAAATACACCACCGGAACCAAACCCAGTACATAAATACAGCACTAGAGCCAAGCTCAGTACATAAATACAGCACCATAACCAAGATCAGTACATAAATACAGCATAAGAACCTAGCTCAGTACACAAATACAACACTAGAACCAAGCCCAGTGCATAAATATAGCACCAGAATAATGCTCTGTACATAAATACAGTACCAAAACCAAGCTCAGTACATAAATAGAGCATCAGAGCCAAGCTCAGCACATAAATACAGCATCAGAACCAAGCAGAACCTAGCTTAGTACATAAATACAACACTAGAACCACGCTCAGTACATAAATGCAGCACCAGAGCTAAGCTCAGTGAAAAAATACAGCATCACAACTGAGCTCAGTACATATATACAGCACCAGAAACAAGATTAGGACATAAATACAGCACCAGAACCAAACCTAGTACATAAATACAGCACCAGAACCAAGATCAGTACATAAATGCAGCATCAGAACCTAGCTTAGTACATAAATAAAGCACTCGAACCAAGTCCAGTACATAAATGCAGCACCAGAACCATGCTGTGTACATAGATACAGCACCATAACCAAGCCCAGTACAAAACTACAGCATCGGAACCAAGCACAGCATGTAAATACAGCAGCAGAGCAAAGCTCAGTGCATAATTACAGCTTCAAAACCAAGCAGAACCTAGCTCAGTACACAAATACAACACTAAAACCAAGCCCAGTGCATAAATGCAGTACCAGAGCCAAGACCAGTGAAAAAATACAGCATCACAACTGAGCTCAGTACATATATACAGCACCAGAAACAAGATTAGGACATAAATACAGCACCAGAACCAAACCTAGTACATAAATACAGCACCAGAACCAAGATCAGTACATAAATGCAGCATCAGAACCTAGCTTAGTACATAAATAAAGCACTCGAACCAAGTCCAGTACATAAATGCAGCACCAGAACCATGCTGTGTACATAGATACAGCACCATAACCAAGCCCAGTACAAAACTACAGCATCGGAACCAAGCACAGCATGTAAATATAGCAGCAGAGCAAAGCTCAGTGCATAATTACAGCTTCAAAACCAAGCAGAACCTAGCTCAGTACACAAATACAACACTAAAACCAAGCCCAGTGCATAAATGCAGTACCAAAGCCAAGACCAGTGAAAAAATACAGCATCACAACTGAGCTCAGTACATATATACAGCACCAGAAACAAGATTAGGACATAAATACAGCACCAGAACCAAACCTAGTACATAAATACAGCACCAGAACCAAGATCAGTACATAAATGCAGCATCAGAACCTAGCTTAGTACATAAATAAAGCACTCGAACCAAGTCCAGTACATAAATGCAGCACCAGAACCATGCTGTGTACATAGATACAGCACCATAACCAAGCCCAGTACAAAACTACAGCATCGGAACCAAGCACAGCATGTAAATACAGCAGCAGAGCAAAGCTCAGTGCATAATTACAGCTTCAAAACCAAGCAGAACCTAGCTCAGTACACAAATACAACACTAAAACCAAGCCCAGTGCATAAATGCAGTACCAGAGCCAAGACCAGTACATAAATACAGCACCAGAACCACACCCAGTACATGAAAACAGCACCAGAACCAAGATCAGTACATAAATGCAGCATCAGAACCTAGCTTAGTACATAAATAAAGTACTAGAACCAAGCCCAGTACATAAATGCAGCACTAGAATCATGCTCTGTACATAGATACAGCACCATAATCAAGCCCAGTACATAATTACAGCACCGGAACCAAGCACAGTATGTAAATACAGTAGCACAGCAAAGCTCAGTGCATAAACACAGCATCAAAATCAAGCAGAACCCAGCTCAGGACATAAATACTGCTCCAAAACCAAACTAACAACATAAAGACAGCACCAGACCCAAGCTAATATCATAAATACAGTAGCCGCTGGACCATCAGAGAGGAGGAGCCATAGCCAGGAGGAGGAGGATTCATGTAGTTCCATAAGACTCTGCTGCACAGAGGAATATCACCTGGCTAGGTTGACCTAAGGGTGGCAACCACCCTCAGCCTACATCCGCCTGTTCCCCCCTCCAAGCTCGTGGTGTATTAGGAGCATGAAGGGGTTAATATAGCTTGCTTGGTGCAATTTCCTACATTTATCCAGGCAAAAATTTTTCTCCCTTGGAAACACAACCTATTTTCAAAGACACATTTAACATTTCCATAGATTTTCATCTCCACTTCAGTCATCCGTTATTGCTTTGTGTACTTCGGCGTTATTGTTCTCACCAGATTAAAAGCAATTAATTATTTTCCTGCAGGAACTTTGCGGCTCTTGTATAAGCGCGGGCCGCTGGAAGCACTTGCTCCTCTGTTTCCGTTCTATATTGTAATAACCGAAGCGTTTATATGTTGTCCCAGCGATAATGATTCATGCTCATTGGGAAAATCAATACATTAATTTACAGCGCACAATATGAGTGAAAACAAGTCCATCTTTCTAACGGAACACGATCGCACCGGGCGCCTGAGATAAATGATGGGACGGATTCCGCAGTCCCACCAGAGCAATTTCATGTTTTACAAGTAATAATGATTAATCTCTCATAGAAAAACTTTGTAGGACGGCTGCTCAGTAAAGCGCAAACTTCTCCCCACTTTCCTCCTTACAATATAGAACTTCTTATTACCTTAATAAGAACCCGATCTGTCCTCCATAAGACATCTTATTTCACAGGTCGGGAATGTAGAGAGCCTTGTGACCGCGATGGGGCACTTGGAGAGAAGGAGCCTGATTGGTCCGTCCCCTTACTAGGTGATGAGAACATCTGCAGGACTCCCTTCTCCAGAGGAACTAGACCACCAGCAGTCGTGTGGGACTTGTGTAGGCCAGGACTGTGGGGAAGACTCGGGTGGCTCCCTATCCACCAAAGGACTAACTACTGCAGCGGTCGGACTTTCAAGGTGTGGAATATTGGAGGTCGGGTCTACAAGATCCACTGCAGGCAAGGATGTCTGGGTCTTGGTGGCCTTCTTGGCCAAGAGAGGGAGCAAGGTCATAAGCTTTTCATGTCCCGAGTTTGGCAGGTTTAGATGGGCCGCAGCCTGTGACAGGTTTCCCCAATGTAGGCAGGTGTTCCGGCCGCACAACACTTCAAACAGTTCACAAACAAATCCAACAGGTGTGCCGCAACAGCATAAGTAGTCTTCTTTTGCCGCTGACCACTCCAAGTACAATGTTTCTAATGAATTATGTGGCCGAAGTACGAGTGTCTCTGGTTCGTGATTTTGCCATCCAATGAAAACTTTGGTTTGATGCGGTCTGGGACTGTTTTTTTTGTGATCTTGGCAGTCTAAGGAACTCGTAGGAGTTTCCTCCAGCACTAAAGTTCAAAAGCATCAATCTTCCTCCGCTCCATGTTCTTCAGTGTCCAACTTTCGCAGCCTTAAGTTGTGATTGAGAAGATGCTTGTGTTGACTATCCAGCGTTTTGTTGCGATGTATACGCCTTTATTTTTATAGACCTTATCCATACTTAACATTGCGCTGCGATCTAGCACGAATCACCGATTTATTTTGGGTCATGATTCTCCATTGCGGTTGATTTTCGATCCAAGGAAGATGAAGTCTTGAACTGCTTTGATTTCTTCATTGTTCATTTTCCCTGTACCGATACCGGTTGTTGCCAAGATCTTAGTTGTCTTGATACTGAAGTACAGGCCGGGTTCTTCACTTTCTGCTTTAACCTTTAGTATCCGTTATTCAAGGTCGTCTTGACTTTCTGCCAGCAAGGTTGTATCATCTGCAGATCTGAGATTCTTAATGTTCTTTTCACTCATCTTGACTCTGATGTTGGATTCATCTAAATTGCATTGCCTCAAGATCGCCTCTACATGCAGGTTGAACAACTCGCTAGCATCTTAAAGGCATACAGCATTACAAGGTCAATGGAGCATCACAGCTAAACCTAATACTTGGACACTCAGGGGTCACCAGTAAGATGTGTTCTGGTTTCCAACTGTACTGCATGCAAATATCACCTGATACCCGTTCGCAAATTTCCATACACTTCAGTGGAATGGTGGCTGCAATTTTGTGTGACCCTGAAAGAATACGGAGCCATGTGGGAGATAGTGTACTGCCATTCAGCTGATGGGGGGCATTTATGACGTATCCTATAAAGGGTAACATCACACATATCACAAAACAGCACAAATTTCAAATAAAGTTTTAATAATTGCACAATTGTACAGATATAGGAAAGATTAGCTTGGCACAATGCATTAAACAGACTGCGGAACAGAACTTTTTGCCCTTTTAATGGCTTTTGTTGTGCTTAAAGGGGTTGTCCCGCAAAAGCAAGTGGGGGTATACACTTCTGTATGGCCATATTAATGCACTTTGTAATGTACATCGTGCATTAATTATGAGCCATACAGAAGTTATTCACTTACCTGTTCCGTTGCTAGCGTCCCCGTCTCCATGGTGCCGTCTAATCTTCAGCGTCTAATCGCCCGATTAGACGCGCTTGCGCAGTCCTGTCTTCTCCCTTCTGAATGGGGCCGCTCGTGCCAGAGAGCGGCTCCTCGTAGCTCCGCCCCGTCACGTGTGCCGATTCCAGCCAATCAGGAGGCTGGAATCGGCAATGGACCGCACAGAAGCCCTGCGGTCCACCGAGGGTGAAGATCCCGGTGGCCATCTTCACAAGGTAAGTCAGAAGTCACCGGAGCGCGGGGATTCGGGTAAGTACTGGACGGTTTGTTTTTTTTATGCCTGCATCGGGTTTGTCTCGCGCCGAACGGGGGGGCTATTGAAAAAAAACAAAACGTTTCGGCGCAGGACAACCCCTTTAAGGCGTTGTCTGACATAAAAAAAAGTTTTTTTTCCAAAGGGGTCCCCAATTCATTAACATAATGAAGAGGTCATAGAGCTCATACTCACCTCTGCACACTCCCCTCTCGTCCCACGCAGGTCTTCGTTGTCATGTAATATATGCAGAATGCAGTCTGTGATGCCCCATAAACATGCAGTGCCATATGTTTATGTGTTTGCAAGGATGCAATGGGAGAGAAGTCAGTCCGTCAGACACAGGGCTGGAGAGTCTGACGCCCGCACATTGGACAAGTTGGTTTGAGTGTGGAGCATGGAGGAAGCCGAGCAATGGCCTGCTGCTCAGCCTGAGCCTAACCAACCCAGGAATCCTCAGCACTTCTGGTGAGCGCTGGGAGTGAAACCAACCACTCCATAGCGAGAAGACGAAGAAACAGCAGAGTAAGTGTAGAGAGAGAGAATTTGCCGGGAGTGGGAATCACACAGATAACTTGGACTGTGGATTGTCCGGATACCCCGAGAATCCTCCCTGTTGCACCACTTTGGCTTGTTATATCTGTACCAGAACTGTTTGTTGGAATTTAAGTTCAAGAGTTTACAGTAAACGGACAGAGCCGACCATTCCCGGTTCTCATTCAGAAAGTTAGCCTGTGTATGGACTATTTTATTACATGTGGAGATCAGCTGCAGACGAAACAGTGGTGTCACGAGTGACAACTGGACTTAAGGTAACCCCTGGTTACAACCGCCTTGATCTCCCCCAGCAGTAACGTGGTCGGGTCATGAGCTACCTCCAGGGTAGGGGATGGTAGAGCCCCACAACAAGGGCTTTCTCTAGCTCGCTGTCTCCTTGGTTGTGGTCCTGCTCCTAGGATGCTGCAATGTCATGGCTGAAGTCATCATGGCAGTATATATAGACCCGAGCAACACCACTAGGACGCGTGCATCCAAGCAACATGTAGGGGGGAAGGTTCAAAATTTGCCCTAGGGCCCATATAAATCTGGTTATGTCCCTGATCATTAACCCTTCTCCAATAATCTAGGGATTACAGGTGATGTCACAGCTCACCTCCTCCCCTTTCCTGCATACTGACCACTAAGCTTAATAATAAAATCTGGTACTTCCTGTTCAGTAAATGTTGTTAACTGCAGCTGAGGCAAGATGGCCACCCCCATAGTCATCTACAGGCAAGATGGCCACCCCCATAGTCATCTACAGGCAAGATGGCTGCCCTCATAGTCATGTACAGACAAGGTGGACATCCCAATAGTCATGTACAGGCAAGATGGCTGCCCCCATAGTCATGGACAGACAATAGAATAAAATATCTACAATCAGAAAATAAAAACAGATTAGAAAAATACATTATTTCACTTTATTTAAAGGGCCAATTTGGTGATTGTTTTTTTCATTCATGATGCAGCCTCCCCCCCACGCATATTTAGGATTTCAGCCGCACTTAAGCAGCGCTGCTGATTAAAGCCACCTGATTGGCTCTTCGGCAGCACGTGACTACACAGCGTGCACGCGGATTGCCTTCAGCAGCCGTGCACTACACACTATAGTTAAGCAGCCGTGCACTACACACTACACTTAAGCAGCACGGGGTTAGGGTTTAGGGTTAGGGTTTAGGGTTTAGGGTTAGGGTTTAGGGTTAGGTTTAGGGTTTAGGGTTAGGTTTGGGTAACCCTAAACCTAACCCCGTGCTGCTTAAGTGTAGTGTGTAGTGCACGGCTGCTTAACTGTAGTGTGTAGTGCATGGCTGCTGAAGGCAATCCGCGTGCACTCTGTGTAGTCACGGGGTGCCGAAGAGCCAATCAGGTGGCTCTAATCAGCAGCGCTGCTTAAGTTCGGCTGAAATCCTAAATATGCCCCCCCACACCCCTTCCCCCAGTATATATATATAAGTTGGCTGTGTGAGGCCTTATGGATGGAGTGTTTGCGTAGAGCTGATTTCTTTCTATCTGAGTCTCCGGACTCTTTCTCCTCAGATGGTTATGTCATCTCAGTTCTGACCGCCTCAGATCTACTTGGGGTTATGATTTCCTTTTCTAGTCAGATTCTCAGATGCATTGATCCTACAACCGAAACTGATTACAAAGGGACGCAGACAATCCTGTCAGTTACTGATCACACAGGTATAATAGAGGAGATCACAGCTCATCCTCCTGATTGTATACTTAGGGACTGTAGATTATTTAGATTAATATAGAAGGTTGCGATAATTAAACACAGCACAGCATACAAAATGGTACAGCCTCTGCTAATACCGTACTGATGCATCATGGGACTGATTGAAAGTGAAAGTAAAAAATCTTAGATTGTATCTGATAAGTAGCACACAGGGGGCTGCACTGCAGGGAAGTGGCTGCAACATGCAGAGGAGACCCCCAGGATGTGGCAAGCAATCAGGTGAAGGGGCAGGGATGGAAAAATGTGTTTTCACCTGAGAGGCCCTTTAATTAGTAAAAACCCATCAAACATTCCTATAGAATGAAGATTTTAGCACACTCCGCTGCTGAAGTTAACCCCTTATTGTCGTTACCATTTCTACAAAGGTAAATAAGATTACTGTCAGTGGTTAAACACAAGTATAATCACCATCATGTGTCGACCGCAGCGAATGCTGGAGTTACGTTATTGTATTTTAGTATAGTTTATTAACCTTTCATATTGAGCTTTATTAATCTAATTATAAACGTGAATAAGAATTGGCGCTGTGACCTGCGAGGAAAGGCGTCCGGATCTGTCAGCGCAGCAACCTTCATGAATGAAGGATGAGATAGTTTAATCAGAGATCGTTCGGAGAATAATTATCCATAAGAGCATGTTGTTCGGTGTCGGTGCGGCGCACTCACAAGAGTGTAACTTGGCTGTGTATTATGTGTGTAAAAGATGCGTGTGTGATACGCAGCTTGTGTGTGTGAATGTGAGTGAGTGTAAGTGAGTGAGTGAGTGTGAGTGTGTGAGTGAGTATAAGTAAGTGCAAGTGAGTGTGAGTGTGTGTGAATGTGAGTGAGTGTGTGAGTGAGTATAAGTAAGTGCAAGTGAGTGTGAGTGTGTGTGAATGTGAGTGTGTGAGCGAGTGAGTGTGAGTGTGTGAGTGAGTATAAGTGAGTGCGAGTGTAAGTGTATGTGAGTGAGTGTGTGAGCGAGCAAGTGTGTGTGAGTGAGTGTGAGGTTACACCGACACTAGTGCTAAAACTCTATTAATTTACAATAGGCCATTCAGATCTGTGTTTTTCACGTGCGTGAAAAAATGCAGCATGTTGTATTTTAATGTATTTTATGTGCATAGGGCTTATATACACTGCACTGTGTATTATGTAATGAATAAAGCCCATCGACTTAAATTGTTCGTTCACATCTGCGTTCTTTATAGCGGATTTCGGTTGCGCAAACAAAATGCAGCATGCTTTACTTTTGTGTGTATTGCACATGAAAATAGCAAATATCAAACTTAATTGCCCATTGAGAACAAAGGGAGCATGCTTGCATGTTTTTTTGCATGCTCAAATACTGTACACAGGGCAGGGCCGCGCAAAAAATACTGTAGAATACACCCATTGCACATATAAGCCACACAAAGGCGCATGTAAATACGCTTATATCTATGTGATGCCGGTCTTACAGGCGTATTTATTGCGTACAGCACACATAATAAACAACCAAAATACGCTTGTGTGAGTGCGCCCTACCATCAACAACTGGAGAGAATGGAAGCTCTGCAGCGTTTGTCAACTATATAGATTCAGTTGTAAAGTTATTGTGACGAGTACTAAGTATTCCAAAATATCCTTAAAGGAGTTGTCCCGCGCCGAAACGGTTTTTTTTTTTTCAACAGCCCCCCCGTTCGGCGTGAGACAACCCCGATGCAGGGGTTAAAAATAAAAACCGCACAGTGCTTACCTGAATCCCCGCGCTCCGGTGACTTCTTACTTACCTGCTGAAGATGGCCGCCGGGATCTTCTCCCTCGGTGGACCGCAGGGCTTCTGTGCGGTCCATTGCCGATTCCAGCCTCCTGATTGGCTGGAATCGGCACGTGACGGGGCGGCGCTACAAGGAGCCGCTCTCCGGCACGAGCGGCCCCATTCTGCAAAGAAGAAGACCCGGACTGCGCAAGCGCGTCTAATCTGGCAATTAGACGCTGAAAATTAGACGGCACCATGGAGACGAGGACGCTAGCAACGGAACAGGTAAGTGAATAACTTCTGATAACTTCTGTATGGCTCATAATTAATGCACAATGTACATTACAAAGTGCATTAATATGGCCATACAGAAGTGTATAGACCCACTTGCTTTCGCGGGACAACCCCTTTAACTTGATGTTGGGAGCTAGAGCTGACAGCGAGGTCTGGAGCAATGGTGAGGAGCTGGGCCAATGGCAAAGAGCTGGGTTAAGAGCAAGAGTCTGGGCCAATGGCGAGGGTCTACCAATGGTGAGAGGCTGGGCCAATAGCAAGAAGCTGTGTCAACACAAATCATGTGTCTGATAGGCTGTCAAGACTCTTCAGTCCTACAGAACACCACCCATTCCAACTAATACATGTAGGGACAAATGACACTGCAAAAAAGGACCTTGCAACTATCAGCAGAGACTTTGAAGACATCGGAAAGAAGATGAAGGAACTAGGAGCTCAGGTGGTCTTCTCATCCATCCTCCCAGTGGATGGCCATGGAATAAGGAGATGGAACAGGATTCTAGAGGTAAACAACTGGCTACGTTGATGGTGCCGTCAGCAAAGATTTGGATTCCTAGACCATGGAGTGAATTACCTATATGATGGACTGCTTGGTAGAGACGGGTTATACCTTACAAACAGGTAAACATATATTTTGTGGGCGCCTTGCTTCACTCATTAGGAGAGCTTTAAATTTGAACAATATGGGAAGGGAAGTGAAAGGCAAAAATACACAGCTAATTAATACATTTGAGAACCTCACTATTAGAAGTGGAAAGAAAGAACAAAGACAAAATATTCAGAAGGCAAGTAGAGGAGGAAGAGACACCGATCACAAACTAACATGTTTCTACACAAATGCCCAGAGCTGGGAAACAAACAAGGGGAATTGGAGCTCCTAACACAGGAAGAGAAATATGATGCCATCAGCATCATGGAAACTTAGTGGGATGATACACATATTTGAAATACAAGGATTGAAGGATACAATGTAATTATGAGAAACAGACCTAATAAAAGGGGAGGAGGTGTTGTGTTGTATGTTAGGAAAACATTCATCTCCATAAAGATTCAAGCTTCAGAGCTGGGAGTTCTGTAGAAACATTTTGGGTAAGAATACAAGGAGAGAACAACAGAAAGGACACAATTGTAGGCATTTACTATAGGCCTCCTGGACAAGCAGAAGATATGGAGGAACTCTTTCTACATCAGATGGCCAAGCTCTCAGAGAAGCCCAACATAGTGATCATGGGAGATTTTACCTATCCAGACATTTGTTGGGAATCTCTCTCAGGTAAAAGTAATGGATCCAACAAATTCTTATCCGCTCTTGCTAACAATAGGTAGAAGAGAAAACAAGGGGATCTGCTATCTTGGCCCTAATTCTTACCAACAGGGAGGGATTGGTTGAGGAAGTAAGGGTGGCTGGGACCTTAGGAGGCAGTGATCATGCTATTCTTGGATGCTGGATAAAAAGGGGAGGAAGACCTGAGAAAACTCAGACCTCAAGGTTGGATTTCAGAAAGGCAGATTTTAATGAACTCAGAAAGAGGAGAGGAAGAACCCAATGACTGGATGTTCTTAAGGACAGAAATGTCCAACAAGGTTAGGAAATATTGGGAAATGAGATTCTCAAAGCACAATCGTTAACAATCCCTAAAAGGAAGAAAAATGGGAAGCATTTAAAGAGACCCGGATGGATGAACACAGAACTTGCACACATGTTAAAAACAAAGAAAAATATGTTTATCAAATGGAAAGAGGGGGGAATAGCTAAAGAAGAATATAATAGGGTCTGCAGAAACTGTAGGGAAAGTGTCAGAAAAGCTACAGCTAATAATGAATTGAGGCTTGCAACAAAGGCCAAAAGCAATAAAAAAGGATTTGGGGGGTAAGTCAAAAGCAAAAGAAAGTCAAAGATGCTATTGGTAGCTTACAAGATGAAAATAGTGAATTAGTTAAGAATGATGCTGGGAAGGTTGAACTTTTAAATTCCTATTTTGTATCTGTTTTTTCTCAGAAAGTAGATGGAACATCAACTGATCTTCCCTGTGCTATTGGGGGAATAAAAGAATGCAGGCTATCTGTAAGAAGAGAGATGGTGAGGGAACACTTAGCTAACTTAAATGAATTCAAGTCTCAAGATCTAGATTAATGAAATCTTAGGATAGTAAAGAAAGCAGCGGAGGTAATTGCTGAACCACTTGCCATAATCTTTGAAAATTTCTGGAGAACAGGAGAAGTCACAGAAGATTGGAGTAGGGCAAATGTTGTCCCTATCTTCTAAAAAGGGAACAAGGTGGATCCAGGAAACTACAGGTCTGTGTGCCTGACCTCTATATCGGGAAAGATCTTTGAACAAATTATTAAAGAGCATGTATGCAAGTGCTTGGATGCAAATGGAGTAATTACTCAGAGCCAGCATGGGTTGGTAACAAGCAAGTTATTCCAGATGAGTCTAATTTCCATCTATGACAAAATCACAGACTGGGTTGATCAGGGGAATATGGTGGATATAGTTTATCTTGACCTTTGTAAAGCATTTGACAAAGTATCTCATACCATACTTATTGAAAAAATGACCAAATCTGGGATTGACAAGGCAACTGTTAGGTGGATTCACAACTGGCTGAGTGATCGTACTCAAAGAGTGGTCATAAATGGCTGCACATCCAAGAGGAAGAATGTATCAAGTGTGGTACCACAAGGCTCTGTCCTAGGCCCAGTGTTGTTCAACATTTTTATAAATGATCTGGAGGAGGGAATTGATGGGAAACTGATCAAATTTGCCGAAGACACTAAGCTATGAAGATTTGCTAACGCTAGGGAAGAGAGGGAGAGTATTCAAAAAGATATAGAAAAGCTTGCACAGTGGGCAGCGACTAACAGAATGGGATTTAACAAGGGAAAATGCCAAGTCCTACATCTGGGCAAGAAAAATGAAAAAAGCTCATACAGAATGGGAGGAATTGGGCTAAGCAGCAGCACGTGTGAAAATGACTTGAGTATACTAATAGAGCACAGACTGAACATGAGTCAACAATGTGATGCAGCAGCCAAAAAGGCACACACAATTCTGGGATGTATTAAGAGAAACATAGAGTCTAGATCATGTGAGTTAATTATCCCCCTCTACTCTTCCTTGGTCAGAACTCATCTGTGACTATTGTGAATGTTTGATCCTGTGTTATTTATATATATAGGTGTCTCCTCTGAGTGTAATCCTTCCTAGAAGTGTCAGATTATTAGGCCTAGTGGTCAGTGTGCAGGGAGGGGAGGAGGTGAGTTGTGACATCACCTATTGTGAATAGAGTATCCTGTGTTATCTGAATATAGGTGTCACCTCTCAGTGTAGTCCTGTCTGTACAGAGAGGAGGAGGTGTGCTGTGACTATTGTGAATGGTGGATCTGTGTTATCTATATATAGTTGTCTTCTCTCAGGGTAATTCTGTCTGTACAGGGAGGGGAGGAGGTGAGCTGTGTCTATTGTAAATGGTTGATCCTGTGTTATCTATATGTAGGTGTCTCCTCTCAGTGTAATCCTGTCTGTACAGGGAGGGGAGGAGGTGAGCTGTGACTATTGTGAGTGGTGTACCCTGTATTATGCATATATAGGTGTCTCCTCTCAGTGTAATCCTATCTGTACAGGTAGGGGAGGAGGTGAGCTCTGACTATTGTGAATGGTGGGCCCTGTGTTATCTATATATAGGTGTCACCTCTCAGTGTAATCCTGTCTGTACAGAGAGGGGAGGAGGTGAGCTCTGACTATTGCGAATAGTAGATCCTGTGTTATCTATATATAGGTGTCTCCTCTCAGTGTAATCCTGTCTGTACAGGGAGGGGAGGAGGTGAGCTGTGACTATCATGAATAATGGTCCTGTGTTATCTATATATAGGTGTCTCCTCTCAGTGTAATCTTGTCTGTACAGGGAGGAGGAGGTGAGCTGTGACTATTGTGAATGGTTATCCTGTGTTATCTATAAACAGCTGTCACCTCTCAGCATAATCCTGTCTGTACAGGGAGGGGAGGAGGGGAGCTGTGACTATTGTGAATGCTGGATCCTGTGCTATCTATATATAGGTGTCTCCTCTCAGTGTAATCCTTCCTGGAAGTGTCAGTAATGGCCGTTTTTTGTGATTGTCAGACTATTATTAGGCCTAGTGGTCAATGTGCGAACTGCAGGATTTAAAAATTACTTTTAAACATAGATTGTGCAATGTAAAATTATTTTAAAAATGTGTTTAACATAAAGGCCTGATTTATACAAGAGGACATTTTCTGATAATCACTGCTGAAGGCCAAAAACTTTACTTTTATTAAATGAGATTAAAATCATAATACTAATCGTCCCACACAATAGAATATTTTCGCCGCAGCAGAGATACGTAAACCTTTCATGTTACCCAGCAGGCATTGCTAGTTTGATATATGGTCATAGGACGGAAGGCATTTATCTCTCTATCTGAACGACTTATTGTCCCCGAGGAGTTTGGGTCTTCGTGCTTCCGTGACGTTCACTGTGTGATACATTTGCGGTTGGCATTTGGATTATTGTTTTCTTATATGTTACAAACTTCTATTATTGAAAAAAGGCCTAATAGGGAAATATAGGGAGAGGTTTCGGCACGAGGCAACTCTGATCAGGGCGAACACCCTGTTTAGGAACGGGCAAGGAATCGGTAGTGGTAGGCATGTGTTGGTCTCATCCCTTGGTTTTGGTGTATGAGGAGCCTTTTTCTTTAATCGCTCTCACTCGTCTCCCTCTGCCCGGGTTATGTGGTTATGTATCTCTGCTGCGGCGTACATATTCTATTGTGTAGGAGGATTTTATTGTGATTTTAATCTCATTTAATAGAAGTTAAGTTTTAGTGTTTTTGGCCCCAGGAAGTGATATGATTTTCATTTTTCAGGTATCTCCTGAACCCCCCCCCCCCTAACAAGATTGCTAAGTGCAGTTTGTTTCTCTGGGTCCAGGGGAAGGCTTCCAGGCCTATTATGGATCTCAGCCTAATAAACTCTGCAGAAGTATTGCAGTATCAGAAGTGATCAAACGATTGCAAGTTCAAGTCTCCCATAGGGACTAAAGAAAAAAATTATAATATTAGTTAACTAGAAATTCCCATATTGTATACAAAATCCATAAATCCATTCTTATTAAAATATCACATACTTTTTCCCGTACAGTGGATTCCAGCAGAAGATAAAAATTATAAAATGCCTAAATTGCGCTTTTCTGCTCTTCAAAAGCAGAAAAGCAATCAAAAAGTTATATACGCTCTTTGTCAATAGAAAACTCCGACCCCTAGAAGAAGTTGTCGTTCTGCTGCAGACCCCGTCCTGCAGTTCCATCTCAGGCAGATCTGTAAATGATGAGTCGTGGTGGGATTAGATGAACGGTCTTGTCACCGGAGACTTTAAGGCCCCCTATCCACGGGCGTTGCAGTATCCCATGGCAGGGCTCCACCGCGGGAGCCGCCGTCCTGGAGCAGGAGCCGCAGACGAATCTCTGCCGGTCTGCCTAATCTGATAGATAGGTTGACCGCGGAGAATCGTGGCAATTCGCAGCATTCCGCGAATTGCCGGCTGTGAGTGGAGAATCGTAATGATTCTCCGTTCATGGACAGGGCGCACGTTCGTGGACAGCAATACTATGGAAAGCTTCAGATGGCATGATAAACCGCTGGCGAAATCACCTCCGTGGAAAGGGGGCCTAAAAGTGGTTCCCCCATTGGCCTATAAGAGGCTCACGGAGGCTCATTGTGTGTAGTGGCCTCTTCTTCCGCTTGTAGAGCTTGTTGACCACTAGACGCCTCCACGACGCAGAGAAGAGATTTCACCCCGTTACCAGAGTCTGAGAGGGGCGCATTATTGGGATGTGAGAAGCTGGATGGTCGTATCGATGAATTGTCCCCCACCGGCCCTTCTGACCAGACCGTTAGGAGTGGTACAAGGGACAATGACAGCTCAGGACATCCTGCAGCCACACGTGTTCCTCACGGAGGGTCACAGGAAGCCCCCACAACATTGTCATTGTCCCTTTAATGTACCATATATTGCATTATTTTTCAATGCAATATATGGTACATCGAAGGGACAGTAACTTTCAGGCAACTTCTGCTCATCTACTAGTTTTTGTTAGTTTCATGTTTCTATAATATACTTGTATTATAAATGTTGTTGCTTTACTGCTATAAATCATGTTTGAAGTCCCTGCAACTCCCTTCCAACCTCTCTGTAATCTACTTTTTGTTAGGCACATAGCCTCCTTAATAACAAGGAAACATGGACGTTTCCATAGCAATAGGGGAAGGGGCTATTTTCATGGACAGCTTCCACACACGCTCCGAGGCTGCAGGCTGACAGATCTGCAGACACTGTGATAAGGATTTCCACAGTCTTTATCTCTCCTGGGAGTCTGTGTGTTTACTCACTGGCGTAACTATAGAGAATGCAGGGGATGCGGTTGCACCCGGGCCCAGGAGCCTTAGAGGGCCCATAAGGCCTCTCTTCTCCATACAGGGAGCCCAGTACTATGAATAAAGCATTTTGGGGGCCCTGTTACAGGGTTTGCATTGGGGCCCAGGAGCTTCAAGTTACGCCTCTGTGTGTACTCACACATATTGGATATACTCACCAGTTGACCAGAATGCCTAATCATCCTGGGAGAGCAGATATACTGCCCCCCCCGCTGATTAGACAAGGAAGACAGGACAGTGAACTACTGGCAGAATCCAAGACCACCTAAAATTCAGAGCTTACGGGCATGAAACAGCGTACAAACAGCAGCAAATGAGCGGAGGGTGAGGAGGACCGGGGGAATTGTAGAAAACGTGTTGGAAACTCAAATATGCTTTAAATGGTAACAGTGAAAAACATAACTTGTCCGGCAAAAAAAAACAACAGCAATAGTAAAAATAAAATGTTACAATTTTTTGTAAGTGGAGATGAAGAAAGGAAAATGGTTGTGGAAGGGTTAAAAAGATGCAAGTTGGGAAATCATTCGGAGCACTTACTTCATTACTTTCTATCACTCATTTACTGTCCGTATATGAAGCGCCCAAACCGCGTTGCCAATAACAACAAATGCATTGATTATACAACAATCAAATTGATTGTTTCAAGCGCTTTTTAAAAATAACACAGCGAGCCGCGGCGTCATCTGCTTTCAACGCGGTGGACATATTTTGCCGCACAATTAATCTATCTTCCTAATGCTATTCTTTGTAGAGGAGAAAAAAAATTGTTGCCCGAACTCATAAGAGGCCAATTAAAAAATATCTCTCTGTAAGCAAAAGTGGGCTCAATAAACATGTGCGCCGCTATTGTGTAACCATCTGGCAAATTTCTGATTAACTGGCAAACTTCCATCCCTTTTTTCCCTTATGTAATTGTTCGCATTGCATGTGGCATTCAAACAAAATCAGAACCTAATAACTATTTATTATTTATACGTAGCGCTGATGGCGGAATACAAATGTGGGCGGCAGCAGGGAAGAGGAAACTTTGTTCTTAAAGAGTAAAAATGTTCACTCTATGAGATATTATTGTATCCACTATTGTGGCGGACAGTGAAGGATGGATTCACGTTCCCGACCCGACCATCTGGACGCGGCCATGTAGCTAGAGATGAGCGAGCACGCTCGCATAAGGCAGTTACTCGAGCGAGCATCGCTCTTGTCCAGTAACTGCATTCTTGTCTGAGCAGGCTCGGGGGGGTACACCCTGCCGCCCCCAAGCACCCACCGTCCACCAAGGCCTGCTCGGACAAGAATGCAGTTACTCAAGAAGCGCGATGCTCGCTCGAGTAACTGCCTTATTCGAACGTGCTCGCTAGAGATGAGTGAGTATACTCGCTAAGGCCCATTACTCGAGCGAGTAGTGCCTTAGCCAAGTATCTCCCCGCTCGTCTCTAAAGATTCGGGGGTCGGCGTGGGTGACAGGTGAGTTGCGGCGGGGAGTGGGGGGAAGAGAGGGAGAGAGAGATCTCCCCTCCGTTCCTCCCCACTCACCCCCGCTGCTCCCCGCCCCCCCCGCCGGCCCCCGAATCTTTAGAGACGAGCGGGGAGATACTTGGCTAAGGCACTACTCGCTCGAGTAATGTGACTTAGCGAGTATACTCGCTCATCCCTACATGTAACATATCAATGGTGAAGAGAATTCTAGCTTATGTATTTCCAGTTTACATGGCGGGCAGCAGCATAGGCTACCGATACACTTGTCATGTGTCTGAGTTGACACCGATTGGCTTAGGCACAATTCGCCTTGGAAACCCCACAGATACCTGTCCGTGCCCAATGTATGGACAGCCAGCACATTGACATGCACTTGCACGTACTAATTCCCATCCTAAAAGCTCAGTAGTGTGAATAATGTGGGTCCGTACACTGTCCGTGCGTTGGCCGTTTTTTCATGTCTGACACATGGATATAAAAACGCTGCAGTGTTGGAGCCTTGGGCCGTCGGCACACTATCTATTTTTCATTTATGTGTAGTCCATTGAAAAAACAGACGCGTTGTTCAATGAGGCGGCACGTACTGCCCATGTATGAAGAAACATCAATTTCGTGCGATATAACACAGACTTGTTTTTATGGCAGTGTGCAGCTCGCCTTCCAGTATATTGCACGGCACTCTACAAAGAATGTAGTCACACACATCAGCCCCACCGAGTCACTGACTAATTTCCCTATCAGGTATACACTACTGCCGATTCCATAATAAACCAATTAAAATGATTTACCAAGACTTTCAAAAAACTGCCTAGAGGCCCTTTTACACGGGTTGACAGGCTGTTTAGCGACTGCACTGGCGCTGGCGTCACCACTGAGGTCGTTAGCGCTCGTGCAGAGCATTCAAACTGAATGTCCTGCCGGCCGCCTGCAGGCTTCTTATCTGCTTCTCACTCAGCTTCACACCTAATTGACCCAGCTATAATAGTCTCAGTTTAGTGGTCCCAGTAGTGACCCTATTAATGATCCCAGTAGTAATAGTGATGTTGTTAGTGGCTCCAGTAGTAATAGTCACCCTCCCATAGTTACTCCAGTAGTAGTAGTAGTAGTACCTCTGTTAATTGCCCCAGTGGTGATAGTGACCTTGAGAGTTGCCCCAATAATAACAGTGCCCCTCCATTACCACCCTGGCAGTAACAGTGGCCCCCATTACTAACCCCAGTAATAACAGTAACCCCTGTTAGTGGCCCCAGTAGTAATAGTGTTGAAGTAATCACTTAATTTTGGTGATACTCAAGGGGTTTCATGGCCTAATTAATCAGGTATGCCTAATTATTATTCAATGCATCAAAGAAGACCTAGAATCATAGAATGGTAGAGTTGGAAGGGATCTCCAGGGTCATCGGGTCCAACCCCCTGCTCAGTGCAGGATCACTAAATCATCCCAGACAGATATTTGTCCAGCCTTTGTTTGAACACTTCCATTGGAGGAGAACTTACCACCTCCTGTGGCAACCTGTTCCACTCATTGATCCCCCTCATTGTCTAATATCTAATCTGTGTCTCCTCTCTTTCAGTTGCATCCCATTGCTTCCAGTCTTTCCTTGTGCAGATGAGAATAGGGCTGATCCCTCTGCACTGTGACAGCCCTTCAGATATTTGTAGACATCTATTCAGTCTCCTCTCAGCCTTCTCTTCTGCAAGCTAAACATTCCCAGATCCTTTAACCGTTCCTCATAGGACATGATTTGCAGACCGCTCACCATCTTGGTAACTCTTCTCTGAACTTGCTCCAGTTTGTCAATGTCTTTTTTAAAGTGGGGTGCCCAAAACTGGACCCAGTATTCCAGATGAGGTCTGACTAAAGAAGAGTAGAGGGGGATAATGACCTCACGTGATCTAGACTCTAATAAAAATGTTCTGGCACTTTGAATGCAGCGATGGAAAAAGACTTTTTACTGTATTGATTCCTTAAAACATGGCTTTTATTAGTAAAATAACAAAAAATTATCTGGGCTCGAAAAAACAAACAAACGCCCACCACCCATGTGAATTTTAGAATAAAAGAAAGGAGTGTGGCATATAAGGATAGGTGGTTTGGAATGATCCCAGTAGAGATATCGTACCTAATGTGAATGGATGATCTTGTTGGATAAATACCTAACAGTATGCGCAGTCTAATAGATGGACCAAGGGTTGTACTCAGAGAACCCAACCAAAAAATCAAGTGGGAAGAGCAACAACACTCTGGAGAATAAAAGTCTGGGACAGCCAACTCAGGAGGGTAGGGGATTGTAACTGCCTGCGTAACGGGAGGCAGTGTAACAGAAAGAGCCCCTAATCCAATCGTCTCCAGTAGAGGAGGACAGATGCCTCAGTGGTGTTAGGACCAATAAGTTCAGTTTGAGGTATCAAACTGGAGGACTATATTCCCCGGTCAAATAAACCAGAGAATAAAGGATACCGGAAAGAAAACAATTTTTTTAACATTGTTTGCAACTATGAGGTTGATATACTCAGTTATCAGAACGTGCAGATGGTACTAGCGAGAGTATAGGTTCTAGATTAGAGATGAGCGAGTGTACTCGGAAAAGCACTACTCGCTCGAGTAATTTGCTTTATCCGAGTATCGCTGTGCTCGGGTCTAAAGATTCGGGTGCCGCTGCGGCTGACAGGTGAGTCGCAGCGGGGAGCAGGGGAGAGCGGGCGGGAGAGAGGGAGAGAAAGATCTCCCCTCCGTTCCTCCCCGCTCTCCCCTGCAGCTCCCCGCTCCGTGCCGGCACCCGAATCTTCAGGGACGAGCACAGCGATACTCGGATAAAGCACATTACTCGAGCAAGTAGTGCTTTTCCGAGTACGCTCGCTCATCTCTATTCTAGATCCAAAACTTTGGTTCAACGCGTTTCTGTTGAAAATGCTCAACTCATCAGGAACCGTAATGGAACAGAATAGTGAAATATTAGGAACGAACCTCCTAGAGTAATGGGAAGGAGTAACCAAATGGTGGCCCTATGTAATATCTAAGGCTGATCTAACAGGGAGTATATTTGAATAACTATGGCTGAGTATCGACTCTGTCTACCTAAAGAAGTCTGACTAAGGGCTCCTGCACACTTGCGTTTTTCTTGCGTGTTTTTTCCAAACGATATCGCTGCGTTTTTTTATGCGATTGTCAATGGGACTTTCTATTGTTAAGAATGCATTGCACAAAAATTGCAAATCACCAACCTGCGATGCGTTTTTAACATAAGAAAGTCCCATTGACAATCACATTAAAAAAACGCAGCGATATAGCGTGAAAAAACGCGCAAGAAAAACGCAAGTGTGCAGGAGCCCTAAAAGTTACAAAGCCCAGAGCCCTCCCGTAGACAAAAATAAAAAGAAGTTCAGCAGCGTCACCAGCCTTAATGGTAGGTCCCACACTTGGTGAGTTCTTATATAGCCTAGGCTAGTACCTGCCCTCCTGAAGGCGTGTAGCCCATAGTCCAATCAAAGCAGCATTATCTGAAAAGGCCCATCCCTTTATTGGGGTGGCAACCAATAACATTATCTCAATACCGCTATATAACTTCCTATATGATGCTTACATAGCCTGGAGGGTGATCAGTTCATCTCCTGTGCAAGCATACAGTACAGCTATAGATTCAGTCCGATCATCAGAAAAGCATGCCGTTAGCCGCAATAGATGCCCCATTTTGTCACTGACCATGTGTCATGACGGAGCGTAAGTGCATCATGATGCTAGAGGCCGTATAGGTGAGGTAGTACTAACCTTCCCATTCATTAGCTTCATAACATAGATGCGTCATACCAAATAGGGGGCGTGATTAACGATGTGCATTCAATCGCTTAGTCAGGTCACGTGTACTATCAAACGAAACATCTCGAATAGTATTGCCGGACGCTTTGATTGTACTGAATGCCTTCCCATGATAGAAAGTGGCTAGTATGCCCAAACAAATGTTATTGCAAACGACCGAGCTGAGCGCGCCAAAGTGGGGGAGACCACGAGGATTGAAAGATGGTTGTCATGGGTGTCTCTGTAATCCCTCCCGACAGTGGCAATAATGGGGCTCTGCTCAGCTGTGGCACAGTAGCACAAATAACATACTCGGGTACGTTTGAAATGGATAATTGTTCTGTCACGGGTGACGCCAGTACTCCAACCTGAACTCACAAGTCTAATGGTGGTGGAAAAACTTGAGACGAGTCCAGTAGCTTGAATTAGTAAACCGGGAGCACACAGGTTTACTGAAGGTTGATTTCAATGACAGATACAGCCGTGTCCACAACAATGCAGTGAATTAACATGATGAAAACAGTAGATTGACAATTGAATTTCCATTTATCTTCAAAGCTCTCTCTCTAGTTCTAGTGGTAACTCAGTATTGAATATCCCCACTTGCCACTAGTTGAGGGTTTACTGGAAGTGTATTATGAAGGAGTAAAATAAGAGAGTTGTAATGGCCGCTGAACTAATCCTGGCTTTGACTTTATTGGGTAGTTTGACACACTGTTAGGTGGGAACGATGACCTCCAACTCTTTGCTCCTGACTCCTAGAAAGACAAGGGAGTGGAAAGGAACCTCGCTACTCTTACTGGACTGCTGAATCGCTGAACTGCAGACACCTCCTTTCTCCAACCACGTCTTGCTGCCTCCTCTCCTTTGACTGCAACTGACTGCCTAACTCCTCCTTCACTTCCTCTCTCCTTCCGGCACTTTTTCCAATCTCCACCCCATCTGCGTAGGGACTCATGGAGTGTTTTCCCGCTCTAGACTCTCCCACCAATGAGTGGAGGCGTGAGAAATAGCCAATAGGCAACCAGCTATTGCCAGTGCTAAGCTCTGAGCTTAGGAAAGGGGAGAAACAGGGTTTCTCTGATACACGGCAGCTTCTATGCCTACGGGAAGCGCACAGACAGATGTGACAGGACCATTTGTTGGAAAGACTGTTCTGTGGGACCCTCTGGGCCACTACATTATTATTTAAATTATAATTAATATAACCAGTAAATACGGCTGACGATCAGCTGGATCTAATTAATATCTAAGGTGCTTTAGGCCATTTATAGAAACAACATCTTTAATGCTGAACGACTGGTTAAACCATGAATAAAGGTAATAGTAATGCCAATCTCAGCAAAATGAAAACCTGCGTGGCATCCTGCACATATCGGGAGAAGTCAGAACGGGAAAAATGCCTGCATGCATTTTATCAACCGCTTTCTCTGAATATAGGAAGATGCGGATTGGTCATTATATTATGTACCACACAACAGGGATAAAAACAGATAGGTATTATGGCCCATTAGACAGACCTCTGTACCCACCGCAGGGTGCGGTGTCCATATACGCCGCTGGTACTAGTTTTAGGTATAATTAGAGGTCATGCGAAGCGGATGAGTTCAGCATATTAAGGACGAAGACCCCCATCCTCCTGTCTAATAAATTATAAAAAAGGGTGTTTTATTGTTAAGAAGTGGAAAAAGCTATAAAAAAGTATCTATGTCGTTTTGGTATTGTCAGAATCATCCCGACCTCCAGAAGACATTTATCATTCATGCTGCATGGTTAACGCTGTAAAAAAAAAAAACAATGGCAGAATTAATGTTTTTTGTCTCGGCCTTATGAAAAAACGTAATAAAAATGATAAAACATTATTTGGACCAAAAAAAAAAAATGGTACCAATAAAAACTACAGCTCAGCACACAAATAACAAGCCCTCCTACGACATTGTAGAAAGGAAAATGAAAGAGTTATGGCTTTTAAAAGGTAGGATAAAAATGTAAAAAAATAGTTGTGTCCTCAGGACCAGAATAGGCCCCGTCACTAAGGGGTTAATGGGGTTTATTCTTTTAATATCAGAAGCTTCCTTTTCCCGACCGCAATGCGAAATTTGTAATACCACCCTAACCCGTCTTTTATAGTGTCAGTGGGCATTTGGTCAAACTGAGGCATCAGCGATTGTAATGACTGCGACCTTTTGCCCTCCCTCTTTTTATGTCCGTCAGTTAAGCATTACTTTACCCCAACCGCCCCTTTATTACCCCCCCCCCCCCCCGTCTAGCAGCGTTGGACTCCTTTGGCCTTCAGAATCACAGCAGTTCGTCATGGTGAAATTCTTCTGCAGGAATACCGGCCCCTGTGGACAGGAAGCTTTTTGTAGTAGCTACTAGAGATGAGCGAACGTGCTCGGCCACGCCCCTTTTTCGCCCGAATACCGCGATTTTCGAGTACTTCCGTACTCGGGCGAAAAAATTCGGGGGTCGCCGTGGCGGCGCGGGGGGTTGCAGCGGGGAGTGGGGGGGAGAGGGAGAGAGAGAGGGCTCCCCCCTGTTCCCCGCTGCTACCCCCCATGCCGCCACGCCTCTCCCCGCCCCCCGGCGCACCCGAGTACTTTTCACCCGAGTAGTGAAGTACTCGAAAATCGCGGTATTCGGGCGAAAAAGGGGCGTGGCCGAGCACGTTCGCTCATCTCTAGTAGCTACAGATTAACTGGCGGTGCTGACATGTTGTGAACAGCTGTCAGGAAGCGGTCAGCGATCCATGCTGCTTGTGCAAAATTCCGACTTCCCATCAGCAACAGAAATCTGGCTCCATCTGACCAGGAGATGTTTTCCCGCTGCTCAGTGCTACAAGTTTTGCGCTCTTTTGCCTGCCGGAGTCTTTCTGTTTCTCTTAGACACAATGGCGCTGGAACTGTCCGTCTGCTGTTATACCATCCGTGCGGAGGAACGGCGAGTTGTGCGTTCGGACACGTTAGTTGGAGCTCCAGCGTTGTATTCAGCTGACTGTGCAGCCTGTTGGTCAGAACGATTCCGGACATCCTCCTCCGACCCCTTTCAGTGATGAGTTGTTTCCGTCCACCAGATCACCTTTCAGTGGATGTTTTCCTCGATCGCGCCATTCTCTGTATACTCTCCGCACCGTTACACGAGAAAAACCCCTGCAGTTGGCAGTGAGACCCCGGCTAGTCTAGCCCCAATGACCGACATAATTGGAAGTCGCTCCGATCGCTGGATTTTCCCATTTAATGTGGATTCACACTAAAACTAATCTACGGAAAACTTGTCATGTGATTTTTTTTGTCGCACTCCGGGGTCACGGGGAGAATTACCATATAGGGAAGGCCAATCATGAAAGGAGTCGGGCTCTAATAAAGGTGCTGGGGGTCTGATAAAGGGGTGGGGGTCTAATAATGGGACTGGGGGGTCTAATAAAGCGGCTGCGGGTCTAATAAGCTGCTGGGTGTTGAGATACAGTGATTGTTCGGCCTATATCAGTACATACAGAGGGAATAAAGCAAGTTGTGCAGTAAATGTTCTACAGGTGCCGCTCGCAGCGCCGCGTTGTATCATCAGATTTCGGGTCGCTCGGTTTGATAAGCTGACTCCTCTTGGCTGTAAAAAAGCCAGCGCTGATCAGGGGGCGCGGGACGATATTTAATCATTTCTTGCAGCAAAACAGCTGCCGCTTGTCTACAGCAGGTAAGCGCTGGCACGGAAGCCGCGCTCGCTGTTATCTGCCAGGACTTTAGACAAACGCTGCGCTTCTCCCTTTTTTATTTCCAGCAATCTGTTTTTGTGCTGCACTGTTATAAGTGGTTCCGGGACCCTAAAGGCGCAGAAGAGCTTTAACTAATAACATTCGCTGCGGTACCTGAAAGTCTCATTTAGGAACACAACAATATGATGACTCTGCAAATAGTGAAGCCAAGAAATCATTCAGTCCACAAACGCCCCACGATGGATCGTTACAATGGCAGACATTACCGAAATGTGTCCCTTTAAAGGGGAAATCCAGTCAAATGAGCTTTTTACTTTGTGTGTAATGGGCAGGTAGTATGTGCCCGTGTTGGAGCTGGTGTATGCACATGATGCAGCTGGTGTGTGTTACAGGTGCTATGTGCCCATTTTGCAGGTGGTATGTGACTATGCTGCAGCTGGTACCTGCCCGTGTTGCAGGAGATACATGCCCATGTTGCAGCTGGTATGTGCTCATGTTGCAGGTGGTTTGTCCCCATGTTGCAGCTGGTACCTGCCCATGTTGCAGGTGATATGTGTCCATGTTACAGGTGGTACGTGCCACTGTTGCAGGTGGTATGTGCCCATGTTGCAAGTGGTATGTGCCCATCTGGTAGGTGGTACGTGCCAGTGTTGCAGTTGGTATGTACCCATGTTGCAGGTGGTTTGTGCCCATGTTGCAGCAGGTATGTGCCCGTGTTGCAGGTGGTTTGTGCCCATCTTGCAGGTGGTACGTCCCCATGTTGCAGCTGGTACCTGCCCATGTTGCAGGTGATATGTGCCCATGTTGCAGCTGGTATGTGGCCGTGTTGCAGCAGGTATGTACCCGTATTGTAGATGGTATGTGCCTATGTTGCAGGTGGTATGTCTTCATCTTGCAGGTGGTATGTGCCCATGTTGCAGGTGGTATGTGCCCGTGTTGCAGGTGGTACGTGCCTGTGTTGCAGGTGGTATGTGCCCATGTTGCAGGTGGTCCGTGCCTGTGCTGCAGGTGGTATGTGTCCATATTGCAGGTGGTATTTGCCCATGTTGCAGGTGGTATGTGATCATCTTGAAGGTGGTACGTGCCTATGTTGCATGTGGTATATGCCCATGTTGCAGGTGGTACGTGTCCATGTTGCAGCTGGTACCTGCCCATATTGCAGGTGATATGTGCCCATGTTGCAGCTGGTATGTGCCCATGTTGCAGCAGGTATGTACCCGTATTGTAGATGGTACGTGTCCATGTTGCAGGTGGTAAATGCCTATGTTGCAGGTGGTATGTGTTCATGTTGCAGGTGGTACATGCCAGTGTTGCAGATGGTATGTGCCTATGTTGCAGGTGATATGTGTCTATGTTGCATGTGGTATGTGCCCATGTTGCAGGTGGTATGTGCCCATGTTGCAGGTGGTATGTTCCCGTGTTGCAGGTGGTACGTGCCTGTGTTGCAGGTGGTATGTGCCCATGTTGCAGGTGGTACGTGCCTGTGCTGCAGGTGGTATGTGCCCATATTGCATGTGGTATTTGCCCATGTTGCAGGTGGTATGTGATCATCTTGAAGGTGGTGCGTGTCTATGTTGCATGTGGTATGTGCCCATGTTGCAGGTGGTATTTGCCCATGTTGCAGGTGGTATGTGATCCTCTTGAAGGTGGTACGTGTCTATGTTGCATGTGGTATGTGCCCATGTTGCAGGTGGTACGTCCCCATGTTGCAGGTGGTACGTGCCTGTGTTCCAGGTTGCATGATGGTGCAGCAATGACAGACGGAAGTGGCACATAATCAAAAATTATTTTTACTGAACACTAGGATTATTTACTGTCTGTCACTCCATCGGAGGGTTCACATACTTAAACATTGCGTAGTAACTTGTCATGACATCCTACATCTGTCTTTTCCTTTATTGGCATCATCCGGTGTAACTCGCCGCTGCGTACATCCCCTCTGACCTTCTCCTAGTTGGCCGCAGCAAGGCGCATGTCTCGTGGGCCTTCCTTACTATAATGTCTGATTCCTGTCCCACTAACTGTAGTTTCTCCTCTCATGCCCCGTAGGAGTGGCATCCTTTCACCCGGAGCGCTAAAATGTCGTAGATAGAATTTGTTCAAAGGTTTCTTTAATAACTAGTGGCTTCACTCCCGCGTCACGACCAACTCTGCGTACTACATGCTGCGCCATTACATCCTTTATCATAAACATTTCACATGACATCTTGCAGCAAACATTATAACCACATAACTCTCCAGTGCCATACTAACTCCGTACTGTAGTGTAAAACAGTCCCAGTGAGTCCATGCCACCCACCCTGGCCAGACAGTTTAACACTATCCAAGGGGAATAGATCCAGTTGCTGCTGCTCTCCTGTCTGTGTGCTGCTGATCTCTCCTGTCTGTGTGCTGCTCCTCTCTCCAGTCTGTGTGCTGCTTCTCTCTCTGGTCTGTGTGCTGCTCCTCTCTCCTGGCTGTGTGCTGCTGCTCTCTCCTGTCTGTGTGCTGCTCCTCTCTCATGTCTCTGTGGTGCTGTTCTTCTGTATGTGTGCTGTTATCTCCTGTCTGCGTACTACTTCTCTCTGCTGTCTGTGTGCTGCTCCTCTCTCCAGTCTCTGTGCTGCTGCTGTCTCCTATCTGTGAGATGCTTCTCTCTCCTGTCTGTGTGCTGTTGCTCTCTCCTGTCTGTGTGCTGCTACTTCCTCATGTCTGCGTGCTGCTGCTCTTTTCTGTCTGTATGCTGATGCTCTTCTCTACTGCCTGTGTGCTGCTGCTTTCTCCTGTCTGTGTGCTGCTGCTCTTTCCTATCTGTGTGTTGCTGCTCTCTCCTGTCTCTGTACTGCTGTTCTCTCCTATCTGTGTGCTTCTGCTCTCCTATCTGTGTGTTGTTGCTCCCTTTTGTCTGTGTGCTGCTCCTCTCTCTTGTCTTTGTGCTGTTCTGTCCTGTCTCTGTGCTGCTGCTCCCTCCTGTCTGTGTACTGCTGCTCTCTCCTGTCTCTGTACTATTATATTCTGTCTGTGTGCTGCTCCTCTCTTTTGTCACCTGCCTATGTGCTTCTCCTGTCTGTGTGCTGCTGCTCTCTCCTATCTGTGTGTTGCTGCTCTCCTCTGTCTCTGTGCTACTGTTCTCTTCTGTCTCTTTGCTGCTGTTCTTCTGTCTGTGTTATGCTCTGTCCTGTCTGTGTGCTGTTCTCTCCTGTCTGTGTGCTGCTGCTCTCCTGTCTTGTCTGTGTGCTGCTGCTCTCTTCTGTCTAAGTGCTGCTGCTCTCTCCTGTCTGTGTGCTGCCGTTCTCTCCTGTCTGTGTTGCTGCTGCCCTCTCCTTCTGTGTGCTGCTGCTCTCTCTTGTCCGTGTGCTGCTGCTCTCTCCTGTCTGTGTGCTGCTTCTCTCCTGTCTGTGTCCTGCCGCTCTCTTCTGTCTGAGTGATGCTCCTCTCTCCTCTTTGTGTGCTGCTGCTCTCTCCTGTCCATGTGCTTTTGCTCTCTTCTTTCTGTGTGCTGCTGCTCTCTCCTGTCTGTGTGCTGCTACTTCCTCCTGTCTGCGTGCTGCTGCTCTCCTGTCTGTGTGCTGCTGCTCTCTTCTGTCTGTATGCTGCTGGTGCTCTCTAATGTGTGTGTACTGCTGTTATTTCCTGCCTGTATGCTCCTCCTCTCTTCAGTCTCTGTGCTGTTGCCCTTTCCTGTCTGTGTGCTCTCGCCTGTCTGTGTTGCTGCTGCCCTTTCCTGTGTGCTGCTTGTTCTCTCCTGTCTGTGTGTTGATGTTACTCTCTCCTGTCTGTGTGCTACTCCTCTCTTTTGTCTGTGTGCTGCTGCTCTCTCCTGTCTCTGTGCTGCTGCTCTCTTCTGTCTCTGTGCTGCTGGCTCTCTCCTGTCTCTGTGCTGCTGGCTCTCTCCTGTCTCTGTGCTGCTGGCTCTCTCCTGTCTGTGTGCTGCTGCTCTCCTGTCTGTGCCCTGCTGCTCTCTTGTATCTGAGTGCTGCTCCTCTCTCCTGTCTGTGTGCTCCTCCTCTCTCCTGTCTGTGTACTGCTGTTTCTCCTGTCTGTTTTGCTGCTGCCCCCTCCTTCTTTGTGCTGCTGCTCTCTCCTGTCCGTGTGCTGCTGCTCTCTCCTGTCTGTGTGCTGCTGGCTCTCTCCTCTGTGTATGCTGCTGCTCTCCTGTCTATGTGCTGCTGCTCTCTTCTCTCTGTATGCTGCTGGGGCTCTCTAATGTGTGTGTACTGCTGCTCTTTCCTGTCTGTGTGCTCCTCCTGTCTTCTGTCTGTGTGCTGCTGCTCTCTCCTGTGTTGCTGCTGCCCTTTCCTGTGTGCCGCTTGCTCTCTCCTATCTGTGTGTTGATGTTACTCTCTCCTGTCTGTGTGCTACTCCTCTCTTTTGACTCTGTGCTGCTGCCTTCTTCTGTCTGTGTACTGCTGCTCTCTCCTGTCTGTGTGTTGATGTTACTCTTTCCTGCCTGTGTACTGCTCCTCTCTTTTGTCTCTGTGCTGCTGCTCTTTTCTGTCTGTGTGCTGCTGTTTTCTCCTGTCTGTGTGCTGCTGCTCTGTTCAGGACTGGGATGGAGTCCCTTCCTTTTTATTGTAGAAGCCTGAGAATGTTGCTGATGATTCTGGGATGTAGGTGGGGCCTATCTCTATACTCTGTTGCCTGCTCAATGGCAGTGATGTAATCTGGGGGTGGAGTCTAACGTGCTCAAACAAACAAACATGCACAGTTAGCAATCAAAAGGGTTAACACCTTACATGTGTCATAGAGAATAGCACTAAGACCCCTTTGGTGCCGCTCAGATATTTCTCTGAAGATAGTGTCGGGGGTTACTCTGCTCAAACAGACTGGTCAGTGATGTTGTCCGTTTCCAAATTGACCTAGGTAGGAGCGCTCCTGGAGACAAAGCATAGACCAATACGCCGTATAGGTTGAAGCAATGAACTCTGTTTATTTTCTGTATGTCTTGGTTTTTATAGACATTGGCCCTCGCAGGATGCGACTTGTGGTTAAACAGGGAAAAACTCGTGATCCCACATATGACTTAGACTTGTGATTTCACATATGACTTAGACAAGCACATTCTTTTTAGGAACCGATAACTCTCTGTGGTTAAGCCATTTCTTGACAGACTAAGGAACATCTGCTCTGGTGATCTTCCTGATTCCACTCAGGTCAGGCGTAGAGCTCAAGACAGGAAACCACAGGCTTGTTCCTCAAAACAGTCACATAAAATATTGCAGTATTCATCCTTATTTGATTCAAATGGATTGCTAAGCAACATATATTAACCCTTTTAGCCCCTATCAATAGATTCTTAGCATACTGCTATTAATCTAATTGGCCTTTAGCTTAAAGGTTTTTTTGAGGTTCAAGATATTGATGACTTATCATCTGAATGGATCGGTGATCAATATCTGTTCAGCGGGGTCTGCCGCTTGAGACCCCCAATGATCAATTGATTGAAGAGGCAGCAGCGCTCGGGTCCGTATTGTCACCTTCAGTCACATGACTTAAGATTACCTCAGTCCCATTCAAGTGAAGGTGAATGAAATGCTATACCAGGCACCACCACTATGAAATATACAGTGCTGTGCCTAGGATTTATGGACGTGACCACGGCACTCATCCAGATAGCTGATTGACGGGTTGACCCCTCCCACCAATCGGATGTTAATAACTTTTCCTGAGGATAGGTCGTCAATATCTCAGTCCCCAAAAACCCTTCAACCCTTCTAAGACCAGACAGTTTTCCATGTTTCATTTTCGTTTTGCATCCTCGTGTTGTAAGACTATAACTTGTATATTTTTCTGCTGGCATAGCTGAAACACATTAGAAAAATAGAAAACGTTTCACGATCTGTTAAAGTTAATAGATAAAGTACAGAAGATACATTGAAGGGGTTAACTAGTGTTTACAGAGGCGGATAGAGGGGGCGGCGACCTTACTGGTATATTTATTATAGCAGATTGTGTGTTCACGATTAATCAGAAAGACTCTTCATTAAGCAATTAGGCTGACTACACGGAGCACGCAGTAAGAACGAGCGTTCGCTTGCATGAATACATTGTAGCAGTTTACATGACTTCTCGGTGGACTTATTTACTTCTTGAGTCTCCGGGGCCGCCACATCACACGCAGAATATTTTCTATTGTTGGAGTTGAATGGGAGGCAGAAACTGGCGCTAACAATGAAACAATATAGAAGTAGCCACCGGACTGCGCGGCCCTCCTGTTATCTGCGTCCTTTCAGTCGATTACAGTCCTTTCTCAGGGGGAAGAATCGCCTTTCCTACGTGTGCTTTTTTTCCATTTGTATAGCGCATTGTGTTGTGATTTCCTGAACTATACATTAGGGCCGCTGAATGAGATGGAAATACACACAAACGTCTCTATACTCCAACAATTGATTCTGTCGGGAAGGCTTTTTGGCAGCTTATCAGAGGACTTCATAAACCTCCACGGGATACAAAATCAAAATTCAAAAACTATAATGCTAGAGTCTGAAATGCTCAGCAACTTTTCACACAACCTGCGCTTATATGATAGCCAGTGTGAGAACCAGCAAAACTGACATTTATTTTACGAAAATGATGTTTTTGTGCTGAAAAAAAATCACTCCAAAGTGCTGTCCACTAGGGGGCTCTCTTCCTTTTACATTGCGGTCCTATGCCTTTTGTCAAGATGGGGAGATGGGGATGACAGTAGAACAGGAAGAGGAGGAGGAGTTATCATATGCTCTCTGAAGTCTATGAGAGAAGAGGGAGAGGAGGAGGAGGAGGTAGGAGAGACACACAGATGTCCTGCTGAAGCTAATTGTGAGATATTTACTGGTATTTATAATAGTACACACACAAGTAAATCGTTTCCATTAGTATCTCTCCAGTTAATAGTGACCCCACAAGTGAATAGCGCCCCCACTCTTCTTCCTCACCATACCAGCTCTGTTGCTGTTTTACTAATGATTTTCTGTTTTTCCTCCCTCCATGTGACATTGTGTATTGCCAGTCATCCTCCCCTGGTTTTTTGGCTTCACACACTGCATGGAGCAAGGAGGGCTACAAATCATTAGTGAAAGCACAACAGTGCAATGAACATGACTATAGTGACAGGTTAGTTTCCAAGATGACAGGCTGTAGCCCCCGTATAACGGTAGGTTATATAGAGAGAAGCTTTCTTACTAATTACAGCAATTCCTAATAAAGGTAAAATATAAATGGGAAGAAGATTTCGTATTAGTGAAGATAAACGGCCGCAGTGTTGTGTGACTCCGGTGATATCTGTATCTGAGGGTCAACAAGTATCACAATTGTATTTAGTGCAGAGAGTTTATCGGACTCCATTACAGTTGTGTAACATGGATATTAGATTAAACCCAGACTGTCCGAGACGTTACATGGATGGTGCAGAGATAATGCATCTAGTCAGGATTGTGTAAGATTGGGGGAATTTTAGAGTGGGGTACTGGAGATAATAAATATATATCTAGTCAGTATCGGTCTTAGTCCCAGAACCTGTATATTGGGTGTTGTTGATGGGCTCGGTGGACGTACTCTTCTGGAAATGCAGAGAGCATTGTATCAGGAGTGGAAGCTGATTACTGCCCCTCGGATGCCGCCTGCCCCCCACCCCGCCCCCAACAGCAGGAGAGTTTGCAACAAAGATAAGTGAGATTATATTTTTGGAAAGCCAGATATATATAAAAAAAAAAGTTAAAGGAGATGTCCCGCGCCGAAACGGGTTTTTTTTTTTTTAAACCCCCCCCCCCGTTCGGCGCGAGACAACCCCGATGCAGGGGTTAAAAAACCCACCCGCACAGCGCTTACCTGAATCCCGGCGGTCCGGCGTCTTCATACTTACCTGCTGAAGATGGCCGCCGGGATCCTCTGCCTTCGTGGACCGCAGCTCTTCTGTGCGGTCCACTGCCGATTCCAGCCTCCTGATTGGCTGGAATCGGCACGTGACGGGGCGGAGCTACACGGAGCCGCTCTCTGGCACGAGCGGCTCCATAGAAGACTACAGAAGACCCGGACTGCGCAAGCGCGGCTAATTTGGCCATCGGAGGCCGAAAATTAGTCGGCACCATGGAGACGAGGACGCTAGCAACGGAGCAGGTAAGTATAAAACTTTTTATAACTTCTGTATGGCTCATAATTAATGCACAATGTATATTACAAAGTGCATTATTATGGCCATACAGAAGTGTATAACCCCACTTGCTGCCTCGGGACATCTCCTTTAAGGTTTTGAGGTTTGCCTAAGTTTGGGGAAATTCGAGGAAGACGGTCTAATATATGTTATGGAATGTTTACATCAAGTGCTGGTTGTGTTGACTTGTAGAAAAGTTAAAGGGGTTTTGGGTGAGAAGGTGGAGAAGAGGGAGGGTTTTTTTCTTTGCATATGCTTTCTTTTGTTGGCAAGAGATTATGATTTGTTTAAATACCCTGTTTCCCTGAAAATAAGACATACCCTGAAAATAAGACATAGCATGATTTTCCAGAATTTTTGAGGATGCAAAATGATTTTTCAGGCTTTTTGAGGATGCTTGAAATATAAGCCCTACTCCAAAATTAAGCCCTGCTAACAGTTAATTCAAAAAGTCAATTTAAATAGTGTCCAGGCCGCTATACATGTAGAAAAGTTAAACCTTTTTGAACAAAAATTAATATAAGACACTGTCTTATTTTCGGGGAAACACGGTAGTTATTATTGAGGGTATTGGTTGGGTGGGTAATGTATATGTGGGTAATATATGTTCTCTGTATATTACACTTATGTATCTATAAATGTGTAGAGATTATGGAGTAACGGTATTCAAAAATATAACTTCAATAAAATTAAAAAATACTATAGTAAGTAAGCGGCCAAAGGGGGGCTGGAGTGGCGCACTGCGGGCAGCGGGCCCTGGTGTTTGCCAGAACTGGAAGATGGGTAGTCCAGCCTTGTATGTATTACATGTCCTGCCATGCTTTGACTAGCGGCATATAATACCACATTCATCTCCATGGCTGTCGGTGTAGTGAGTCGGCTCTTCCTGGCTAGGACACTTCCGATGAGCAGGGAACATTCTACAATTCACATTCATTAGACGTGTAATTTATAATTTTAGGTCAACATTTTTGTGGTTTAGAATAGAGTTTTCTTGAAAAAGCAAATAGAAACTTGCCCCGAATATTCTTTGCGATTCCCATAATGCTTTGCTCTTACTTCTCATGAAGGACACTCAGAGAAATACGTCTTGAATCATGCAACATTCATATTAAGATCTTGCTAAGCCCGCTTTGATGAATGGTTGAGTCTTTATAATTGCCAATTCTTCCGGCTTTAATCTGCTCTTAATCCTCTCGTAGGGTTGACCTTTGGGATTCGTCGGGAACCCTGCGAGATTTCAGTGATATAGTAATCAGACGCCTTCAGCTGAATGCCATGTGCGCTTCTTCCAGCTTTATTTGCAGGTTTTATGCTTTGTTTAAAGACAACATGAGGGCCGTGAGGACTTCCTCCTGACTCCACATTCCCAAGCTATGGTAGATAACATCACACATCTGGTGACTTCTGATAAGTCAGTGGCAGCAGAATAGGAAATCTCATACGTAGAGAAGTAGTATTTTCATCATTAGCATTTTTCTTTTTATTTACATGACCGACAACTTGGAGGAACTTTGAAAGTTTTACTCTGTTCTTTATTCACTGTGTGGATCCCTTAAAATATAACTTTTATTAAATAATTTCTTAAAAATGTATGCCTCACAGACACAACAAGGAACAAAAGGACAAAAAAGAGGACAAGATTAAATGAAGACAAAAACTAAAGCCCACTAAGTGGCAGCCCTTGACCCGTCTGGGTGAGCGAAAAAGGGGTATTGAGTTACAAAATTCTCCTGACCACCAGAATCTTTAATGCCACCGTAACAGATTTAATGTTACACTTTCAGAGACCGATTGGGGGGAGAAATTGCAATATATACCCTTAATTATGCAGTTAGGGGTTCATGACCCAATAATGGTCACCTAAAGGGGCTAATTCACAATAGATGACTGACTTGTGGTTAGTCGGCTAGGGCTTCAGTGTTAAGTTTAGTTACCGTTAGTACCCAGACCATGAAAATATGAATGGTTCGATGACTAGTATGCTGTTGATCAGTTAGAACTGATCAACAACCTGACTATTCAATAAAAGTAGATTCAGTTGGTTTAACGCGTTTCTGTCAAATATTGACTCATCAGGAACCCAGATAGAAAGTGACTGTCATCTAATAAATTCGGTAGAATCACCGTAGATAGGCATGTGACTGTTACACGTCAACTTAAAGGTGCCCTTCAGTATTGATATAGATGCGTCCCAAACAACAAATATTTATGAATTGGTCACCTATAACTGAGAGCCCTCATAAACAACCTAAAGGTGCCCTTTAGTAACGGTATAAAGGCGCCCCAAATAACCAATGTTATAACTAAAAGCCCTCATATATGACCTCCAAGGTGCTATTCTAGCCTCAAGATACAAACTTGCTGGCTATAGAAAGAGTATCAGACCTGGAAGGATCCCAAACTACACTGAGGCAATACCCAGATACCCTGTTTGTTATGACATCTCGATCCTCACATTGTTGAGAGAGTTCTTCTGCACTTGCCATGGCAATTTCTTTTACTTTGGACCACGTCCTTTTTTACATTAAGCCACCCTATTTGTGTGCCCTCACAGTAATAATGTAGTCAGATACAAGCACTACATCGTTTAAACATTCTGGAGAATTTCACTTGGAGAGATAAATATATTCTGGCTACTATTGACGTCATCGCTCTGCACACGAATTGTTATGGTGTACTACCCTTAATACACCAGCCCGGGTGCCCTAGATCTCACCCACAACCCCTGTCCTTGCCTGCTTGCCTCCACTCCTGGCTAACCCCAGGCGGGCAACTGGGTGGCGGTCCCTTCTCTTATTAGGGACCGAAAAAGGGATGCTGGCGTATCTGGATGGAAAGGTTAGAACACCGACAGAAAAGGCAGATGTAAATAACCAACACGAACAATACTAAGCAGAACTGAGGCAGATGGAAAACCTGGTGGACAATAGCAAAGTATAGCAGACAAGCTGACAGAGGCAGGAGACCAACAGAAGCAGACTAGCTAGCACACTGAGGGAAACCAATAACTGGCAGTGATTGCAAGTCTCTGCCCGACCTTTAAACAAAAGTGTCTGCCCAGGGGCGGAGAGAGAGACAGCCAACTCCCAACAGAGCATAACAAAAGGGAGCTTGTGCACGGCAGCTGCACTCACAGATGCACACGGTGCCACGCGCAACGAGCACCACGCCCCCCACACCGGTCAGGCACCCACGCCCCTGGCAGCCCGACAAGAAGCCGGGGGGACGCGCCCTGATCGCAGCAGCATGCACACCGCGCCCTGGGAGGACCAGCAACTGCCGCATGGTAACACGAATATTCCACACATGCAAGGAATAGAAGCCATAAAGTCCTTCCTTGATACAGACCCCTCATGCCCTACCACCAGAAACTCTTCATTTTGAAATCAATTCATTTTTCTCTACATAATAATTATTTCACCCACAATAAAAACTTCTTCCTGCAGGAACAGCGATAGGGGCCAAATTTGCCCCCTCCTACGCGAGTCTTTATATGGGTGCTTTTGAGTTTGGGATACAAGATCCCCACATAGCACTATATCGCAGATTCATCGACAACATCCTTATAGTTTGGGATGGTCCTGAAACCGACCCCACCACCTTTGCTTAAATTCTCAATAGCAATAATTAGGGATTACAATTTACTGGAACTTCCAGTAAAGCGAGAATCATTTTTTTGGATCTAGAACTATTTGTTCAAAACAGTAGAGTCCTGATGAAAATGTTCTTTGAAAAGGTCAATTCGAATAGCAGAATGGAAGGTGAACATCCCCTTTGGACAATTCAAGAGGATAAGAAGGAAAAGTTGAAGATTTTGAAGAACAGTCTAAGATTCTGCTAGATCATTTTGAGGTTAAAGGGTACCCGAAAACCTTGATTCAATCAGCATACAACAAGGTTCTAACACAACACAGAGATATAAACCAACAAAAGAAAGGCACAAGTATGACTGAATATAGCTCCCATCAAGGCTCTATAAAGAGAATATTGAATAAGCATTGAAATATCCTCAAGGAAGATCCCTTCTTGACAGATGAAATTCCAAACAAGCCTAAAATTGTCTTCCACAAGTCCCTTTGGCTCCATCTATCTTATCTACATATATCTACAGTGTACTTGATCTACCTCATCGAATGCCCTTGTAATCTAAAATATACAGGGCGCACAACTAATGCCCTCTGGATACGGGCGAATCAACATCAATCTAATATAAAAAGAGGCTACACCCTTCATAGCATATCAAAACATTTTCTACACCATCACGATAGAGTTCCTTACAAACCAGGGTCAGCACCCCAGCGCTCGTGCTGCTTCAGTTTATTTCTTCTACTCTATGCCTGTGTGCTTAACAAGAACCCTCCGACAACACCCCTCCAACTCAGAGGCTTCCATAATAGATTGTATCCTGCTGTTACATGTGCTGCTGGGATCTGTAGTTCTAAGCTTCCTAGCAGCACAGCTCCACAGGTGGTTGAGGGTTAATTGAGCTGGCTGGGTGTGCTAATCTCCAGCAGCCAATCCCCTTCTGTCTCCAGCACATATAAACCCAGCTCTGGTCAGTCTGAAGCTGGTCTTGTACTGTTTGGATGTATCTGTTATGTTCCCACTCAAATCTGTGGTTGCAAGTAGGTCTGGTTGTGTCTCTCTGCTTTCCTCTAGATAGTTTGGACACCTGTAGTCTTGGTGTGCAGCACATGCAGCTCCCCTTTCCTTCCCCTTTTACAGGTGCGGCCTCCAAACGTCTTATGTCTTGCTCTGTGTGTTAGTTGGTGGAACCCTGACACAGTTCCCTATGTCAGCTCTGTGGCTGACTGTCTTTTTCCCCTGTATGAGGACACATGGACTTGCTGTGAGTTTCATCTGCATGCAAGCGAGTTCTGGGTGGAGTTTGTGTGGTTGCATTATATGTTGTAGTCTGCTGTAAACCTGTGCCTGTAAGCAGGTATCCTGTTGTCTGTCCTGTTCCTGTTGCAGCTGGCTGTGTGATCTGTGCTTTGTCCTCTTCCAGCTTGTGGTGTGATCTGTGCCTTGCTGGTTCATGTTCATTTGTACGTTTACTTTCCATCACTTTTGTGTTAGCTTGCTGTATGACCTGCGATCTGTGTCCTGTCCTGTTGCAGCTTGCTGTGTGAACTGTGTCCGGTTCTGCTGGACTCCTGGTTAGTGTAGGGACTAGCGGTATAACCAGAAGCCGTGAAGTTGGCCCGCTAGCTTCCATGTTTTGTACAAAATGTCAACTAATACCTGGTATTTATATTCAGCTTATCATCTGCTATTAGTGTTTGCA
Source organism: Eleutherodactylus coqui (assembly GCF_035609145.1). Classification (NCBI taxonomy): domain Eukaryota; kingdom Metazoa; phylum Chordata; class Amphibia; order Anura; family Eleutherodactylidae; genus Eleutherodactylus; species Eleutherodactylus coqui. The sequence continues at coordinate 108,816,649 of NC_089848.1, forward strand.
TTGTGGCTGCTGTATGCTGTGTATTCTGGCTCTGTGTGTCCTGTGGTTCAGTCCCTGTCATATGACATGTGAATGCATTCTGTTCTGGTGCGCGGCTCCTAAGATCAGCTAGGGCCCAGATCCGAAGACCGCTGGGCCACCCTCTATTGGGGCGATGTTCCCGCTCAGGTAGGGCAATGTCACCCTCCCCTGTAGCACAGGGCCAGTTGCCTGAAACCTGTGTGCGTGCATCCATTCATCCTTTGGCCACACGACCGTAACACTTGCATTTACTCTATGGTGCTCTCTCCTGCGTACAATGAAGGACCAAGCATCCCCATGCTTTCTATCAAATTGATATGCACTAATTATGCAGTACCTTTCCCCGCATGTATTTATCTATTCATGTACTTAAATTAATTTTTGTGCAAATCGGGTGCATATACACCTTATACAATAAGTGTCCTTTGTTTTCCTGTGATAACGGACTATATGTTTTTACTACCTAATAATTAGGTTACTCACAAACTGTGGGTCCCATGTTTATTTATTCATCCTTTGATATTTATCTTCATTGATATATATGTTCATACTATCTGATATTAACTTTTAATGACTCGTCTTTGGGCATGATCTATGTTGTGTTCGATTTATTATTTATGCATACTTTCAGCTCTTATGTATTTTTTAGCTCCTATAGGTTGATATTTATTGTTGTCTTATATCTTTATTGTTTTCCCTTCCCCCCTTTGCCTTTCCTATTCCGCATATCTTTTATTACTGTTACCTTATTTCTCACTATTTATCCAATGATTTTATTATATCGTTACTGATGATCAGTTTTTTTCTTGAGAAAGGAGCATTTGGAGCTCTGAAACGCGTTGCACCCCTCTTTACTGTCAAATAAACGTATTCTGTTTGACTTCAGCACGGAGGTGTCTTCAATGTAGACCATGGCATATAGACTGCAAAGGATTCTCTCTTCTTGTAGTCCCACCTGTGTCTATTCAGACGGTCTCATTTGGTGTTCTTGTAGGTCTCGCTGAGCGCCGGAGTTTTTTATTTTTCTTTGTCCACTATCCTAAGCTCTGCATAGTGTTAGACATTATAGTGCATTTACTTCCTCCGATCACGTCATGTTTTCTCTGACTGGCGTTGCCCATTTTCATTTTTCTTCTTTATTTATGCCCTGACCACCAAGGAAATCATGCCCAGTCATGTCCTAGCTCTGCAAAATCTCCCCATCCTCCTACTATACCTAATGCTCTTCTGAGTCATTCACATAGTGTAAGGGCCCACAACATCATCCTGGTCCCCTCTATAAATGTAATACATGTTTTGTCCTATGTACATGCACTGTGCAAGGCTTGTCTTATCATTTCCAGTGTGTGTGTTGCAGAGCTGTGGCGCTTGAGAGGTTAACTCTAATAAAATCACTGCCTGCATGTAAATGTATCAGCTTGTCTTGTCATGTGGTGTGAGAGAGGTTACAAATGAGACTGTTAGAGAGAGGGAAAGGGTCCATCTTCAGGAGTTCCTACAGAGTACTAACACAGAGCCGCATGGAAGCACCTTTAGCTTCCATGTAAGTGAAGATGGAGGAAAAAGAGTGACTTCCCATAGCGTTTGGAGTGTGGATATGAGAGGAGTGAGTCCCTGGAACAGAGAAAGAGAGCGCACTACCCAAGTTCTAAAACCAGTTCACACCGCAGGCTTTTTTTGTGCGGTCGTCCATAATTAGGATCCCTGCACAGAGGTACATTATTGTGACACCCATGTGTCTGCCATGCGGGGTGTGTATTGGATAAGCCTAAGTAAAAGTTATACCAGGAACCTAACTGTTCCTGGGGACCTGAGGTACTACACTGAAGTCTCGGTGTTCATTTCTCCGCCGCATAGAATAACAGTATGTGGGAACGGTGGAATCACAAGTGATTTGTACTACTACTCCCCCATCCTGTTTATTTGCATTCCCTATCATAGGGGTGTTGAAGCTGGCCTGCGATACTGCTCTTGCCTTGGCTATGTGTTATCCTTCAGGGACCAGAGCCTGGTAAGTGTCGCCGTGACGAGACAGCACTTATCCCTCCCAGCTCCTCATGTTAGTCAGGTGCCTAGCGTCACCCCTTCACTTGTGCTGAGTGTTTCTTCTGTGGCCCCCATCTGTGCCCAATGCCTCCTCTGTGACCCCACCTGCACTCAGTGCCGCTCTATGGCCCACTTGTGCCCTTTGTCCCTTCTGTTCTCCTACTTGTGTCCTGTGCCCCATCTTTAGCCCCATTTGCACCTAGAGACCTTCTGTGCCTCCATTTGTGCCCAGGGCCCCGTCTGTGGCCTATTTTGCACCCAGTGGTCCCCAACTACCACACCCCTCTCCAGGAGGTCTGTATATTACCCACAGTGAGGCCCTCCCAAGGAATGTGGGAGGCATGTTTTGGGCATATCTTGAAGCTCCCTTATGCAAATCCAAAGTCTGTAACAATGTTCTTTACCTACCACATGCCATTCATAATAGTGGTGTTTTCTTATGCGTCAGATTGGCATTTTGGTTCCTTCAGTCCCCAGTGTATGAATGGTCAGAGGAAACAGGGGGGCTCCAGTTTCACTCCCATTGAAATCACTGGAAGTTCTGAGCTGCTTCCTGCTCCTCTCATGGTCAGGATGTCACATGATGTCCTAAGCAGGAAGTGAAGGAGAACCATAGCGCTCCCATTGATTGCAATAGGAGTCAAGCTGGTGCTTCCCCTGCTTCCTATGACCATTGGTGATGATGTCTGACCACTGCCTAATGATCAGCTGATGGACATGTGTCCTGTGCAGCGGACCCCTATCCATCAGCTACTGATGACTTATTCTGGGGATAGGTTATCAATAAAGATGAGCGAGCACCAAAATGCTCGGGTGCTCGTTACTCGGGACGAACTTTTCGCGATGCTCGAGGGTTCGTTTCGAATAACGAACCCCATTGAAGTCAATGGGCGACCTGAGCATTTTAGTATTTCGCTGATGCTCGCTAAGGTTTTCATGTGTGAAAATCTGGGCAATTCAAGAAAGTGATGGGAACGACACAGCAACGGATAGGGCAGGCGAGGGGCTACGTGTTGGGCTGCATCTCAAGTTCCCAGGTCCCACTATTAAGCCACAATAGCGGCAAGAGTGCCCCCCCCCCAAACAACTTTTACTTCTGAAAAGCCCTCATTAGCATGGCATACCTTTGCCAAGCACCACACTAGCTACAACAAAGCACAATCACTGCCTGGATGACACTCCGCTGCCACTTCTCCTGGGTTACATGCTGCCCAACCCCCCCCCCCCCCCCCGCACGACGCAGTGTCTGCAGCGCACAACAAACTGTCCCTGCGCAGCCTTCAGCTGCCCTCATGCCACACCTCCCTCATGTCTATTTATAAGTGCGTCTGCCATGAGGAGGAACCGCAGGCACACACTGCAGAGGGGTTGGCACGGCTAGGCAGCGACGCTCTTTAAAAGTGGTGGGGCGATAGCCCACAATGCTGTACAGAAGCAATGAGAAATAGAATCCTGTGCCACCGCCATCAGGAGCTGCACACGTGGGCATAGCAATGGGGAACCTATGTGCCACACACTATTCATTCTGTCAAGGTGTCTGCATGCCCCAGTCAGACTGGTAATATGTACCTTAACAGTAACCGCGTTGGTGGTAATGTGGTGGTGACTGCGGACCTAGTAGCGCGGTTTTATTTTGTTGGTTTTCGGAATGTGGCCAGGATTAAGTGGGCCGTGGCGGGGGGATGTTTTTGAGGCACTACGTGTCCTCTCCACGTGTCCGTGGTTATATGCACCTTTACAGTAACCGCGTTGGTGGTAATGTGGTGGTGACTGCGGACCTAGTAGCGCGGTTTTATTTTGTTGGTTTTCGGAATGTGGCCAGGATTAAGTGGGCCGTGGCGGGGGGATGGTGGGGGGGCTCTCTTGTAGTGTCGGTAAAGGTGAAATTCTTGGACTGCCACCAGACGAACCAATGCAAAGGCATTTGCCAAGAATGTTTTCCCTGTTGGAGGAGGAGGGGGATGTTTTTGAGGCACTACGTGTCCTCTCCACGTGTCCGTGGTTATATGCACCTTAACAGTAACCGCGTTGGTGGGAAATGGCCTCGCCGCCATCATGTCTTTGGGAAGCCTCTGTTTCCACACCCCAGAGACATACCATTAGCAGCGGTATAGGCAGAGCCCATAATTCGTAACATTTCAGCCGTAGCATTAGGACAGGCCCCACTAACATATCACTAGCAGCATTATAGGAGGAGCGCAGTCTTCGTTCCATGTCAGCAATAGTAGCACTCAAGACAGGCCCCAGTAACAATTCCAAAGCAGCAGTATAGCGGGAGCGCAGTCTTCGTTCCATGTCAGTAATAGTAGCACTCAAGACAGGCCCCAGTAACAATTCCGAAGCAGCAGTATAGTGGGAGCGCAGTCTTCGTTCCATGTCAGTAATAGTAGCACTCAAGACAGGCCCCAGTAACAATTCCGAAGCAGCAGTATAGCGGGAGCGCAGTCTTCGTTCCATGTCAGCAATAGTAGCACTCAAGACAGGCCCCAGTAACAATTCCGAAGCAGCAGTATAGCGGGAGCGCAGTCTTCGTTCCATGTCAGTAATAGTAGCACTCAAGACAGGCCCCAGTAACAATTCCGAAGCAGCAGTATAGTGGGAGCGCAGTCTTAGTTCCATTTCAGTAGCTGCAGTATAGCCAAGGCCCAAGTTACATTTATGTAGCTAAAGTGTAGGCCAACCCCACACACACTTCTGTACCATGAGTGCAGGCGAAGAACATACAAATTGCTATGATTACACTGTAGGTGAGGGCCCCAAAAAATTGGTGTACCAACAGTACTAATGTACCTCAGTAAAAATTGGCCATGCCCAACCAAGATGGCAGGTGAAACCCATTAATCGCTTTGGTTAATGTGGCTTAAGTGGTAACTAGGCCTGGAGGCAGCCCAGTTTAACGAAAAATTGGTTCAAGTTAAAGTTTCAACGCTTTTAAGAGCATTGAAACGTATAAAAATTGTTTAGAAAAATTAGATGAGTGAGCCTTGTGGCCCTAAGAAAAATTGCCCGTTCAGCGTGATTACGTGAGGTTTCAGGAGGAGGAGCAGGAGGAGGAGGAATATTAGACACAGATTGATGAAGCAGAAGTGTCCCCGTTTTGGATGGTGAGAGAGAACGTAGCTTCCATCCGCGGGTGCAGCCTACGTATTGCTTACGTATCGCTGCTGTCCGCTGGTGGAGAAGAGAAGTCTGGGGAAATCCAGGCTTTGTTCATCTTGATGAGTGTAAGCCTGTCGGCACTGTCGGTTGACAGGCGGGTACGCTTATCTGTGATGATTCCCCCAGCCGCACTAAACACCCTCTCCGACAAGACGCTAGCCGCAGGACAAGCAAGCACCTTCAGGGCATACAGCGCTAGTTCAGGCCACGTGTCCAGCTTCGACACCCAGTAGTTGTAGGTGGCAAAGGCGTCACGGAGGACGGTCGTGCGATCCGCTACGTACTCCCTCACCATCCTTTTACAGTGCTCCCGCCGACTCAGCCTTGACTGGGGAGCGGTGACACAGTCTTGGTGGGGAGCCATAAAGCTGTCCAGGCCCTTAAAGACTGTTGCACTGCCTGGGCTGTACATGCTGCTCGATCTCCGCACCTCCCCTGCTACCTGGCCCTCGGAACTGCGCCTTCTGCCACTAGCGCTGTCGGATGGGAATTTTACCATCAGCTTGTCCGCCAGGGTCCTGTGGTATAGCAACACTCTCGAACCCCTTTCCCTTTTCGGGAATGAGACTGGGAAGGTTCTCCTTATAGCGTGGGTCGAGCAGTGTGTACACCCAGTAATCCGTAGTGGCCAGAATGCGTGCAACGTGAGGGTCACGAGAAAGGCATCCTAACATGAAGTTAGCCATGTGTGCCAGGGTACCCGTACGCAACACATGGCTGTCTTCACTAGGAAGATCACTTACAGGATCCTCCTCCTCCTCATCCTCCTCAGGCCATACACGCTGAAAGGATGACAGGCAAGCAGCAGGGGCCCTGTCAGCAGTGGGCCAAGCTGTCTCTTCCCCCTCCTCCTCATGCTCCTCCTCCTCCTCCTCCTGAATGCGCTGAGATATAGACAGGAGGGTGCTCTGACTATCCAGCGACATACTGTCTTCCCCCGCCTCCGTTTCCGAGCGCAAAGCGGCTGCCTTTATGCTTTGCAGGGAACTTCTCAAGATGCATAGCAGAGGAATGGTGACGCTAATGATTGCAGCATCGCCGCTCACCACCTGGTTAGACTGCTCAAAGTTTCCAAGGACCTGGCAGATGTCTGCCAACCAGGCCCACTCTTCTGAAAATAATTGAGGAGGCTGACTCCCACTGCGCCGCCCATGTTGGAGTTGGTATTCCACGATAGCTCTACGCTGCTCATAGAGCCTGGCCAACATGTGGAGCGTAGAATTCCACCGTGTGGGCACGTCGCACAGCAGTCGGTGCACTGGCAGATTAAAGCGATGTTGCAGGGTGCGCAGGGTGGCAGCGTCCGTGTGGGACTTGCGGAAATGTGCGCAGAGCCGGCGCACCTCTAGGAGCAGGTCTGACAAGCGTGGGTAGTTTTTCAGAAAGCGCTGAACCACCAAATTAAAGACATGGGCCAGGCATGGCACGTGCGTGAGGCTGCCGAGCTGCAGAGCCGCCACCAGGTTACGGCCGTTGTCACACACGACCATGCCCGGTTGGAGGCTCAGCGGCGCAAGCCAGCGGTCGGTCTGCTCTGTCAGACCCTGCAGCAGTTCGTGGGCCGTGTGCCTCTTCTCTCCTAAGCTGAGTAGTTTCAGCACGGCCTGCTGACGCTTGCCAACCGCTGTGCTGCCACGCTGCGCGACACCGACTGCTGGCGACGTGCTGCTGACACATCTTGATTGCGAGACAGAGGTTGCGTTGGAGGAGGAGGAGGAGGAAGGTGCTTTAGTGGAGGAAGCATACACCGCCGCAGATACCACCACTGAGCTGTGGCCCGCAATTCTGGGGGTGGGTAGGACATGAGCGGTCCCAGGCTCTGACTCTGTCCCAGCCTCCACTAAATTCACCCAATGTGCCGTCAGGGAGATGAAGTGGCCCTGCCCGCCTGTGCTTGTCCACGTGTCCGTAGTTAAGTGGACCTTGCCACTAACCGCATTGGTGAGGGCGCGTACAATGTTGCGGGAGACGTGGTCGTGCAGGGCTGGGACGGCACATCGGGAAAAGTAGTGACGACTGGGAACTGAGTAGCGCGGGGCCGCCGCCGCCATCATAGCTTTGAAAGCCTCCGTTTCCACAACCCTATACGGCAGCATCTCAAGGCTGAAAATTTGGCTATGTTGACGGTTAACGATTGAGCGTGCGGGTGCGTGGCGGCGTACTTTCGCTTGCGCTCCAACACTTGCGCTAGCGACGGCTGGACTGTGCGGTGCGAGACATTGGTGGATGCGGCCGAGGACAGCGGAGGTGAGGGTGTGGGTGCAGGCCATGAGACGGTAGTGCCTGTGTCCTGAGAGGGGGGTTGGATCTCAGTGGCAGGTTGGGGCACAGGGGGAGAGGCAGCGGTGCAAACCGGAGGCGGTGAACGGCCTTCGTCCCACCTTGTGGGGTGCTTGGCCATCATATGTCTGCGCATGCTGGTGGTGGTGAGGCTGTTGGTGGTGGCTCCTCGGCTGATCTTGGCACGACAAAGGTTGCACACCACTGTTCGTCGGTCGTCAGGCGTCTCGGTGAAAAACCGCCAGACCTTAGAGCACCTCGGCCTCTGCAGGGTGGCATGGCGCGAGGGGGCGCTTTGGGAAACAGTTGGTGGATTATTCGGCCTGGCCCTGCCTCTACCCCTGGCCACCGCACTGCCTCTTGCAACCTGCCCTGCTGATGCCCGTGCCTCCCCCTCTGAAGACCTGTCCTGTGTAGGCGTTGCACACCAGGTGGGGTCAGTCACCTCATCGTCCTGCTGCTCTTCCTCCGAATCCTCTGTGCGCTCCTCCCTCGGACTTACTGCCCTTACTACTACCTCACTGCAAGACAACTGTGTCTCATCGTCATCGTCCTCCTCACCCACAGAAAGTTCTTGAGACAGTTGGCGGAAGTCCCCAGCCTCATCCCCCGGACCCCGGGAACTTTCCAATGGTTGTGCATCAGTGACGATAAACTCCTCTGGTGGGAGAGGAACCACTGCTGCCCAATCTGAGCAGGGGCCCGAGAACAGTTCCTGGGAGTGTTCCCGCTCCTGAGCAGGTGTCATTGTAGTGGAGTGAGGAGGCTGGGAGGAAGGAGGAGCAGCAGACAGAGGATTCGGATTTGCAGCAGTGGACGGCGCAGAACTGTGGCTGGACGATAGGTTGCTCGAAGCACTTTCTGCCATCCAGGACAGGACCTGCTCACACTGCTCATTTTCTAATAACCGTCTCCCGCGTGGACCCATTAATTGGGCGATGAATGTGGGGACGCCAGAAATGTGCCTCTCTCCTAATCGCACAGCAGTCGGCTGCGACACACCTGGATCAGGAGCTCGGCCTGTGCCCACACCCTCACTTGGGCCTACACGTCCTCGGCCGCGTCCACGTCCTCTAGGCCTACCCCTACCCCTCAGCATGCTGTATTACCAGTGATTTGATTTCACAGGCAGGAAAGAAATTGGCGCAAGACTGCAGGCCAAATATAATTTTTTAACTTTTTTTAAAAAAGGAAAGGCCCACTGCCTCTAGTGAATGAATAATAAGTTTAATAACTGTGTTGCGGCCCTGCAAATGTGTCACAGAACCTTACTGTTGCAGAGTTATTAACTGTGGCAGAGCAGGTATTTCCCAGGCAGGAAAGAAATTGGCGCAAGGCTGCACTCAACCGTAGCTGGTTGCGTCTGATTTTTTTACGTTCTCCACGCAGCACACACTTACCCAGAGCCCTTAGGACTGACAGGGGCAGGGCAAATATACTTTTTTCCCTTTTGTTAAAAAAGAAAAGGCCCACTGCGTCTATTCACTGACTAATATAACTGTGTTGTGGCCCTGCCTACACAATTCTGTGCCTGTAGTATCAATGGAGGGTGCAATGCTCTGCACCGCCGATTTTGAGAAGAAAAAAAAAAGCAACACAGCTAACAGCAGCCAGCACAGTACTCCACACAGTTAAATGTGGCCCTAGAATGGACCGTTGAGGTTCTTGAAGGCTACACTCACTCCTAACACTCTCCCTGCCTAAGCACCACTTCTGTCCCTAATGCCGGGTGCAACGCTCTGCACTGCCGATTTTGAGAAGAAAAAAAAAATTCTCCACTGCTAACAGCAGCCTGCACACACGTAGATGTGGCCCTAAGAAGGACCGTTGGGGTTCTTGAAGCCTACACTCACTACAAACACTCTCCCTACAGCAACTCCAATAGAACAGCACTTTCCCTCACTAATTCACACGGCATCTGAGGCGAGCCGCGGGAGGGGCCGACTTTTATACTCGGGCGACATCTGATCGCCCCAGCCACTCACAGCAGGGGGGTGGTATAGGGCTTGAACGTCACAGGGGGAAGTTGGAATGCCTTCCCTGTCTTTCAATTGGCCAGAAAAGCGCGCTAACGTCTCAGAGAGGAAACTGAAAGTAACCGGAACACCGCGTGGTACTCGTCACGAGTAACGAGCATCCCGAACACCCTAATATTCGCACGAATATCAAGCTCGGACGAGTACGTTCGCTCATCTCTAGTTATCAATTAAAAAGCCTGAAATACCCCTTTAATCCAAGCTCGGGTTCTGCTGCAGATTTGTATGTGGATCCACCTGCTTATTTAGCCTCATTCAATGGGACAAATCCATTGGTGGTCATCCAATCTGGATTTCATGCAGAAACCACAACAAGCATTGACATGTCAGTTCTGTTTTCACCTACTAAAAACTATGCAGATTCCATTGTGGATTTCATGTGGAATCTGTGATGAAAATAGTCTGCTCTCTACAGATGTAGCAGACGTTAACTTGACATTTGGCACATTATAACTGAGCTACAGTCATGTTAACAATTGCTACATGTGTACTAAAGCAATCGCAGCACTTCTTCAGCAATGAAAACACCTTTCCAACACGTATATTTATTGCCCATTAGCTCCATATGCCTTAAGAAAAGTCGTTTTTAAAAATCCCGCTTTGGGACTTATTAGCTCTTAACAGTCCCGAGGGTGTGTCCGGACCGTGTGAGCCATCCAAAGAATTCTTCTTAAGCCAGTCCCTGCGCCTTTAATAGACTCGGGAGGCATTCTCTATGTCATCCACAAGCGAGCCTGCATCTTGCACATTTTGGGTCCAGTGCATGCAGAGTTGGTTTTGTCCAGTTGTTTGGCTCGGCTTATGGATGACATTTGGGGACATCTTCCACATCAATCAAAGGCGCAGGGACTGGCTTAGGAGAAATTCTTCTGCATGTCACCATGGACAGTCCCATTTACCAAAGATCGTCTATTAGATTCCCTCTCTACGGCTCGTGCACATGGCTGTATTATGGCGCTGCCATGCTTGGACCTCCAATTTCACCCAGTATTTTTCATATTCTCCCCTGGCAGCATTTCCTTCCCCTCTTAAACCCCCTTACCTGTCTACCTTTTCACTAACCATTTCCTCCTCTACTTTCTTTGGCTGCAGCGCTGTCTCTATTGTTCGTCACCCTATTCCCAGCGCTCCCTGTCTTCCCTAAGCTTAACCCTTCCACCACCACTTCATTAACTATTGCTAACTTGCCCCTTATTCTTCCCGCACTTATCACATAGGAAGGGGAAGATCTTGTTGTGCGCGGTTTATCTGCGGTCGAGGACGCCGCAAACAACACGACTCAGATCACAAAACCAAACTGTATTAGTTCTCTTGTACAAGTTATTTTAGGGAAGCTAATTGTGGAAATGGAGTCTCTACTATTTATATTTCCGTATTTCTTCTGCCGCACTGGACTTGGGACAAACTTCTGATGTGTTATAGTTGTGATGGAACAAACCAACATTGATTGCAATTAGAGAAACACTTTTAGAAATGAAGGGTTTTGGACTGAACTGCAAAGTATTCTGGGAGCATTCTTAATCCTGATCTATTTACTTACTAGCAATAAGCCCCGTTGTGCGAATAAATCCCCCCCCCCCCCTCCCGTCTGAAGACTGCTGTCACCATGTCTTTCATATATCATGAAGCATTAACATACAAATTGTGGAAGGGTTTGTAGGGCGATAGAAGACGAGGACCGTTCATTGTGGCCCCACAGCTGTATATGTTTTGGTTTTTTTTTACAGTTTACAGGGGACCCTCTCAGCTGTGAGTGCTTCATTGCCTCTCCCCTCAGCCAGTCCCAGCCATGGAGGAACCTGGACATAGATGCCATTATGATCCGTGTGCCCTGGTGAATTCTTTCTCCAACATCTTTTTTTTCTTTTCCAGCCCTGCGGTGGGGAATCCAAGGGCATCAATATACATGTCCATATTGCCCCTATACACACACTGTACATACTAGTCTACATGGACTCCAAAAGTTTGGAGCAAAGGGCGGCCATACTTTACTGCTATTGTTCCCAGGCACTTGGCTAAATATGAAATAAGAAGAACAGCACTTCTTGGATTTCAACATCCTGTAGATTCTGGTTTATTACTCTAGGTAGGACAGTGTTGTATCTGTAGGTACCCCCGTTTCCTTGAAAATAAGACCTACCCCCAAAAATAAGCCCTAGTGTGATTTTTGAGGATGCAGAATGATTTTTAAGGATTTTTGAGGATGCTTGAAGTATAAGCCCTACTCCAAAATTGAGTCCTATTTACAGTTAATTAAAAAAGACAATATAAATACATGATAAAAAGTAAAATCTTTCGCAGCAAAAATTAATATAAGACACTGTCTTATTTCCGGGGAAACAGGGGGAGAGAGAGAGAACTAGACAGACAGGCTTACTGTATAACTGTAGAATATTAATTTAGGGGTCTGTCTGATTACCAGTAGGGGGCAGGAAGGTATTTTTCCATTCCATGGTAAAATGATTGATGCCTTATGAGTAGAGATGAGCGAGCGTACTCGGATAAGCACTACTCGCTCGAGTAATTGGCTTTATCCGAGTACCGCTGTGCTCGGGGCTAAAGACTCGGGTGCCGGCACGGAGCGGGGAGCTGCAGGGGAGAGCGGGGAGGAACGGAGGTAAGATCTTTCTCTCCTTCTCTCCTGCCCGCTCTCCCCTGCTCCCCGCTGCGACTCACCTGTCAGCCGCAGCGGCACCCGAATCTTCAGGGACGAGCACAGCGATACTCGGATAAAGCACATTACTCGAGCGAGTAGTGCTTATCCGAGTACGCTCGCTCATCTCTACTTATGAGTTTTGCCCTATCCACAGGATATCTAAAGAAGAGATAACTTGCTGATCTGTGGGATCTCACTGCCCTGCCAATCACAAGAAATGAAAGTACTCCGATGTTAAAAAGGTTGTCTTGTTGACACTCTCTATCAGAAGGCATTTAAAGGGTTGTGCCAACTTGCACAACCTTTCTGAGAAACCTTCGCCGGAATGGCCGTCCTGCAACACCAGGATGGCGGAAGGTCCACTAGAACAGGAGCTGCTTTTACTGATTGCATCTCCATCCTGGGTCATGGCAAATAAAAACAGTAACCAACAAAATTCTGGGGTCAATGTGCTTAAAATACATTATTAAAAACCAAGGAGGTAACAACATCAAGGTACTCACTCAGTGGTGGGGAAGGTGCCAGGAGTCCCCCTTTAATATCCAGGAATGCCAAATTCCAATAAGTGTTCTTCTTGAAAGCAAACTGAGTCCAACATTGTGTAAATGGAAACATATTCATTATATATATCAGGTATGTACAATGCTGCATAGGTATTCAATACCTCAAGCACAAAACGTCTATTGCAGCTAAAACGGTCAAGTTGTATTCATATAGTGACTAACACATGAGTTATCGGTAACGTAGGGGTGGAGTATGAAATAATTGCATTTGCATGTTTCTGCAAGCCAACATGACACTCAGACATTCATGCCAATGAAAAAAAAGCCCCAAAACAGGTGAACATTCCCACTACTGAAAAATGGCACGCCATTCCCGGAAATACACATTTCCCCAGTGTGCCGATCAGCGCTTTACTTCATTTCGGAAGAGGATTGAATCATTGACTAATAAGATATATCATAAAAGTAAACTTAAAACCAGTACTGCGCCTAAAGTCATTCACAAAGTAAAACAAAACAGAGGTACAATAAAAAATGTATCTAAAATACAATCTAATGTGAGATAAAACAACTTAAAATAAAAACATTGAATCGTGATAAGATTATCTAGAGCCAGTAAAAATACAATAAAACAAAAAAGGTATAAAGCAATGAGATAAGGATAGGGACCAAGAATGATAAAAAGGCATAAAACAACATAAAATATTATAAAAGATGGGCGATATAAAAAAAGTAATTATATATGAAAAATACACAAAAACATATATTTTAAAAACTGTGAGTAAACAGGGAGTAATCGAAGAGAAACGATTAGAGGATAACAAATATATAATATAATGAATGGTCTCCGCATGACTTTGTAGTTTATAAAGTTCGATAAAACTACTAAAAAATGTTCCAGAGGAGTGATATTCAAAATGTAAGAAAATATAGGGAATATAAAAAAAGTGTACATGAAAAATATATTGGAAACAGTAGGAATTCAAACAAGGCTTAAAAGTGGAGGCCCGGGATCATTAAAGGAGATGTCCCGCGCCGAAACGGGTTTTTTTTTTTTTAAACCCCCCCCCCCGTTCGGCGCGAGACAACCCCGATGCAGGGGTTAAAAAAACCACCCGCACAGCGCTTACCTGAATCCCGGCGGTCCGGCGTCTTCATACTCACCTGCTGAAGATGGCCGCCGGGATCCTCTGTCTTCATGGACCGCAGGGCTTCTGTGCGGTCCATTGCCGATTCCAGCCTCCTGATTGGCTGGAATCGGCACGTGACGGGGCGGAGCTACACGGAGCTACTCGGAGCCCCATAGAGAAGAGGAGAAGACCCGGACTGCGCAAGCGCGGCTAATTTGGCCATCGGAGGGCGAAAATTAGTCGGCACCATGGAGACGAGGACGCCAGCAACGGAGCAGGTAAGTATAAAACTTTTTATAACTTCTGTATGGCTCATAATTAATGCACAATGTACATTACAAAGTGCATTATTATGGCCATACAGAAGTGTATAGACCCACTTGCTGCCTCGGGACAACCCCTTTAACAAAAATATGGGTGGAGTTAAGATATTTAAAAGTATATAAAAATATAAATGGAAATATAATATATTTTCCGACACTTCATTTAGGCCATTCGGTACAAGTGCTTTGAGCCTAAATCTCCAGACATGTCTTCCGACCTAAGTTTAGATGAATGCCCTGTGTGATCTTCTCCAGTGGCGTTAGACGCATAGAGGAAGGTCCTGAGCAGAGAGAATCTGCTCTATGACAGATGCCCTTACAGGGTGGTGCTCATGGCACAACCTCTCTAATAAAGGGAGTCTTCCATTCAGGATCTTCATCAATCCGTCAGAGTTGTAAGTGGCTACAATGATGAGGTCCCTCTGGAGGACACAGAATGCCCCCATGTTACTCGGACAGCACATTGATTTCAATTAAAGAACAAGTGTAATTCTTCATTTTCCCTAGGGAGGCGCTGCAGAGAAATTGATCACTTGGTGTTTGGTTCTCCCATAGACTGAAGCCACAGGACACACTGTGGTCATCATTGGAGGACCCTTCTAAGAAAAAGCAGGCAACCTCTTTAAATTCCAATACACTTAAAGATGGTGGACATTTTTACTGTTGTCAACCATTCTTTGTGTTTGGATACTCGGACCGCCTATAACCAGTCAGGCGTGTGCTTTGTATGCTGAAACAGCTCGGTTTTATTAGAGTATCACATCTTTATTTCTCCTGATATATTATGTGTAGGGTAAACCTGCAGGACATCTTGACGACAGATCAGTCCTGCTTACCCTCCTTTGTACTCGATGAATAGTTGATATCCCGATCTGTTGCAGATATCTTGGCCATGTGTTGACTCACGGTAAGGGAGGTATTGCTAATGGCGATGGTCTGCAACATCAAAGTGCATTAGCCGGGCAGATGTTTTCTGAACAAGATAGAATAAAGTGATTCCCATTTACACTTCTTGTGCGCGGAGTCCGTTGGGTCTTCTTCATCTGACACAGAACATGTCAGACCTACTTACACGTCGCAGGGGATGTCGGCGCAGGAACTGGTGTCTCCAGGTGGTTGATTGTGCTCATTATTTGCTGTCCAGAAGTCCTTTGGTGTTGATTGACCTTTACTAACCGGAGACTCTCTTGTCCAAACCAATTGCTGTACGTGTAATGTGATGACATGGTCGGGAATATGAATGGAGGTGGTGAAGGGTGGTTAAAGGGTTGAATCACCGCATAAAAAAATTCATATACATAATTTGAATAGAGATGAGCGAGCGTACTCGCTAAGGCAAACTACTCGAGCGAGTAGTGCCTTATGCGACTAACTGCCCTCTCGTCTCTAAAGATTCGGGTGCCGGTGGGGGGCGGGGAGCCGCGGGGGAGAGTGGGGAGAAACGGGGGGGAGATCTCTCACTCTCTCTCCCCCCCCCCCCCGCTCCTCCCTGCTCACTCCCGCAACTCACCGCTCTTCCCCGCCGGCACCTGAATCTTTAGAGATGAGCGGGCTCATCTCTAAATTTTAAGTCTTATGATTACAAGGAGAGTAATCTGATATGTTAAAAAAAAGCCCGCCCCTTACCTATCCAGGCCTTGTTCCCTCTCACGCGCCAACGAGCTCCCCGGCACTTCCTTGTGGGTTGGGTTACGGCCGCCCTCGGTGGCCTTGAGGACCTTCAGCACTACCCAGGGCAGTGCGTTCTTCTTGGCAGGTCCTTCTCCTCTTGCATTAGCCCCCCCATCCGCGTAGTAGTACAGTAACCATCAACGTTGCTCTAAAACGTCTTTACCTGGTAATTACATCCGTTCCTGTCCTAAGGGAAACCCACGTGCTGAAGCTTTTGAAGATAACTTTATTTGGGCGGCCTAATAAGAAGTGTGAGGGAAGAATATACATGTGAAAGCAGCATTTTTTAAGGTTGGCCAGAGGATGCAGAAACAGCGACACATAACCCCACCCCCTAAGAAGACTATGTGGCACGTTTCATCTAAGGGGGGGGGCCGGTGATAGAAGGACACCAGTCATGTGATTGGCAGATGAATATCCTGCTGTAGCATCAACCACTGAACTACCAATGTCATGTGACGGGAGGACAGAATTGCATCTCAAAACCCAAAGTAGTAATTCAATCCTATGGCTAAAGCTGCTCATACACATCCAACAATTGTCAGACCAATGATCGTTTGTCCGACAGCTGCTTTCCCCGGTTGCTCTATACACATGAACATTTGGCTTGACTAAGCACTCATATATTTGGGGAGGTAAGCCGCAGTCAGGCAGCTATACTGATGACTTATCTCCTGCAGAACTAAAGGATCGGGCATTGAAAATTCAACATCCCCGATCCTTCTTTCCTGCCACCATCATCTGTTGGGGAAAAGTTATACAGATCAGAAGGTCATCTGGCCTTGCTGCTACAAGTGGGTTCAGACAACTAAATTGTAATGTGTATGGGGCCCTAAGTGAGTGATTTTGTGGCCATTTAAAGGCTATGAACACCTTTGAGGACATTTTTCTACCTAAATACATGTATTTTAGGCTGATGATCATTTTTGCAAAAAGGTTTAATTAAAAACTTTGTCTTTTGCAGCTTCTATATACCACGGTCTATAGAAACTGCAGTGTAAGTCTCAGCAGGAGATCCATCAATGTGGGATCCGCGACATTCCCGCAATGTCAATTAAGAAAAGCGCCGCAGGTCGGACGGCTTCCATTGACTTCAGTGGTAGCTGTCCGTATGGAATCTGCACGAAAATAGAACATCCTGCGATTTTTTTTTTTTATGCAAGCGAAAATTGCAATCGCTGTCCTCTCATGAAACATGAGGATGTTCTATTCTTGCTAATGGATGCGGAATGCCGCAGATTGTCCGCGCAGGTGACGATTGCGAAATCCACAATCCAAATCTAACCGTGTGCAGACGGCCGTACTCCCAATAATATGTAAATCCGGTGGCTTTTACTTCTTAGGACCCCCTGCTGTTCTGTGCAGCCCACAATGCAACCCTCTCCTGTCTCCGGCTGAGGACTCTATGATTCCTGTAGGTTTCACGGCGCGAACTCTTTCTTATAATGTTCCAAACTAAACTTTTTAAGATGTTTATCAAAGAATAACCTCAGCTAGTTGTTTCCCTTTTTATGTTACAATCTTATCTTTGCGCTTACCTGACATGTCTGGTCTGTTAAATACTTGTATTCCATGTGAAACTGTAATAGAGGCACCTTGTGCGGCAGCCCAAGTGGTAGGCCCACCGTTGCGGGGGAGACCACTTAGAAACTATGATGTTGGTCACGGGTGATTCTATGATCTCTCCCGACAGCGGCGTCAGCATGGCCTAGCTCGGTCGTGCGCACAGTGAAGACTAACTTAGGCATCAAGGCTTAGGATAGTCCTAGCCTTGAACATAAATGTCACGTGACGCCAGCACCTCTTTTAGGCTGCTACTCACATGGCGCAAAATAAAGAGTCCACAGTCCAATAGTGAAGATTCTAGAAAACAACCGGAGGTGACGGCTGTACTTTACTCCCACTTTTGCAGCTTTGATTCTCCAACAAATCACTTGCGTAGTACACTTTTCAGGTATAACATTTTCTTTACAGGCTTTCATTCCTCTTTCGCACCTTCTGCTTTACACGCTTACTAGTAGACACTTTGTCCTCTGCCCTCCAGACATCCTCAGTCCCAGTTATCTGATAGATCGTCTGAGGGTTTTGCACTCCTGACGCAGTAGAAGCATTCACTCAAATTTCCTTTCTCTCAGGCTTTCCTTCTTTTTGTGGTAGCAAGAGAACCATTACTCTACACCTCAGTCTCACGCTGGGACGTCCACCTCCTCCGACTACATTCTCTCAACTCTCTCCTAAGCTCCAAATCCTTAACTACCCAAGACTTACAACCCCATCACTCACACAGTTAAAGGGGCACACACACTCACACACTGGATTCACTCACAACAGTCATCCACATACATCAACACTACAACTTTGGGTCACTACACCCTGCATCCTCGCAACACATAGCAATGGCTCTGCCACCATACTGTGTGGACAGGAGCGCTGCATGTTAAGCTCCAGACCTTCCAGTCCCAGAGGAAAAGTGAGACAACAAGAGACACTGATAAACGTGCGCGCCTGAGATCCCTCGGACGGCCAGAGCTGTGACAAGCACTATGGGTGCCATTTTGTTGGAGCCTCGCATGACACTACAAAGACATGTTCTGCCCCTATCATGATGCAGGAGCTGATGTGTTGAGCACATCAATGCCCAGATCAGCCCACCTCCATAGGGGATAAAGAAGGGCTAAGCCCACCCTAGTACCAGGCCCCACAAGGTCACTAATAGGCCTGCAGGACAGTTCAAAAGCTTTTGCAGCTGCATCATAAGCGAAGAAGAGACTGCAGAGAGGACAGAGAGCAGTGTGAGTGCTGATCGGCAGCAAAAGAGAGATGCAGCAAAGAACCTGTGAGCAGCAGATATAGACTGTGAGAGTGCAGAGAGAAGCCATTGACAGAGTACATGGTGGCAGGAACGGTGCAAGAAGAGACCGGTGAGCAGACATGGCACTGCCATGAACCACCATATCTAAAATAGGGCCTAATGACTAGTGCCAAAAGACACAGACTGCATGGAAGGAGAGTGAAACTCTGTCCTGGAAGAGGACAACAACAGGCACATTAGACGGGTCTCTTATGGCAAAGTTTGCGCACACTAGAGACAGTTCATTGAGTCTTTGCGCAGGCAGAGCTCTGAAATTATGTATAGATGATGGTCTGTATGATGTGCAGATGGTGCAGAGAGGCCACAATCTTAATGTATGCAGCGGGTCTCCTGCAATGGAGCATGCAATACTACGAATGAAGACAGTCAGATATAAGAGAGATTGAAGTGCCCTGCCAGTCCCCGATTGAGATACATTTGCAACGTGATACCCGGTTGAGTTTGTGAAACATTCAAAGTAACAGTACCCTCCCATGGAGAAAAAAGTTAACCAGGTCAGTTAAATTATATTGTCCTCAGTCTCAATCTGTCGGCTGCTGCGTCATCCTGAACCTGTTGTCGCACCATCACCGCGACAAGACAGCAGCTCAGGAAGTATCTTCTTTTAGGCCCTGTTCCCTCAGGATAGATCATCCATATCTTAGTGCCAGAAAACCCCTTTAAATCTACTGATTCACAATCTGTGAGTGATGTCTATGAAGCGGATAGTAGTCTACAGCACTGGCGTAACTATAGAGGATACAGTGGCACCAAGGTCCAGGAGCCTTAGGGGGCCCATAAGGCTTCTCCTCTCCATATAGGGAGCCCAGTACTATGAACAAAAGCATTATAGTTGGGGACCCTGTTACAGGTTTTGCATTGGGGCCCAGAAGCTTCAAGTTACACCTCTGCGTTAAGGAGTTAAGAGAAGTTGGGGGCCCCAAGATAAACTTTTGCACCCAGGCCCATGAGCCTTTAGCTACGCCCCTGGTCTACAGTATATGCTATACAGCTGAGTCCAGTAAAAAGCATACAGAAATGTTAAAGGGATTTTCCAAACTTTGGTGTCACGTTCATCGCCCACATGACAGCCATCCACTGGCTGCCGCTGTCACACGCCATTATGCAGACATATATTATTATATTCCACAACACTTCTGCTCGATTCGTAATCTGATTGGATGTTTGGGTTGCCTGATTCACAGTGATTGGTTGTTTGGGTTGCCTGATTCACAGTGATTGGTTGTTTGGGTTGCCTGATTCACAGTGATTCGTTGTTTGGGTTGCCTGATTCACAGTGATTGGTAGTTTGGGTTGCCTGATTCACAGTGATTGGTTGTTTGGGTTGCCTGATTCACAGTGATTGGTTGTTTGGGTTGCCTGATTCACAGTGATTGGTTGTTTGGGTTGCCTGATTCACAGTGATTGGTTGTTTGGGTTGCCTGATTCACAGTGATTGGTAGTTTGGGTTGCCTGATTCACAGTGATTGGTTGTTTGGGTTGGCTGATTCACAGTGATTGGTTGTTTGGGTTGGATGATTCACAGTGATTGGTAGTTTGGGTTGCCTGATTCACAGTGATTGGTTGTCTGGGTTGCCTGATTCACAGTGATTGGTAGTTTGGGTTGCCTGATTCACAGTGATTGGTAGTTTGGGTTGCCTGATTCACAGTGATTGGTTGTTTGGGTTGGATGATTCACAGTGATTGGTAGTTTGGGTTGCCTGATTCACAGTGATTGGTTGTCTGGGTTGCCTGATTCACAGTGATTGGTTGTTTGGGTTGGCTGATTCACAGTGATTGGTAGTTTGAGTTGCCTGATTCACAGTGATTGGTTGTTTGGGTTGGCTGATTCACAGTAATTGGTAGTTTGGGTTGCCTGATTTACAGTGATTGGTTGTTTGGGTTGGCTGATTCACAGTGATTGGTAGTTTGGGTTGCCTGATTCACAGTGATTGGTAGTTTGGGTTGACTGATTTACAGTGATTGGTAGTTTGGGTTGGCTGATTCACAGTGATTGGTAGTTTGGGTTGCCTGATTCACAGTGATTGGTTGTTTGGGTTGGCTGATTCACAGTGATTGGTAGTTTGGGTTGGCTGATTCACAGTGATTGGTAGTTTGGGTTGCCTGATTCACAGTGATTGGTTATTTGGGTTGCCTGATTCACAGTGATTGGTTGTTTGGGTTGGCTGATTCACAGTGATTGGTAGTTTGGGTTGACTGATTTACAGTGATTGGTAGTTTGGGTTGACTGATTTACAGTGATTGGTAGTTTGGGTTGACTGATTCACAGTGATTGGTTGTTTGGGTTGGCTGATTCACAGTGATTGGTAGTTTGGGTTGACTGATTTACAGTGATTGGTAGTTTGGGTTGACTGATTTACAGTGATTGGTAGTTTGGGTTGGGTCGAGCAGAAATGTTGTAGAATTTAAAAATATGCCTGCTGGAGCCAGTTATTGGCTGCAGCAGTCATGTGACTAATGAAGGTCACCTCATCGCTTCCTGTTTCAGCAGGGACTGGGGCAGAGGGGACCAGGTTGTATCGGAGGAGCAATAGGAGAGTAAATGCTATTTTATACCTTTATTTTCAAGTTTTTTTAAAGGTCGGAAAACCCTTATTAAATAGCGACGGCTCGCGTGTTATTTACAAGTAATTACATTGAGTACGACTTCTGCTTTAAGAAATAATAACATTAAGTCTATGATGAAAAGTAAAGTCTTTATAACCCAGAATTTATGCGCCGGAGATGGTATCGGTGATTTCATGCTTTATTTCCATTTTTCCCAAAGACAAGAATGATTAATATTTCCAGGATATTATAAATGGCGCAATAAATGAATTCTTATTGTGTGAAAATCACATTAAATGTGACAATGTAGAATCCTTGTGAAACAAATGTTCCCATACAATCCACATTATTGGCTGCGGTCGTCTCCTGAGCGAGGCTTCAGCGTTACTCGCAACATTGTATTACAGCTTCTTAAGGATGCCATTCAGTTGCTTAAAATATGTTTCCTGTTATTAAAGTCGTCGCCTCCAGCAGGATGTTTGGCTCATAACATAAATCCGTGGGGACTGGTACCTCATTGTGCGAGCGGCTATTCTTCAATGACTGGAGGACGGCGCAATATCCAGGTTAAATGGGGGAAGAAAGTAGAAGATATTGTAGAGTGCAGAATTGCTTGCCGAGCAGGATAAAAAGTGTGTCCAATACATTGTACAGGTCCTTATTAATGTGGTGGTACCAAATATATGGTATTGGTTTGTTTTGGGGGGGGTGGGGGTTGTAAGCAAAAAGGGAAAAGTGCGCAAAAGAGTGATTTTTAAAAACTATTTCTTAATGTTTTGGGGGTTTTTTTAACATTTTTTATAGTCCTGCAGGGGACTTGAACCGGCGATGTTATGATCACTATAATAATACACTGCAGTACTTCCGTAAGAAATGTATTATTGCTAATAATAGTGATCATAGGTCAAGGCAGATCCGGATACGACTATCTGGCATTTGATTAACATGATCAGCCCTTTGTTATTACATAACGGAGGGCCAATAATGTAAAGAAAAGCAGCATACTCGATTTACTGCAGATTCTTGCACGAACAGCTTCCATTGAAGTCAATGGAAGCCGTCCAATCCGCGGCCCAGACGCAGCTGACACTGCGTCCGTGCCGTAGATCCGTGTGAAAGCAGGAGATTTAAAAAAAAAAAAAAAGTGCAGCACACCACCGGCACACCCAGACACATCCGCCGTACAGAAGAAAAAAGATCTGGCCGCGATGGAGAACACCCGCACGGCAGCTGGACAGGTAAGAAAATGTCTTTTTAGGCCTCATGGCTGTGGGCACGGGTGGACACCGCTGCAGGATTCAATATCTGTAAACCATGCGTGCCCGTGGGCGTGAGGCCTAAGGGGTTACAGGGATATTCTCATCTCAGACTTAAAAAGCCTGACAGGTGCAAGTCTGACCTCTGAGACCTACACCTATCTTGAGTTAAGGTCCCCACTGCCGCCCCCACCCAGGGGTGGTTGGGAGAAGAGATACCTGCGTGTCCTGCACTGTAACTCCCATAGAAGTCAATGGTTATTATGCAAACAGTAAAGTACAGTAAACTATGTTGTTTCCATAACTTGGGAGCTGTGAAAACAGCAGGTCATGTTCTGCCACACTACGTGTGTAACCATGACTGGCATTAGCTACATGCGACCCATGCAGTCCCCCAGGATGCCAGCCATTAGCTTGTAGGGGAGCACCAGGTGGTTGCAGTCGGGGGAGATCTCTCTCCTTAGCTAGACCCAGCCAGATGCTCATCTTCCTCTGTGCAGCAGCATCTTATGGAGCTATGTAATCATCCTCCTCTTGGCTCTGTCTCCTCCTCATTCCCGTCCTTCGTCACTTCTGTCAGCCCACTGGTGCTCCTGCAGCACAATAATTTGGTTCTGGTGCTGTATTTATGCTATGAGCTTGGTTCTGGTGCTGTATTTATGCTATGAGCCTGGTTCTGGTGCTGTATTTATGCTATGAGCATGGTCCTGGTATAGTATTTATGCTATGAGCTCAGTTCTATTGCTGTATTTGTTATGAGCTTGGTTCTGGTGCTGTATTTATGCTGTGAGCTCAGTTCTATTGCTGTAATATAAGTTTAGTTCTGGTGCTGTATTTATACTATGAGCTTGGTCCTGGTGTAGTATTTATGCTGTGAGCTCAGTTCTATTGCTGTAATATGAGTTTGTCTCTGGTGCTGTATTTGTGCTATGAGCATGGTCCTGGTATAGTATTTATGCTATGAGCTCAGTTCTATTGCTGTATTTGTTATGAGCTTGGTTCTGGTGCTGTATTTATGCTATGAGCTTGGTCCTGTTATAGTATTTATGCTGTGAGCTCAGTTCTATTGCTGTAATATAAGTTTAGTTCTGGTGCTGTATTTATACTATGAGCTTGGTCCTGGTGTAGTATATATGCTGTGAGCTCAGTTCTATTGCTGTAATATGAGTTTGGTTCTGGTGCTGTATTTGTGCTATGAGCATGGTCCTGGTATAGTATTTATGCTATGAGCTCAGTTCTATTGCTGTATTTGTTATGAGCTTGGTTCTGGTGCTGTATTTATGCTATGAGCTTGGTCCTGTTGTAGTATTTATGCTGTGAGCTCAGTTCTATTGCTGCAATATAAGTTTAGTTCTGGTGCTGTATTTATGCTATGAGCTTGGATCTGATATTGCATCTATGAATTTGGTTGCCATGCTGTATTTGTTATGGTTGTAGTGCAGTATTTATGTAGTGAGCTTGGTTCTGGTACAGCATTTGTTCACTGGGCTGTACTGGGAGGGTATGCTGCTATCTTGCTGCTTTCTGCACAGGCAGACTGCTTTTCAGTGCAATGTATATTGTTCGTTTTATGTTGGGGGTAAAAAGGGGAGTCAAAAATTAAATTTGCACAGAGCGGCATCTGTCGTTAGACTGGCACTGCGCGTAGCGCCCATGACTACATCGGGGTTATTGAAACAGCGTAGCTCCACCACGGTCTGCTGCTTCTGTCCTCCCGGCCACCTTGTAATCAGAGGTCTTCTTATTCCAGCCGTGTTTGACCAAGATGGAAACAGCCCTTTAACTAACGAGCAGAACACCTGATCTGGGGGTCTGTGGCGGTGTGGAGAGGATTATATACATGCTTGCAGTCAGGGGCATAACTATAGAGGGGGCAGGGGATGCGGTTGCACCCGGGCCCAGGAGCCTTAGGGGGCCCATAAGGCCTCTCTTCTCCATATAGGGAGCCCAGTACTATGAATAAAGCATTATAGTTGGGGGCCCTGTTACAGGTTTTGCATCGGGGCCCGGAAGCTTCAAGTTATGTCTCTGTGCAGCATGGTTTAGGTATGGGTACGGGTACAGATACAGATAGAGGGGGGGAGGGGCAGGTCACCTTTTGCATCAGGGCCCCTGAGCCTTTACTTACGCCCCTGCTTGCAGTGAAGTCAGTGAATACATTCTGTGTGCTGCGCTACGGCTTATGCTGCTGCCATCAGAATACCTGACATTTATTACATTTCAGTGCTGCGGCCAGGAAGACATTTTTCCTCTTTACGGGGAGATCGTCTCTTGCCTCATGTAGTTTTCTGTGCCTTTATCTGAGTCAACAGGAGGGACAGTTGCAGACGTCTCGCTTCCTTCTGCGCTCTTCCCTTCTCTCCTCCGGTCGGACTTTTTGCCCTCAGTCGGGGTCACTCTGGTCCCGGCGCTGTCTAATATTGCGGCTCATTCACTCGAGGACTAGGGTGCAATACCAGACACGGCCCATGAGCATTTTTTCTAATTTCCGATCAGACGAGCCTTTAACAAGCAGCATCTTAGTGAAGGAAGGTAATAAATGTACAATATTATCACCAAAGAATCCCCTTAAAGGGAAAGTGTCACATATATACATATTACTAATTAAAACCAAAAAGTGAAGCATTTTCTGTTTTTATAATCACTTTTTATTTTCTGATTGTAGATTTTTTAAAATTCTATTGTATGTGCATTATTATGGGGGCGGCCAGCTTGCCTGAGCTGCACTTAACAGAATTTGCAGATGTTCTTTACAGCAGCCTCATGGGCCATAAAAACTAAACAGGAAAGCACCCTTATAAGGGAGAGTACTGTAGGCATGCTTTGTGGCGGTGAAGGGAGGGGAGGAGGTGAGCTGTGACATCACCTATTGTGAATGGTGGATCCTGTGTTATCTATATATAGGTCACTTCTCAGTGTCATCCTGTCTGTACAGGGAGTAGAGGAGGTGAGCTGTGACTATTGTGAATTATGGACCCTGTGTTATCTATATATAGGTGTCACCTCTCAGTGTAATCCTGTCTGTACAGGGAGGGGAGGAGGTGAGCTGTGACTATTGTGAATAATGGGTCCTATGTTATCTATATATATAGGTGTCACCTCTCAGTGTAATCCTGTCTGTACAGAGAAGGGAGGAGGTAAGCTGCGACTATTCTGAATGGTGGATCCTGCGTTATCTACATATAAGTGTCTCCTCTCAGTGTAATCCTGTCTGTACAGGGAGGGGAGGAGGTGAGCTGTGACTATTCTGAATGGTGGCTACTGTGTTATCTATTTACATGTGTCACCTCTCAGTGTAATCCTGTCTGTACAGGGAGGGGAGGAGGTGAGCTGTGACTATTGTGAATGGTGGCTCCTGTGTTATCTATATACATGTGTCACCTCTCAGTGTAATCCTGCCTGTGATGATGATGACATGATGGTGGAGAAGTTTTCCCTGCAGAACAGGAAGTGTCAGACTATTATTAGGCCTAGAGGTCAGTATGAGAACTGCAGGATTTTCAGATTGTTTAAAAAAATTTATTGTGACATCGAAAATAAAAAAAAACACAACAACTTAGTCTCAACATGTAACTAGTGTCCTATAGATACTTTTGGTATAAACTACCTGCGGAGTGCTGCTCTCATACTGTAATGTACCGCCCGGTGACGCGCTCTGTGCTGTAGATGAGGCACCTGGAGACACATTCTCTATCTTAAGAAACACTTTAGAAAGTGCGATCTGAGCTGTCGAGTTCCCGTCATACAAGTAGTTTTGTGGAAAGCGTGTCCTCTTTTTCATGCAATCAATTTGATGCATAAAATTAAGTAAATTACAAAAACTGATTAAATTGCACGGAAGACATTGATGCATGAAATCATTTTGGCTCATACATATTACTGTGCGCTAATTGAGGTGATGAACACATTTAGTTTGGGGTTTTTTAAGGAGCACAAATGAATCCCAGTATTTCATTTCTGTCTCGGGGCGGGTGATGAAATGTCTTCTGTTATTGGCAGATTGATGCAAATAACAGAAGAGCTCGTAGGACCGGACGGTGGACACAAGTAGTCAATGAGTATTACATCTCCAGGCTGCTTGGGATCTTCTGCAATTTATTAGTGGTTTGTATTCTTCTGGGATAATGAGATTAACCCTTTCCCACCCCCGAGGCATAGATTTATGCATTATATATTTATCATTCCCGCGATTGGACATACAGTTGCATCCTATAGATGGCGCCGGCACAGAAGCTAAGCCCGAGCCATCTGCAGCAGGATCCGGCTGTAACTGAAAACCTGCTTACCACTGTAACAGCAGGGATCAGTGAGAACATCATTCCCACTGTTAACCCTGTACATGCCACTATCAGTGTTAATTGCAGCATAAAAAAGGTTCACAGAGGGAGGGTGCTCTCTCAGTTATGCATCGGCCCGCCACCATGTGCTGACCAGGCACTAAGGGAACAATTTATTGAGGGCCCACTGACAGAAACTCTCCGGAGCCAACTTAGAATGTTGTCCGTCCCGCACCCGGACAGTACTTTTGTTCACTTTAGAGAATTGGCCATTAAAATTCTGGGCACAGAGCCGCAGGCCGCCAAAAGGGAGGAGTCTAACTACAAGATGACTCTGATGGGTGACGATGAGCCGTCTGGCTCTCGCAAGCATGATGTGTACAGGCAGGCTGAACAGACCAGCGATGCTACTAGTGAGCCCCTGCTAGAAATGCAGCGGCAAATGGTTGAGTTAACCAGCAGTGTTGCCGCTTCCTGCAAAAAGATCAGTGAGATGGAGAGCATGCAGGCATCAGTCCCTGAGCCCAGGCTACCGCCTGGAACACCTTGGCCGACCAGAAGTTACCCACGTACCCTGTGGCCATTTTGTGATCATTGCCGCCAATTTGGTTCATGAAAACAATTCGTTTAAATGGGTGACCCTTGGGAAGAAGGACCGTAACCCGGGAGGACAACCAATAAATCCACACACCCCGAAAGGGATTTCTAAGTACGTAGGCCCCGTCCGAAAATAACTTCATAGGTGGACGGTATGCTGCTGCCTGCGTTGATAGATACTGGCTCACAGGTGACCAATAGAGACCAATAGCACGCTCATCTCTAGTGACCACCATTAGGAAAATAGATTTTGAAAGATTTCTTTACCTGAAGTACTAAGCTGCCCCCCCTAAACAACTGATGAATGTTGTGGCCAGCAATGGCTTACCGGTCATGATAGTCGGTAAAACCGAATTGCATAACCAAGGCATTCTTGGGGTTGACGTGCCGACAAAAACGAACTAATGCCTCGTACCATATCTATTCCTTGGCCAGAAACAGTGGCCTCAAAAATAACATGTTAGCAGACCAAAGGATGATCCTCCCCACATTTACCGCTCTGTATTATTATGCCACTAAAAACCGTCACCTGGGGACAGAGACTGAGAAACAGTTACAGCCAGTAACATAAATACAGTTTGCAGTATAAAACGAACAGAACCTGCAAAACCTCTTTTACAGTAGAGGACCTGTAGATTTTGGCCTTGAGGAATAGTTGCCCATTGGTGCCGGGGAAGAGAACGGAAGTGCAAGGATGGAAGGAGTAGCCTCAGTGCATATGAAGAAAGCTGCTCTACAGGTGACCTCAGATGCAGGTCTATGCTGTGAATAGCAGCAGAGGTAACTGAGAGAATAGCTAGTGGTGAGGCCGATGCTTTCTGTACCAGCCTGAGATACCGGCTTTATCATTTTCCAGGTGAGATGACCGGGAACGGTGCTGCTTCAAGTACGGCTGTGCCTGAACCTTGATATTTGGAAGGTAAAAAGACATTGGATGGCAGTCGGAAGTTGCCAATCATTACATTTTGTTGCAGGAGCCAGAAGAGATGTCTTCTATCTGCCCTTCTACAAACCCACATTACACTTTACCCTGCAAAGCCTGGGACAAAGCCTTCACTCAAGGGTTTTTGGTATTGGTGATGTCCTTGCCCTCCAGCTTGGAGAGTCCTGTGGTCTCCCATATGGTAAGTCAATGGGTGGACTTGGTAGAGGATACCATCACTCCTCTGGAGTCCTCTTCATTAAGCAGATGTTCTGGGACATAAAAAAAGTTAAAACTGGCTTAAAATGAAGAAAAATTGAATACTTGCCTATCTAAATGGCTCCCTGATGCTCTTCCATGCGGAACCCAGAAGAAGTGGGGAGCGGTCATGTACATTGTGCACATGAGCCCTCAGCCACTCAAGGCTGCAGCAGCCATAGAAGAATCATTTAAATCCCCTTATTTAATGTCCTGTAAAACCCCCTTAAATCAAGAGGCTGTTGGGTTGTTCTTTGGATTCCTCTTGCCAGCAGCTTCCATATTGTCCTTTTTTACTGCATTGGGATCTCCACTGTTTGTTTCACTGCTGTTTCCCATTCTTACGTAAACTCTTGTCCCCGTCCTTCTTCCTCCCTCCATGTTGTACGCTATTCAGTGTCAGCGATCATCCGATCTTACTCCTTCCTTGGAAGTTACTTGCAGCTTAGTCATCATCTGGTAAAATGTCGGCCGTGTCTCCAAAAAGGTTTCCGCTCCCTTCCACTCGGAAATAGTAAAGAAGAGTTGAAGTTGCACCGAGGTGGCAGAGCGACATTTCTGTGGCGTTGTACCCTGCCGGAGCGGCTTTACATCAGACGATGCCGAGCTCTTGTCTAGTCAGCTGCTCTATATAGATGTTTGTAGATGGCTGACACTATTACAAGCCTGCGGGTCTCATGTGATGCTGCATGTCTGTCATGTGACAGCGGTCAGACCATTATAAAGAAGAGCCAAAATGTGAATACTGACAACTAGTTTCTGGTTCATAAACTGTTCTCTTTAGCTAAAATAGGAAACATGTTTGGGCCTCCAGGAAAGCATCAAATAAGGACATCTGTGGTGTTATACTCATTTATAAACATGAGTACATTGGAAATCATTGTAACGCACACACATATATATATACACTGACTGTACACGGAGCTCGTGTCTATCCAGGAATATATTACAAGTATAAATAGGAGTTACCGGCTCTTTAAAAAACTGAAAAATCATTTCAGACGGCGCGACTCAGACGGCAGCATCTATTCGCAGAGAGTCTTGTAAACGCCGTCTGCTCCACTTCACTGAGTTTATCAGCACAGTTGGGCTGTGCCTCGCATAGCAAATAAATTATTACTGCTAATCGATTTCACCTCCTTCCTTCAGACCTATTTACAAGACTCCAAAGGAAAGACTTTTCCAGTACAGAATAAGCTGAAATATTTTTGTAAACATCTATCTATCTATCCCATGTCTATCTATCTCATATCTATCTATCTATATCCTGTCTCATATCTATCTATCTATCTATCTATCTATCTATCTATCTATCTATCTATCTATCTATCTATCTATATCCTGTCTCATATCTATCTATCTAGCTAGCTAGCTAGACCATTCTTATTGAAAAAATGACCAAATCTGGGATTGACAAGGCTATCTGTTAGGTGGATTCACAACTGGCTGCGTGAAAGATTGGTCATAAATGTCTGCACATCCAAGTGGAAGAATGTATCAAGTGGGAACCACAAGGCTCTGTCCTAGGCCCAGTGTTGGTCAACATTTTATAAATGATCTGGAGGAGGGAATTGATGGGAAACTGATCAAATTTGCCAACAACACAAAGCTAGGAGGGATAGCTAACACTAGGGAAGAGAGGGAGAGTGTATTCAAAAAGATCTAGAAAAGCTTGCACAGTGGGCAGCGACTAACAGAATGGGATTTAACAAGTGTAGTGGCCCAGAGGGTCCTCCAGAATAGCCACACAATCCTTGTCCTGTCACGCCTGCCTATGTGCTTCAAGGAGGCATATGAGGTGCCATATGTCAGAGAAACCCTGTTTCTCCCCTTCCTAAGCTCAAAGCTTGGCAACAGCTGTCTGCTAATTGGCTGTATGTCATGCCCTTACTGATTGGTCAGGGGTGTGGTTGGAGTTCAGAGTGGGAAACTACATAGTGAGAATCTCTGCTGGGGGGGACGATAGAAGAGAAAGTGCAGGAGCAAGGCAGGGAGGGAAGGAGGATTTAGAGCAGTTTTTAGTGGACAGTCTGCAGAGTCATCGGAGGAGGTTGTGCAGAGAGGAGGTCTGCTGTGCGAACAGCTGAAGCAAGCGTCTTATCTTTAGGGAAGCCAGGATTCTCCAGCTCCCTAGTCTTACCATCAGTGTGGAGGAGTGAGATTGAAGCTGTTCCAATAAACAGGAGAGGTACACAAAACCCAGTGAATTCGAAACCAGGGATAGTAAAGCGGACATCTTAGGTCTAGCTTCAACACCTGCATAATCTACTTCCATTAACCCAACAGAAAACTAGGCCTGTGGGAATTCATACTGAGTAAACTTTCCAGTTCCAAATAGAGAGAGCGTTGAAGAGGAAAATTGTGTTTAGAAGTTATTCAACTATACTGCATAACCGTCTGTTCTGCTATCAAGACTGCAATTGTGAATTGTACCATGTTTCAACTACTTTAAAATACTGAAGTAAACTATGCACTTCTGGTTTGCCTAGAAAACAGTTACCAGGACTCATGTCAAATTATTTCCCACTTTTGACTACCGTAGTCCTGGATGAAGTGCTGGCGTCACGTGACAAACCACTGCTCAACTTAATAGTAAAATTGTGTTAATTTTGTGCCACTGTGCTGTGACCGAGTAGAACACCTTTGCCGCCATTGTCGGGAGAGATTGCAGAGCCACCCGTGACATCCATCTTGCAATCCCAGTAGTCTTCCCCTCTTTGGTGCATCTTGCTCGGATACTGCACAAGGATAAATGCAAGATCCTACATTTGAACATCAAAAATGAAAAAACGCATACAGAATGGGAGGAAATGGACTAAGCAGCAGCACATGTGAAAAAGACTTGGTTATACTAATAGATCATAGACTGAACATGAGTTAACAGTGTGACGCAGCAGCAAAAAAGGCAAACACAATTCTGGGATGTATTAAGAAAAGCACTGGCATAACTATAGGGTATGCAGAGGATGCGGTTACACCTGGGCCCAGGGGCCTTAGGGGGCCCATAAGGCCTCTCTTCTCCTTATAGGCAATACTATGAATAAAGCATTATAGTTGGGGGCCCTGTTACAGGTTTTGCATTGGGGTCCAGGAGCTTAAAGTTACAGCTCTGAAGAGAAGCATTGAGTCTAGATCACGTGAGGTAATTATCCCCCTCTACTCTTCCTTACTCAGACCTCATCTCGAATACTGTGTCCAGCTCTGGGCACCCCACTTTAAAAAAAGACATCGAAAAACTGGAGCAAGTTCAGAGAAGAGTTACCAAGATGGTAGAGCTACCAGGAATGCTGAGAAGAGACTTGATAACTGTCTACAAATATCTGAAAAACTATCACAGTGCAGAGCGATCAGCCCTATTCTCATCTATCTATCTATCTATCACATTTCTGTAGCCGCTCTTCCTCCTCCATGTAGCTGAAGTCCAAGAAGAAATCAAAGAATCTCCTTAAGTTAGCGTCCCTCACCGTGGAGAATCTGGGCCATCGCAACAGGAACTGAGCCTTGTCCTTCATGGCCTTCTAGTGGCATGGTTGCCACAATCTACCTTCCCTGGGCACAATGATTTGGTGGGCAGGCTGTGAGTGCTCAGTCTGTACTGGGAATGATCAATCAATCATTGGAAGCTTTTCCTGGGTCCTCTGTTACCTTTAGATGGACACCATGATGAATCCCTGCAATTCTGAAGGCCAAACGAGGTCCAACGCGCTAGTAGATGGGAGACCCTAATTAAATGGCCATCATGTAGTCCATGTACCCTGCTATGCCGCTACTCACTGAAATGAGCAGTACGGCGATTAAACAGTCATTTTAGCATTTGACAGAACCAATCAGAGCTCAGCAAGACTCTACTTCTGTTTAGTGACAAACGCAAACACACACATGCGAAAAATGAACAATGACAATCTTTGGTCAGTTGAAGGCCAAAGACATATCAAACTAGATTAGCCATCATCACCGAAGACAGATCTATACCAACCACCAATTATCCCGACATCGCACCAGCTGTTGCGGTGGAATAACAGCCGGCTGGCATTATGCAACTCTACATCGCGCACATTTCAAAACCATCGCAATGAATTACAAAGGCATTAAAAAGAGGAATAATTTATGAATTATAAATGCTAGTTTGCAGCCAAGGGATTCATCGCACTTCATAAATGCACACATTTACATAGAACAGAACAGACATTTCATTGTGCCTTCCATGTGGGCACCAAGTTTTGATAAGGCTTTTATCGAAGCCGCATGAAGTGTGGAGTGGCACGACTTCCTCCCAGCCGAGGCCTGTAATTAGCGACACACACGCAGCCATTAGACGGACAATGCCGCCCCTATTCAAAACAATAAGAAGTGAGTATGTGCACTTAATGATGCATCAAATTCCATTAACTTGTCACTGTGTTCATGGGGCCAAATGTTCTCAATGCCGCAGCTTGGTGTCAAAATGTTTGAAATAATTGCTTTCTCAAATGTTCCATTGCAAAAGTTTACCCACCATGAAACTTGTCAGATCTGCAATACAAAGCAACAAGTTACACCGCACTTCAAATTGAGACATGCAGTCATTTAACGCACACATGTAAGACACAAGGCCCACGGGCCGAATCCGGCCCACCGCCTCATGTTATGTGGCTCGCTGCATCAAACATAACGGGAGTTCTACTCACTCCGCCTGGACCTCCAAACGGGCGGCAGTGCAGAGTCTGTGACTGATGACCGTACACCTTCGCTGTGTCTGAGCGCGTCGTCCTGCACAGGGTGCAGACACCGAGGTGAGGGGTCAACGGTCACAGACTCAGCAGCGGCTGCCATCATACTGGAGCTGCAGGCGGGGTGGGGGAAAGCCGATGGGGATGCTGGCCAGGCAGAGGACAATAGGGGGGGGGTCGCTATTACTACTGGTGCCCCTATGGGGGTCGCTAATACTACTGGTGCCCCTATGGGGGTTGCTATTACTAATGAGGCCCCTATGGGGGTCGCTAATACTACTGGGGCTACTATGGGAGTCACTATTACTACTAGGGCCCCTATGGAGGTGACTGTTACTACTGCGGCCACTATGGGGGTTACTATTAGGGCTCATTCACACAGCTGTAAGTACATGTCGGTTGTGCAAAAAAGAATGCAGACAGGCTCATTGAAATAGTGTGCAAATACGCAAGTTTGCTGCATAATCAATACATATTTGCGCTTGCTCATTCACTTCAATGGCCTATTGCGGTCCGTAATACGCATCATATAGGTCATGTCAAGTATTTTTTCACACGGTTGCACATCCGTGAGTTCTTCCTATACAATTACAATCGGCTTTTTGAAGGCAGCTGTAAGGCTTATGTGGGCCTCAGTGATAAGGAGTTCGACACCCCTGTTTTAAAGGAACTAGCCAGGAGTAAATCAGAAGAAGGTTTAGAGGAGGAAGACAGAGGGGGAAGACAGAAGGGTATGACAGACAGGTAGGACCAAGGGGTAGTACAGAGGGGTATGACAGACAGGTAGGACCAAGGGGTAGTACAGAGGGGTATGACAGACAGGTAGGACCAAGGGGTAGTACAGAGGGGGGGGGAGAGGGGGAAGACAGAGAGGAGATCTGTTAGTGAAGCTGGACTGACGGCTTACTTTCACTTGGCTCTCCTGTCCTGCACCTTTTTTATAGCTACTTTTGACAACAAATTGTACTTTATTTTGGTCATAAATTGGCTGAAGAGAAGGTGCAAGAGATGAGAGAGCAGAGGGAAATCAAACCGTTGGTCCAGCCTCACTGGCGGATCTCCTACTGAGACTTAGCCTATCTTTCTTTTTAGTTGGGGCCGACTCTCGGACATTTTATGGATCGGCTCCCTCCACGCTCTTCTGTTCTGTATGGCTTCTTTCAGTTCCATCATTTGCAGGTTGGTGTCAGGTTTGATAGTATCATCCAGCTTGTTTTTTGGCAGTCAGGTCTTTTTTTACTGCTGACCACTCCAAGCATTATCGATGTTTCTAATGAACTAGCTCACATTATGTGGCCGAAGTACGAGTGTCTCTGTTCCAAAACTTTGCCATCCAATGAAAACTTTGGTTTGATGCGGTCTGGGACTGTTTTGTTCATGATCTTGGCGGTCCAAGGAATTCGAAGGAGTTTCCTTCAGCACCAAAGTTCGAAGTCATCAATCTTCCTCCGGTCCATTTTATTTAGTGTCCAACTTTCACAGCTATAAGTTGGGATTGTGAGAAGTAGAAGCTGCAGAAGACAAACGCTACACAATTTTTTATCAAAAACTAATACAAAAATGATTGTCAGACCAAAATTCGGGCATTTAAGTGAAAAAGTTTTGTCCTCCAAATGTGTCCATCGCCTTTAGGACTGGGGGCTTTCTTTCTCCATCTCAGAGTTTTTGTGCTAAAAACTATTTAAAAAAATCAGAACTGAAGTAAATCAAATACACAGAAAATGAGTGTCACCGCTGTGTCACCGGAAAACTATTCACAGGATGAACTCTCATGAAGCAATGCCTTGAAAGATCCTCTTCAGCATGGAGCGGCATTGTGTGCACCGACTGTACAAGGTAAGACATGATGGAAAGCTCGGCTTCTGTTAATGCAGCCAACATGTTTTTCAATAATCTTCCCAACCTACAGAGTCTTTTCAAGGTTATTTTCTTTCTCTGTATGTAATTTCTCACAGTGACCTATTATTGTGTAGGAGCGGCACAGCCCACGGGTAACCTGGCAGCGGATTGCCGAGTTTAGAGTTGACAAGGTCTCTTTTTTTTTGTGCTTCAGTCCTGGAAGGAGTGGCTGCTTCTCAGAAGATAATCATTGATAACACTGTAAAACCAGAACTCTACAAAAAAATCCTTGGCCACCTCTAGACTCCACAATAGCCGGGATGAACCGTGCAGGGAACACTGGGGTTAACACTTGAAGGGAACGTCTACTATTAGAAAACCTTTACCAGAATGCAGAGTACAAAATGGAGGACATCTTTCAATATACTTTATTGCTAGTGATGAGCGATTATTGGAATATTCAGTTTCTGTCAGTATCGGGACGATTTCATGAAAATTATCATGAATCGGGACAGTTGATTACGACTCCCATTAACATCAGTGGGAGTAAAAATGGGTTAAGAAGGTCTTCAATGCAGCCAAAGCCCCCCAAATCGTGTGAGAATGCAGCCATATAGCTGGGGAACACTATGCTTCTCCCAAAAAAATTGTTAAAATAGTATACAATGGTGTAGGGAGTCAATCGTAGCTCACAGGTATCACTAAAAAGATTTAAAAAAACCACATAGGATCTCCTAGATCAAAAATTGCGCCAAGGAAGATGGCATTTGGGCTGCTTGTTTTAGGGCAATGTCATAAATTTAGCAAAGGACGAATTCTATGAGAAGAAGAGAATGGCCGAGCAAGGACCTCCTCCAAGGAAGGCCTGTAGAGCTACAGCTGTTTGTGCTTTAGAAAATGTTCATTTTGTGAGAAGGAAGAAGAAACATGGTGGAAGCAGGAGAAGAGCAGCAGCACCTTCAGGGCAGAGTGTGCTCCTTGTGGAAACATGAGAGCTGTATTTCTATATTGATATATTTTTTATTCGGGGAGAAATAGAAGTAAGAAAATGATGGAAGCAAGAAAAGGAGCGCAGTGGACCACCACCAACATGTACCCTACCCCTCGCTTTCTTCAGGTTTCCTTGTTTGTTTGTTTTTACTTAGCAGCGCACGTAACAAAAGCACTGAGACATGTTGTACTATGGTGCTTCCAGCAGCACAGCCCTCACAGGGTTAATTGATTGAGCTGATTGGCTGCTGGAGATTAGCACACCCAGCCAGCTCAATCTCCTGGGTCTGTGCTCACATATAAACCCAGCTCTTGCTCAGTCTGTATCTAGAGTTCAAGCTGAAAGTGTCATGAATCCTTGTCTGGTGAAGTTTGCAGTGTGATCTGGTTCATGTCCGTTTGTACGTTTTAAATTCTGTCAGTTTTGTGTCAGTTTGCTGTGTGACCTGCAATCTGTGTAATGTCCTGTTGCAGTGTGCGGTATGAACGGTGTCCGGTTCTGCTGGACTCCTGGTTAGTGTAGGGACTAGCAGTATAACCAGGAGCCATGAAGTGGCCTGCTAGCTTACAAATATTGTACAACATGTCAACTAATACGTGGTATTTATATTCAGCTTTCAATCTGTTACTAGTGGTTACCTTTTGTATGCTGTGTATCCTGTTGTACAGTCCCTGTAATATGTCATGTGAATGCATCCTGTTCTGGTGCGGTGCTCCTAGGATCAGCTAGGGCCCAGATCCGAAGACCGCTGGGCTGCCCTTATTGGGGCAATGTCCCCGCTTAGGTAGGGCCAGGGTAGCACAGGGTCAGTTGTGTGAAACCTGTATGCACATTGAGTCCCTTTGGTCACGATCGTGTGGGCCCCGTGCTTTGCCTGCCCACACGATCGTAACAGCTTTGTTTCTTAATTTTCTAGTGTAGTTTTCTGTAACTTTTCATCTAACTTTTTACTTTGCAAAAAAACACTGCTAGCTGCATAATACCTGCAAATGATTCGTAATGGTCAGACTCGTGACTGAACGATGTCTGAGGCAGCTGACACGCACTGTGTGTTTTTGCTGTTTCCCTGTTTGATTTTATTTTTATTTTATATTAACAAAAAAAAAAAAAAGCTTCACCAACTAAATAAGCTGCAAACCTGGGAGGCCCAATCTGTGAGAACAGAAGCCCACAGAGTATAGCTTGTATCTTTGCGAGCTGCTGTTTGGTGCAACATAATTGAATTTCCCAAACCACACTGCTAGCTGCATAAGGCCTGTAAATAATTCGTAGTTGCTGGACTGGCAACTTTAAACAACATCTGAGCCCACAAACAGAGATCTGCAATATTCCTCACATTAAAGCAGAGTTTGTCTGTCTGCTTTGCTGCGATATACTTTGACAGCAGCAGAAATATCCCATCGCCCAATGAACAGACCTCATGTTGTATTGTTATATAAACGTGATGCAGTTGGTTACACTGTGCTTATGTTATGTATCACTGGTCATGTGATGCAGTCATCCAATGAAACTGCTGCCCTTCTGCAAGATGAGAGACACATTTGATGACATCAGCACTGCGCACTGGCTGCTGATTGGCTGCCTGCTGCCCCGTACAGCAGGCATAATGGGATTTCAAATTTCCCCTGATTTTCACAAAAATTGGTTTGCATTTACTTGATTCAATTTGTAAAAATCAGGACAATTTTATTGTGATGAGCAGCACTATTTATTGTCAATGACAATGGTCAAATCCAGAAAGGGGAGTACAAAAATGTATGGAATTGTCAATTGTGGAGGGACCACCAATGTCATTGTAACTTGTATGGGGTTCCCTGCTTTTCACCCTTCAAAAATTCAAACATTTTTTAAAGGATCTGGTGTTCATGGAAGGAAACTCCCAGGTCTAAAGGCAGAAAAATGTCCCCCAAGGGACCTTCTATGACATTAAAGAGACAGTGCACAAACAGCATAAATCAATGTAAAACCAGTAGCCCCCAAGGGTTTACCCTTTACAGATATAGTTAGAAAATAGGCCGAAGTTGTAGAGATGTAACTTGGAACTGCTGGGCCCCAACACAAAATATGTAAGAGGGACGCCAATTATAATGCTATATTTATAGTACTGTTCTCCTCCTATGAAGAAGAGAAATCTTGAAGGCCTTCTAAAGTTCCAGTTCCCAGATGCAACCTCACCCACTTTACCCATTATGGATATGCCGCTATGAGGTCAGGAAAGGCAGAATTTGGAAAGCTGGGTATACAGGCAAGGCTCAAAACCAAGAATCTAGCAGAAACTAGGAACTCCGGCAGTTCGAACACTAGAAACTTTTTGGATGGGCGACTATCATTGCTACCAAGAGGTGAAAGTGAGCACTGCCAACCGGCCATAATAGTCACCGCACGATATTTAATTCTGACTCGGTGTCTACAGGAGCTTCCAGGAAGAACTTTTAATATTGTATTTCTTTAAACAGTATTTTCCAGTGAAACTCATCGCTTTCTGTCTAAAATCTAATCTCCATCTGGATGAAGTAAGACGTTCTGGTTTACACAAAGAGAGCGCACTTGACCATAATTAATTTAGGGTCAGACGCTGTAATGCTGATAGAGTTTAGTACTAATTAAAATATTTTAAAACCCTTGAAATTAGATGTATTTATTCATCGTCTGTGCTTTTCTGTAATAAAAAGTAAAATTCAGGCTCTGTCTATAGCCAGTTTTACGACTCTCCTCAAACTTTTTAGTGACTTTCTAAAACTTACTGTATCGTTTATACTGACTCTTAGGCCTCCTTCCCACGAACGGATTTACGCCGCGTAAATTCGCGGCAAAAATCCGCTGCGTGGCCCCCTGCTATTAGGTTCTATTGAACCTAATAGCACAATGCTCACGATGCGTAATTCCACCGCGGAATTACGCACCGCGATTTCTCCCGTCCTCACCCGCAGCATGCTCTATTTGCTGCGGGTGAGGACGGGCTGTACGCACTGACGGCTTCCATTGCAGTCAATGGAAGCTGTCCGTTCACGCTATCTCCCGCTGTAACCAGCGGGAGATAGCGTGAAAAAACGCTTCCCCACCTACCGCCGCAGCGTCATTTGACGCGGCCGGCGCGTCATTTGACGCGGCCGGCGCGTCACGTGACACTGCCGGCCACGTCACGTGACGCGGTGGGCGTGTCACACGACGCGACGGCGGTGGGCGGGGAAGCGGCTTCACGCTATCTCCCGCAGGTAAGTATAGGGGCTCTGGGGGGGCGCCGTGACGGGCTTCACTGCGTAATATTACGCGGCGGAGCCCGTCACGCTCGTGGGAAGGAGGCCTTAGTGATGTTAACGTGTTTACATATACCGTGATTTCCACAAAAACAAGACCAACACTGATTTTCAGGGGTGATGGAGGGCTTGACATATAAGCCCCCACCCCCCAAAAAATTAAGCCCTAGCTACACTTAACGGAAAAAGAAAAAAAAGCAATACCTAGCAGGCGACCTTTGGGTCCCTCACGCTGGACTGCGGCGCTACGACAGTCTTCGGTGTAGTCCTCCGTGCTGAGAAAGCATTCTCTTCCTGGTAACGGGTCTTAAATACCCCGCATCCAGCAATAGATTACTGTGATTGGATCACAAGCCCTATGGCTCAGCCAATCAGTGCTGGTGCTTGATGAACCAATCACAGCCATTCATTGAATGACATCATTGATGGGCTGTGATTGGTTCATTGAGCACCAGCAATGATTGGCTGCACTCATGATTCAATCACAGCAATCTCTGTGGCTTGCGTTGAGGCCACCTTGCCACAACGCTGTCACGACCGACAAGCCGTGGCAGCCACCTATTGGAAGGCAGCATTCTTGATATCTATGTCATGCCAACACCCTCTGAACTGATGTAGGCATCACACGGTGTATTAGTATTCCGACTAGAGTACAAACCCTCTAAATATGAAGCTTAAAGTAGTGTCCCGCTTCTAAGCTTGACGACCTTTCCTCAGATTATGTCAACAGTAGGTAATTAATAGGAAGGTGCCCAGGACCCCTGCAGAAATGCTGATTGCTGAGACCAGTGCTCTAATGTATGCAGCTGTTTGTTGCCAGAAACATATAGCCCCATACATTGTGCAGTGGCCTTGTGTCCTATCAAAGTGAATGGGACTCAGCCTGCAGTACCAACCCATGCCACTGTGCAGTGTATGGCGCTGTCTGCTCTCTGCAGCAAAGCACCTGATTGGCAGAGTTCCAAAGTGGCAGACTACGGCCGATAAACTATGCACGACCTACCCTATCCTATTTATCACAGTAATAGGGGGAAAGTATAATAAGAGCCGCAGATACCAAAGTCTCCACCTCTACATGTAGAATAACACGCAATAAAAGAAAGAAATGCTCTTCTTCCGATCCCTTATGTCCTTTAATATGCTCACCGTACACAACACTATGGGGGGAATTCATAAAGGACTTTATGCCAGAATTCGGGCATTAAGGGCCTTTTCGCACAAGCGTCATGTAGTCCCATTATCCAGCCGTGACAATCATGGCCAGATAACGAGATGAAACAAAACCATTTCAACGGTTTTGTTTTCATTAGCGATATTCTCACCCATAAGTAGTACAAATGGGGAAAGTTAGGACTTGTCCCATCTTTCTCGCATGTAGGTAATATCTTAACTCTGTTTTTTATTAAACTTGTGTGCTATGGCGGAGTTTCAATGGCCTGATAAAAAAACAACCCATTTATGGGCAGCTACGCTCCATAGCCGCCAATGTAGTTGCGCATACGGCCGTGTGTTTTTGCCCTAAAAGTCACACATTTTTGCACAAGTCTTGCTAATGCAAAACTTTTCCCCTTTTTACCTTTTACAGCAAAAGTGGGCAGGGCTTTCTGGGAGGGGGTGGGGCCACCAGTAGCTTGTCAGATTCAATACAATTTATACGAGAAACTTCTGTAAACTATAACGAAGTTCTACAGAAGGATTTACCTGTAGATTTCAACAAGTGGCGCACCGGTGGCTCAAGATGAGCCAAATGTAATAAGAGACTTGCATCTGGTATAATAATGGTCACATCTTACTGCACCGTCACGTATTCAAGACCAGCGCCAAAGATACTGGTCTTCGATAAACGTGCCCCTATGTGAGTGTATAGAGCTGCTGCCGGCTCCACAACTGCATTAACTGATCCACGGACGAAGAGAGAACTGGAAGTGTGGGACTCCACACGAGACCAGGGAAGACTCCTCCACCATTCGGACTAGATTACGTTTTTCCAGCTGCTACAATACATTTCAAGTTGCACTTTTCTTCAGGTACGGATACTAGATCAGTCATATGTATAGTTGACTTGAAGAAGAGTCCAGTGCGTTGTAGCAGCCGTTATACTGTAATAGTCCTCAACATTTCTTCTCCTTTTTTCCTTCCTCCTTCTCCTCTGGGGTAAACAGCAGCAGCAGAATGAGGAAGAAGGACATGGTGGCTA
This sequence comes from Eleutherodactylus coqui, assembly GCF_035609145.1. NCBI lineage: Eukaryota > Metazoa > Chordata > Amphibia > Anura > Eleutherodactylidae > Eleutherodactylus > Eleutherodactylus coqui. The sequence continues at coordinate 108,858,196 of NC_089848.1, forward strand.
AGTGGTTTGCACGATTGCGTTGAGTTCTAATCTAACAAAGAAATACATCTACATGGAGTTTGTATGTTCTCCCCGTGTTCCTTCCTGTTCTTATCCACTAGAAGAGGAAAGAAGCGGCAGCAGAATAGTGGTCAGAATAGAGTCCCAGTTTCAAATCTGACAAAAACAACATCTGCATAGAGTTTTCCAGTTTCGTACGGATGTTGTCAGGTTTGAACCTAGGATTCTAACCATGTTAATGACTGAGCTACATGGAATGAATGTAGGGGAAAGAAAGTGGTTGTAGGTGCAATCCCACTTCTCTGTAGAGAAAACATCAATGCTGGCTGTGTGACCCAGCTAAAATACTGAGGAAGGGGCACAACAGCCCCGAAACACACCTATTATTGTATGCTGGATTAACTTTTAATAAAAACAGACATCAAGCTTAACCCTTTCCAATCCACTGTCTGACCTCTGAAGACATTATGATTTAAGGCTGTACAGCTCCGTTGTTGGTAGACGTCCGTTGGGGTTCTCTTACTGTATACTACCAGCCTCTCTGCTGTCGGAGCCTATCCAACGTGTCACCTCATGCAGTACTGGCTTTAGCCAGCAGATAGTGCCGTTGTATAACAGCAGAAAAAGAATAAGCCCCCTAGGAATACCAGGATACAAATTGGATTGGAAAGGGTCAAAATACATCTCATGCCTCTAAGAAAAGGTATTGCGCCTACAACCACTTATTTCCTACCTTTATTCCATGCATCTGCAGGTCCTCCTGGGAAGGTGTGACGTTTCATGGACCGTCTGCACCTCTTAGACTCCTCAAGAATCAATCAATCTCACTCCCATTTATAGAATTAAAGGGGTTGTCCCGCGGCAGCAAGTGGGTCTATACACTTCTGTATGGCCATATTAATGCACTTTGTAATGGACATTGTGCATTAATTATGAGCCATACAGAAGTTATAAGAAGTTTTTCACTTACCTGCTCCGTTGCTGGCGTCCTCGTTCCCATGGAGGCCGTCTAATTTTCGGCGTCTAATGGCCAAATTAGACGCGCTTGCGCAGTCCAGGTCTTCTTCTTTCCTCAATGGGGCCGCTCGTGCTGGATGCCGACTCCGTGTAGCTCCGCCCCGTCACGTGCCGATTCCAGCCAATCAGGAGGCTGGAATCGGCAATGGACCGCACAGAAGCCCTGTGGTCCACCGAGGGAGAAGATACCGGCGGCCATCTTCAGCAGGTAAGTAAGAAGTCACCGGAGCGCGGGGATTCAGGTAAGCACTCTCCGGTGTTCTTTTTTAACCCCTGCATCGGGGTTGTCTCGCGCCAAACGGGGGGAGGGGGGGTTGAAAAAAAAAAAAACGTTTCGGCGCGGGACAACCCCTTTAAGGGAGGAGAAGATAAATTAAAATTCCCAAACCAAAACATCGGTTTATATACTTTGGAACTCAAGCATACGCTCTGCTCCCTCTTTTTCCCCTCCTCTTCAATGGGCATACATCCATTAAAGGACCACCGCACTCTTAGATTATGTTCATTACTAGTTTTAGGGTTGGATTTTTTTTTTTATTCCTGTTCCATTCCAACTAATTTGGACCAAACTGAACTTTTTAATGAAATCCGGTGAAATGGCCAAACCAAACTTTTGAAATGTTCACTCTCACTCTCTATTCATTACAGTGTTAACAATTGGACTTCTGCTAACCGCATACTACAGTACTAACTGGCATTAGACCTGAGCAGCTGCTTTAGTGGGTATACAGTATGTAGATGTGCGCATATTTCTAAAGCAAGTTTGCGGTTTTAAAATCCAGAACTGGACATCAGCCATAAAAAAAAAAAAAAAGTGTTCATACATCACACTCAGGGTGGACACCCACTGGCGTTTTTTTCTCCACTGCCATGCAAGACTAAAGTTAAAGTCCCGCATCGCAGTGCGAGAAAAAAAAAAGTCGGCATGACGCCGGGATATCGGCATCACGCCAACATATCGCCAGTCTTTTCAATAGGGTAAGCGGCAGCAGCGCTAGCCCCATGGAAAAGAGATGGAGAATGCCGGGGACTTCTGCCACAGCTGTAACAGCTGTGGCAGAAGTCTGCGACATTCTATTCCATTGATTTCAATGGGATCGGCTTAATAGCAGTGTCGGGGAGCCAGCAGGAGGACGCGTCTGAGCGTTGGAGAGTAATATTTTTTTTATTTTTTTACCACTTATTGATGATTATCGGGGAAGGGCTTATATTTCAAGCCCTTTCCCGAGAATCATTCTGTGGGGCTTTGTAGAAAGCATTGCTTACAATGGGATCGGCAGAGGCTGCCGATCCCATTGAAAGCAACGGAATAGAATGCCGCGGACTTCTGCCACAGCTGTGGCAGAGGATTTCTTGATCCCCACAGTCCCCGCGGGGATGAAGGAAACTCCTGCCACAGCTGTCACAACTGTCACAGCTGTGGCAGAAGTCCGCGGCATTCTCCCTATGTTTTCAATAGGGCTGGCGCTGCTGTCGCTGGCCCCATTGAAACCACTAGCGATATGCCGGTTCTATACCGGCGTCTTTCTTGCACTGCGAGGCGAGAGTTTTCTCGTGCTCTCGCAGCGCAAGAGAGAAAATATCGCAAGTGTGCATCCACCCTCAACGTCAGATAGCTGAGACAAAGCCCTTCATGTCTGTCATGTCATTCAGTTCAATGAGAGCTATGTCATCCAGTGTGGTTCACTGTTAAGGTGCAGGACAACCTGCCAAGCTGAGTCACATGCGGGGTCATTAGTAGGCTGTAAGCCTGCAGGGGTGAATCATATGCTGCATAAACGATGGGCGATGAGCTGATCGCTCAGTGTAAATAGCAGCCGTTTAGCACTGAATGGCTGCTATGTTAAGTTATGTTAAGAGCGAAGAGTGAAATCTCCTGCGGCCGCCGCGCCACCCTGCTGACCGCTCTGTAAACAAGCCAGTGATACTAGCGCCCGTGCAACAGCATGAGAGCGAGAGTATGTGGGGCGAGAGTGGAGCATTGTTTGCCCACCATTCGTCCCATCTAAATGGGCCTTCACTCTCTACCGGTCATCACTCACTCTTCTGGTGTCCTTCTTCTCTCTTTCACCCTCAGCACAGATAGCGGCACTGCCACATCCTGGGCAGTGTGGGCACAGGATAGGCTTCAGGCCATCGTGCGGCCTCTTCTATTCTGGACCAGACAGTGTCTGTGGGGCTCACTTGCCAGACTGACTCCAAACTGAAGAGTCAGCTCTCTTCCCTTCTCTAGCATCCTCACCAACACATACATATATATAAAAATAAAGCAGTCAGATGACATACAACAAGATACATTTCACAGACATAAGCCAGACGTTAACCCATTCAGTGCTGCAGAGGTGCAATACACATCAACTGCATACAATATAGAAGACACTGACAATACCATTGCACAGGACAAACATTTAACATTATGGAGGGGCCCCATTAACTCTGGACCAATACAAAAGTATCCAATGTCATTAGCGCCAAAGGAGCGCCACTAAGTAGTAACATATGGAAATAACTGCTACTTGTGATTCTTGCTCAGGGGTTCACTTACTTTTGACTTGGATTGTGTAGAGAGCTAAAGTGACAATATCAGTCAGCGGTCCAAGCTGATATTACACAGCCACCGGAGTCCAAGTGTCCGTAGCGTGACAACGTCTGCACTGTCTGGTCGCCTGCGGCCCCTGAACCACCTTTCCTACACGTCACCCAGCGCTGCTATATGGAACGGAGGACAAACAATGAAAACATCAGAATATACAAAGAGTCTATTGCTGCGTTCACAGGAGCCGACCGTATCCGCTGCCACAACTGCTGTGCTCTGGGTAATGACTGCGGGGAGAGCTAATGAATGCGCCAACAATTGGATGGAATATTCGGAATAATTCCCCTCATTAGAATGCAGCGCAATAACAGATAAACAAAAGGCAGAAAAACACGGAGATGATAATCTGCGCCGCAGCTACGGAGGCCGCCGGCTTCTTATCACGCGAGTGTTGAAAGGCACCGTCTTGTGAAGTATATTTCAGCATGATTTACCAAAGTTTGAAGATTATTTGACTTTGTCTTCTCTTTGTGAGAAGGAAAAAAAATAATAATTATTTGTTCAGAGGCCTGACAGACGTCGGATGCGGTAAAAGGGTTTATGACAGAAATCCATTCCGGGGGCGACGCGGCCTCTGTGATGTGATTTAGATCTGGTTTACACATGGCAGGATGCTCTCAATCTCTTTAACCTATGTGATGAAAATGATAATTGCTGTGGAGAAGGAGGGACGAGTGTTCGCGGCGGCGCGGCGCACGCAGGTGGAGTCTGACAGTCGTAGAGCACCGAGAAATATGTATGAGCTGCTGAGGAAGCCGAACCGACGAGGACAAAGATGAAAGATGCAGAAAAACTTAGAGGAAGCGATCCGGGGAATGATATGTAGGCGGAGGAGGATGGATGGATGGACAGACGGACAGCGATACGGGGAAACGGAAGGATAATATGTAGGCGGAGGAGGATGGATGAACGGACGGACAGCGATACGGGGAAACGGAAGGATAATATGTAGGCGGAGGAGGATGGATGGACGGACGGACAGCGATACGGGGAAATGGAAGGATAATATATAGGTGGAGGAGGATGGATGGATGGACGGACGGACAGCGATACGGGGAAACGGAAGGATAATATATAGGTGGAGGAGGATGGATGGATGGACGGACGGACGGACGGACAGCGATACGGGGAAACGGAAGGATAATATGTAGGCGGAGGAGGATGGACGGACAGACAGCAATACGGGGAAACGGAAGGATAATATGTAGGCGGAGGAGGATGGACGGACGGACAGCGATATGGGGAAATGGAAGGATAATATGTAGGCGGAGGAGGATGGATGGACGGACGGACAGCGATATGGGGAAATGGAAGGATAATATGTAGGCGGAGGAGGATGGATGGACGGACGGACAGCGATATGGGGAAACGGAAGGATAATATATAGGTGGAGGAGGATGGATGGATGGACGGACGGACAGCGATACGGGGAAACGGAAGGATAATATGTAGGCGGAGGAGGATGGACGGACGGACGGACGGACAGCGATATGGGGAAATGGAAGGATAATATGTAGGCGGAGGAGGATGGATGGACAGACGGACAGCGATATGGGGAAACGGAAGGATAATATATAGGTGGAGGAGGATGGATGGATGGACGGACGGACGGACAGCGATACGGGGAAACGGAAGGATAATATGTACGCAGAGGATGAATGGATGGATGGACGGACGGACAGCGATACGGGGGAAACGGAAGGATAATATGTAGGCGGAGGATGGATGGACAGATGAACAGTGATACGAGGAAACGGAAGGATAATATGTATGTGAAGGAGGATGGATGGACGGATGGACGGACGGACAGCGATACGGGGAAACGGAAGGATAATATGTAGGCGGAGGAGGATGGATGGACGGACGGACAGTGATACAGGGAAACGGAAGGATAATATGTAGGTGGAGGAGGATGGATGGATGGATGGACGGACAGACGGCGATAAGGGGAAACGGAAGGATAATATGTAGGCGGAGGAGGATGGATGGACGGACGGACAGCGATACGGGGAAACGGAAGGATAATATGTAGGTGGATGAGGATGGATGGATGGATGGACGGACGGACGGCGATAAGGGGAAACGGAAGGACAATATGTAGGTGGATGAGGATGGATGGATGGACGGACGGACGGACAGCGATACGGGGAAACGGAAGGATAATATGTAAGCGGGGGAGGATGGATGGACAGACGGACAGCGATACGGGGAAACGGAAGGATAATGTGTAGGTGGATGAGGATGGATGGATGGACGGACGGACAGCGAAACGAGGAAACGGAAGGATAATATGTAAGCGGAGGAGGATGGATGGATGGATGGACGGACAGCGATACGGGGAAACGGAAGGATAATATGTAAGCGGAGGAGGATGGATGGATGGACGGACGGACAGTGATACGGGGAAACGGAAGGATAATATGTAAGCGGAGGAGGATGGATGGACGGACGGCGATAAGGGGAAACGGAAGGATAATATATAGGTGGAGGAGGATGGATGGATGGAGGGACAGACAGCGATACGGGGAAACGGAAGGATAATATGTAAGCAGAGGAGGATGGATGGACGGACGGACAGCGATACGGGGAAACGGAAGGATAATATGTAGGCGGAGGAGGATGGATGGACAGACGGACAGCGATACGGGGAAACGGAAGGATAATATGTAGGTGGATGAGGATGGATGGATGGATGGATGGACGGACGGACGGCGAAACGAGGAAACGGAAGGATAATATGTAAGCGGAGGAGGATGGATGGATGGACGGACGGATGGACAGCGATACGGGGAAACGGAAGGATAATATGTAGGTGGAGGAGGATGGATGGACGGATTTACTGACAGACACATTTATATGGAATGAGAGATAGATAAGAGACAAGGGATACATGGATACATGATGTGAAGCTTGGGATTTCCAAAGGACGTTGCTTTACACTGGCAGAAACAGAGTCCTTAACTCCACAGACACCTTCTCTGCACCGTCTCTTCATCAATTACCCCTGATCATGTGACCCTTTATATTAGTGGAAACTCCCACAATCCTTCTCAGGCCTCGTTCACGCGAGCGTTGTTTTAGCGCAGGATAGGTGTGTGAAAAAAAAAAAAAATCACACCTAACTGCAGAAAAAATACATTGCGTGAACAGGTGATTTCCAGCTCTAAATTTCCTTCATCTGAACGGATCTATGGGGAACCATTGGTTCTATTCGATGCGATCTATTCTGCGCTGAAACAACGCCCGTGTGAACGAGGCCCCGGGGTCTATCAAATCACTGAATTGCTGCTGGTCTGCCTCTTACAGCCTAAGGCTCCTTCACACGGGCGCTGCAAATTTTGGTCACCCATGTCGCAGGTGAAAAATTGCATGAACAAGAGGCAGTTGCATCTTCCATTTTACCGCCTATTCATGCGGCAGAGTGTGGGGGGAGAGAGTTGAGATCTGCTAGATTATTTTCCCCTCTCCGCCCCTGCCAGCAACGGAAGGGGGCAAGATGGGGCAGGAGTTTAGCAGGACTAGTGATCTAATCTCTCACCCCATCCCTTTGCCAGTAGTGGAGAGGGGGAGTGAGTTTAGAACAGCCGCTGCTAAGCTCCCTCCCACCTACCTTTTCCGGCAGCTCTCATAGGCTCCCATAGGAGTCTATGGGACCGGCCGGCATATTCCGGCAAATGATAGGTCCAGACCTATTTTTTTCCAGTCAGCGTAAAAGCGGCTGGCCAGAATGCGCACCGTGTACGCTATATTTCCGGCTGGCTGATTTTACACACTAAAAAAATTAATAAAAATTGCCCAACTGAATAAATGCATTGGAATCCACGGCTTCAGATGGTCGCCATTTTTGGCCAGAGCCAAACGGTTGTGTGAATAAAGCCGGAGAGCAGCCATCCATTATTATCACACATAATAATAGACACCTGGTCTTTGGCGCAAGTCCTTAGCTGTAATGCATGGCACCCCGATGACAAACCAAAAAAGAAGGGAATAGACAGAACATTTGGGGGCCGCCCCGTGACGCACGTCTACTCAGAAGGGAAACTCGTGCGCCAAAACTAAGTCACAAACAGAACACCAATGTTCAACAAAGAAAAACACTTTACTTTTTCCAAAGGAGATACAAAATAAATAGACGGACATGAGATGAAGACGCGTCGGATCCGAAGGACAATATTATGAGACCCTTTTAGGCCGGCTTCAGAAGGGCGAAAGAAATCACGTGAGATTTGTGCGTTGCAAGGTGCACAAATATGAACCCCATTCTTTTGATTAGAGTTCTACACATGAGTGATGTTTTCCCACATGGCACCGCGATGTGAGGCTACGTAGGAAACGAATCGCGGCATGTTCTGTCTCCCTGCGTGCCCTCGCATCGCACCATCCATTGGGTGCACACGATGTGATGTGAGGTCTCCCGTTGAAAACGCCTCACATCCGTGGGGAATTCCCATGGTGGGGAGTGCGATATGGAGGGCGGGATTCATGATGCCATGCCATGTTCGCCCGTGTGAAGTTAGCCTTGGGTTGTGCTCACGCGTCGCATATTTGCTGCAGATTTTGCCGCAGATGTGTAGCAGATCTTACCCTTTCAACTGAATTAAATTTGAAGGGGTGAAACCTGCTGCACATCTGCACCACCACCCGCTACACAATCTGCAGCAAATCAACGACTTGTGGACGTACCCTTTAATGCTCCATGATGTACAGTTATGTTAGAGAGGTTTGGCGCTTGTATGGAGGGGGTGGGGGTGGTCGGAGCCGATCCATTTCATAGCTGCATGAACGCTGATTGTGGTTGTTAACCCTTTAAATGCCAGCATCAAGAGATCGCAGCTTGCCATTCAGCTGCCATGGCAGCCGGGGGCCATCAGATTGCAGTATGATGTGATCCTATTGTAGTGGCCCGAAGTCTATATTTTTTGGCCCCTCCATAGTTATCATACATGTCATGTTTTTTATGTGGGTACACTGTGCACAGTGTCTTGTCTGCTGCAGCATATGAGAGGTTAATGTCTGGGATATGTCTGAAAAAGTATCAATTTATGTCCTGTCACATGGTGTGCTAGACACTAAAAATGTGAGTGAATGGGGTGTGGTAGTGAGTTAGTTCCTGATCTTCAACGGTAGAGAGGAGTGAGGGTGCTGGCCACATGGGGGTACCTTCAACCCTCATGTGGTGAAGTGATGGAGGAAAAGGAGAGGTATTCTGATGTCCCTATCCTAGGAACCTTTATCTGAAAGTGAGAGCTGAGTGGAGAGAAGAGTCCACCATGCAGTGATCCAAGTTGAATCAAGTAAGTTTTTGTGGAGTGATCCTTCCCCCATCCTCCTCCGGAGTGTTCCCCTTCCAGGAGCGGTACCTTACAGATAACGTGGACTGTAGGACCGGTGTCATCCTGTGTCTCCCCCGTGACCTTGAGTCTACTGTCCTACCTGCACTGGTGTGTATTAAGCTGTATGCTGTCAAGTTACAAGTAAAGCTTTCCCAGCCCCTGTCCCTTTCCAGGGACTGAGGTACTAAAGTTAAATGTGTGTGTGTGGACTTTCTTCATTTAACTGGCAGGTACAAGCTACAGTGAGAAGGAATGGTGGCGTCACACGTGACAAGTCTACAGTCCATCACACGTATACAGGTAACCGCTGTCTCAGTGTTGCCTGGAAGAGGCCTAGCGGTACTTGGGCCGAGGTTGCGTGCGTCCCTCTGCGGAGGAGTCTGGTAAGAGCCGCCATGACAAGTGCCAACTCTATCCCGCCAGCTCCTCAGCGTGGGCCTCGTGTCTAGGTTGCCACTAAGCCACCTCACTATGATATTATATCATACTACAGGAGCGATTAAACCATCTCAAGTTCTTGTACCCTGTCAAAATGTAAAAATCAGTTTTAAAAAGTTTTAATTATTGATAAAAAAAATATTTTGCCATTTTTATTATGATAAAAAAAATATTAAAACCCCGCCAAATATTTGGTATCACTGTGTCCATAAAAGTCTGATCTATCAAAGTAACGCATTATTTACTCCGCACAAAAAAAATACACAATGCCATAATCGCACTTTTTTGGTTACCCAGTCTCCATGAAAAAATGTAATAAAAAGCGATGAAAAAGTCTTATGTGCTCCGAAATTGTACCAATAAAAACTACCAGGACGTCCTGCAAAAAAATGAGCCCTCATACAATTATGTTGACAAAAAAGTTATGGTCAGATTATGATTTTTTTATTTTTTTTTTTTTTAATATTGTATTTTTCAAAAGTAGTACATCAAAAAAAAAAAAAAACTATATAAATTTGGTGTTGTCGTTATCGTGCCGACAAAATAAAGTTATCATCTCACCTTTGCTGTAGGGTATATACACCATAGAAACAAGACCCCCACCCCACCCACCCACACCCCCAAAGATAGAAGTCTGCTTTTTTTTATTATAACCCTTCACTTAGATTTTTTTTACATTTTTCAGTGCATTATATGATATAATAATTAGCACTGTTGAAAAATACAACTTGTCCCACAAAAAACAATCAATCAGACCGCTACATTGATGGATAGATAAAAGAGTTATGGATTTTTAAAAATGAGGAGGAAAAAATAAAAATGAATTTAAAAAAAAGGGCCGCGTCCTTAACGGGGTTTTGTCATTAGAAAACAAAATGTTATACTTCTGTATTCCTCCCCCGGCAGTCTTCTTACCACATCTTCTCCTCACTGATCTTATCCTGGCTCCCACAGTCCCAGGGGTCACATCACCTCAAGTCATAGTAACTTAGCGTTCACTGCCTAGCAGGAAATGCAGAATCTTCAGCAACCTGTTTTAGCATACATGTGCGGAATATCATTGCAAGTGCTCATGCGCGGAGTCTTATATGCTATGTAAACACTCACTGCGAGACACCAGGGATATGCGGTTGTGGCGATATTCCACACCTGCGCGCTAAAACAGGCTGCTGAGGATTCAGCATTTCCTGCTACGTAGTGAACGCAATCACTAGTCACTGGGTACACTGACCTGCAGGAAGCAGAATGTAGCGAATGGACGCTACGTTACAGGAAGCAGAAGATTTTGCTGGCTTGCGGTGATGTAACTCGGCCTGTTTCCAACCCCTTGTCAATCTAGAGGAAGGCAAAAAAAACAATGAGGCAGAAGTCAATTAGCCCCCTTGGGAGAAAGAAAAACTCCTTCCCGACGCCATAATGGCAGTCAAAATAATTCCTGGATCAACGTTTGACTTCCTACCTGACTCCAAGACCCGGATCAACAACCTCGCTCATCACCTAATGACTATATCCCATAATATCATAGAACTCTAGAAAGACATCTAGTCCCTCTTATACTCCTCTATGGATTTTGCCATCACCTCATCCCCAGGCAGAGAGTTCCACAGTATCACTGCTCTTACAGTAAAGAACCCCCTTCTATGTTGGTGATGAAACTTGCTTTCTTCTAGATGTAGCGGATGCCCTCTTGTTACCATTGCAGTTCTGGGTATAAACAGATCATGGGAGAGATCCTTGTATTGTCCCCTCATGTATTTTTACACAGTTATTTGATCTCCCCTTAGCCGTCTTTTTTCCAGGGTAAATAATTCCAGCCTCTCTGGCTATTCCAGGTAGAATAATGTTCTCGTCCCTCGCCCCTATACCTCTTTTAATGCACCCCAATACTTTATTTGCTTTTGCAGCAGCTGACTGGCATTGGTTACTCTAGTTAAGTCTACAGTCCACTAGTGCCCCCAGGTCTTTCTCCATATCACTTTTCCCTAGCAGTACCCCATTTAGTATATATTGGTGACATCCGTTTCTCCTGTCCATGTGCAAAACCTTACATTTATCAATATTGAACTTCATTTGCCATTTTTCTGCCCAAGCCCCCAGCTTATCTAGGTCCATTTGTAGCCGCACATTGTCCTCTATTGTGTTAATGGTCTTGTATAATTTTGTATCATCTGCAAATATTGATATTTTGCTGTGCAGTCCCTCTATCAGGTCATTGATAAATATATTGAACAGAATGGGGCCTAATACTGAACCCTGTGGCCCCCCACTAGTGTCAGTGGCCCAATCAGAATATGATCCATTTAACACCACCACCTACTTTCTATCTCTGAGCCAGTTCTTTACCCAGATACACACGTTATAGTCCAGACCGAGCTGTCTCATTTTATACATCAGCCTATTATGCGGCACGGTGTCAAATGCTTTAGAGAAACCCAAATATACGAGATCAATAGACTCTCCCTCGTCCAGCCTAGAACTTATTTCATCGTAGAAGCTGAACAGATTGGTCCGACATGATCAACCCCTCATGAACCCATGCTGGTGAGGAGTTATACTGTTGTTTTCCTTGAGGTTTTCCAGGATGGCGTCTCTTAGAAACCCCTCAAATATTTTTCCAGTTATTGAAGTGAGACTTACCGGCCTGTAGTTACCAGGCTCTCTTTTAGACCCCTTTTGCATATTGGAACCACATTGGCAATGCACTGATCTAGTGGTACAACCCCAGTCTCAATAGTGTCCCTAAATATAAGAAATAGTGGTTTATCACGTCATTTAGTTCCCTCAGAACCCTTGGGTGTATTCCATCTGGGCTGGGTGATGTCAATTTTAATATTTTTTAACCAGCTCTGCACTTCTTCCTGGGGGTCCATTCAGACGAGCGTATGCGTACATAGGTGCGCACAAAACCGCGCAACCACGTGCGTGCACAAACATGCGTGAATGCAGGTCCGTGCAGCATTGCTTTCAATTAGGCCGCAGCTGCTGCCGGCAGCCCCATTGAAAGCAATAGGATGCCGGCAAACCCTGCAGTGATTTTCAGGAAAGAGCTTGAAATATAACCCCTTCCCTGAAAATGATCCCTGGTTTGTGTAAAAAAAATAAGAAAAATAATATTTATGTTTTTGTTTTTTTTACACAAACCAGGGATGATTTTCAGGGAAGGGCTTATATTTCAAGAAACTGCGCAAAAAAAAAAAAAGCAGCTACATATCAGGCTCAAAAGGCTGCAGTTAGAATGTTAAATGTTCATGACAGTGCAATTAGAAAAAGACTGAACAAGTATAGCTTTCTGGAAGGACTGCCAGGAAAACGAGAACATGGCAGTACAACTAAAGTTTGAAAGTTGAATTTGAAGAAACCCCAAGACTTCTGGAACAGACAAGACCAAAGTGGAAATGTTTGTCCCTAATACCCAATACCATGTCTGGGAAAAAACAAAAATACACATGGGCACATACACCTCATACCAACTGTCAGGCACAGTAGTGGAGGGGGGGGATGACTGGAGTTTGTTTTGCAGCCACAGGACCTGGGCACCTTACAGTCATTGAGTCAACCATGAACTTCTACCAAAGTATTCTAGAGTCATATCTAGGCCATCTATTTAACAGCTAAAGTTTGGCCGAAACTGCGTCATCCAATAGGATAATGATCCCAAGCTCAGCAGCAAATCTACTATAGGATGGCTAAAAGAGTAAAGAGTCAATGTGGTGTATTGGCCGAGTCACCGTCAACCCAACTGAAATGCTGTGGCACGGCCTTACTAGAGCTGTAGAGAAATGAATGGCCACAAACCTCAATGACTCGAAGCAACTCCTGGCCAAAACTCCTCTAGAACAATGTGAGTGACTGATAAATCATACGGTAAACGATTACTTCAAGTCCCGGCTGCTGAGGGTGTTCTTCAAGCTATTATTTCATGGGGTGTACCTCATTTTTCACTGCTTCTGCATTATGGCCTCGGTTTTGTTACGGTGTAACATGTGTTGTTGTTCACCTGAGCTTGTATTTACCTAATTTTTAGCCCTGAGGCGCAGATGTTTTTGAATTATGTGCTGATATGTAAAACCCTAGAATTCAAAAAGGGTGTACTTACTCTTTCTCATGACTGTTGCTAGCATCTCTATAAAGGAAACCTCTCGGTTTAATACGACTCACGTTTAATGAATGGTACATCTGAAGAATTTTGCATAAGCTGGTTTTATAGACTCCACACTGAAGTATAAAAACTAATGGAAATTCCCAACCTTAATTAAAACCTAATGCAGAAGTCTTAGCAATCTGCTTGTGGGTTTACTTTATGTTTGGGCAAAGCCGTCCAGGTTATTTAATGTTCGGAGTCCTCTACACTTCACCCCCGTACTGGTAAGTCAGAGCCCATAAAAACATGAGGTAATACTAGAGCGTAATGTCAGGAGGCCGTCCAGGAGGCTGTCATGTGTCGGGGGGCTCGCTCGGGGCCTGCTACAGTTTAGTAATATTTCATATCAGGACTTATAATAGAAAGCAGGTTTAAATAACACAGAGGTTCCAGGTTTTTACATTTTGGTTGTAATCATGAAATATTTTGAACGAGACAAATTAACTTTTTGATTTTTTTTTTCCATTTTCTTTAGAGTTAAACGAGTACAAACGCTAGTAGATGGCAATGAGCGAGCGTTCTAGAAGGGACGGATAAATACTGTGTGCTGCGTGTCCTTCTGTACGGAGTTATTCCAAGTAGTAATGAGCAAGCATACTCGCTAAGGGCAATTGCTCGAGCGAGCATTGCCCTTAGAGAGTACCTGCCCGCTCGAGAAAAAAGGTTCGGCTGCCGGTGGCGGGCAGGGAGTGGCGGGGGAGAGTGGGGAGATCTCTCTCTCTCCCTCCCCCCCCCCCCCCCCGCTCCCCCTGCTCACTGCCGCAACTCACCTGTCACCCACACCGGCAGCCGAACCTTTTCTCTCGAGCGGGCAGGTACTTGCTAAGGGCAATGCTCTCTCGAGCAATTGCCCTTAGCGAGTATGCTCGCTCATCTCTAATTCCAAGTCATCTTCCTGATGAGAAGCCCTCAGGGCTCTCGGTCAATGACGCTCAGATACAGAAATGTGATACAAGTGGAAATAGAAACTCATTTTTGATCAACAAAACTTTTTGTTTTTGCCCCTCAGCTGTGATCAGTGCTGCCTCCTTTGTCACTGGAGACACATGGAGCCTGGAGTCCCGCTGGACACGTTGTAGCGAATCACGACTGACTGATGCAATGGCTTCTAGGATGCCGCGGATCATGGTGGGCTGCTCACTCTGATGATGGATTTCTGAGGACTTTGTGTGAGACTTGCACGAACGCGCCGCTGTTTCCACGCTTACTGATGGATGGACGGATGATTTTCTCTTCCAGATGGAACCTTTTTCCAGATTGTGCGCCACTAGGCGGAGCTTCACTGATCTTTGTTTGAGAATGATGCTGCACACTAACAGACCGGTAGACGTGAAAATCAAGGACACAATTGCTCCAGAATGCTCTCTGGTCTTCATTATCAGCCATCTTGCCTCATATCCCCCTAGCAACAACAATGGCAGAATAGACGTTTTTGGCCTCATTGAGCAAAACTAACAGTAAGCAACCAATCACAGTGCAGCTTTCATTTTGCCTCAGCAGCTTGAGAAATTAAATCTGTTCTGTGATTGGTTGCTTTGGGCAACATGGACAGTCTTCCTGTTAGACGGTTTTGCACAATCAAGAGCAGCTGAAGACAACACTGGAGCTCCAACGTGTCCGACCGCACAACTCGCCGTTCCTCCGCACGGATGGTATAACAGCAGGCGACCAGTTCCAGCGCCATTGTGTCCAAAAGAAACAGAAAGACTCCAGCGGGCAAAAGAGCGTAATACTTGTATCACTGAGCAGCGGGAAAACATCTCCTGGTCAGATGGATCCAGATCTCTGTTGCTGATGGGAGAGCAGAATTTAGTGCAAGCGGCATGAATCGCTGACCCCTTCCTGTCAGCTGGTCAGAACATGTCAGCAACGCCATCTAATCTGCAGCAAATAGAGTAAGCTTCCTGTCCGCAGGGGCCAATATTCCTGCAGGAGGATCTCATTACCGAATGGAATCTACAATGTGAACTGCTGCAGCTCTGAAAGGACGTCCAACACGCTACTAGATGGGGGTTTAATAAAAGAGCCATTCAGTGTATATTTACGGTTTTCTACTAAAATAGTAGTTTAGTAATAATGAAGGAAGGAATTAATGAGCGCTAACATTTTTTATAGTAATGTCCATGGAAATATTTTCAGCCTATTACAAAATAACTTTTTCTGGTTGTTTTTGCACAAGTGCTCAATTCTTGGTTTTTACAAGCTAATTTTATTGAAGGTCGTGTAGAGCCGCGGTAGGTCACTGCTCGTATTAGAGCTTTAAAGTGCTGTAGATTAGCGATTCCCTGAGGAGAAGGTGCGATTCTGAATTCAGACAAAGAAGGAATATACAGCCGAAAAATAACATTAGATTGACGGGTCTCCACCTGCATGGGAAATGCCTTAGTAACATAGTATGTAAGGCCAAAAAACATATATGTCCATCCAGTTCAGCTTGTTACCCCCTCCCCCCCCCATATTGATCCAGAGGAAGCCAAAAAAAACCAATGAAGTAGAAGCCAAAAAAAATCCATCCTGACTTCAATCTGGCAATCGGAATAATAATCCCGGGATCACCGACCCTTCTGAGTAATCAGTGATATAACATGTAATATCGCTTAAGAAAAACCCATGGATTACTCGCTTCCCTCTCGAGTTCGTCTCCTGACCTCCTCCTCCCTTCCCTCTATGTTGTTCTTTAATATATATACAGCCCCTCTTTTCTAGATATTTGATAATTGATACTTAAGACCCCCTGTCCACGGGCGTTGCAGTATCCCACGGCGGATCTCCACTGTGGGAGCCGCCGCCAGGGAGCTGGAGCAGCCGTCGAATCTCTGCCCTATCTAATAGGGCATAGAGAGCGCCCCCTTGTTACAGTCCTGGATATAATAGATGATAGGAGAGATCTCTGTACTGACCCTGATATATTTATACATGGTTATTAGAGCGCCCCCTTGTTACAGTCCTGGGAATAAATAGATGGTGGGAGAAATCTCTGTACTGACCCCTGATATATTTATACATGTTATTAGAGCACCCCTTGTTACAGTCCTGAGTATAATAGATGATGGGAGAGATCTCTGTACTGTCCCCTGATATATCTATACATAGTTATTAGAGCGCCCCCTTGTAACAGTCCTGGGTATAAAAGATTATGGGAGAGATCTCTGTATTGACCCATGATATATTATACATAGAAGTAGTTATTAAAGCGCCCCCTTGTAACAGTCTTAGGTATACTAGATGATGGGAGAGATCTCTGTACTGACCGCTGATATGTTATACATAGTTATTAGAGCGCCCCCTCAGCCATCTTTTTTCTAAACTAAATAATCTCAATTTTGATCACCTCTTTGGGTATTGTAGTCCGCCCATTCTGTTTATAACTTTAGTTGCTCCCTTTGCACCCACTCAAGCGCTGATATGTCTTTCTTGAGTACTGGTGTCCATAACTGTCTTCAGTATTCCATGTGTGGTCTGACCAGTGACTTGTAAAGAGGAAGAACAATGTTCTCGTCATGCGCCCCTAAACCTCTTCTGATGCTCCCATGATCATATTTGCTTTGGCAGCAGCTCCCGGACACTGGTTGCTCCAGTTAAGGTTACAGTAAACTAAAACCCCAAAGTCCTTTTCCGTATTGGTGTTCCCCAGTAGTTTCCTATTTAGTGTGTACACTTCATCTGCCACTTTACTTCCCAAGCCCCCAACTTATCCAGATAATCTTGTGTACTCCTTGTGTCCTCTCGTGTTAATATCTTAATAGTTTTGTGTCATCTGCAAATATTGATATTTTACTGCACAATCCTACCAGTTCATTGATATATTAAAAACAATAGGATCCAAAACCAACCCCTGTGGTACCCCACAAGTAACTGTAACCCAATTAGAGTATGTACGATATATATAACCCCCTCTGCTTTCTATCACTGACCAGTTACTTACCCATATTCTCACCCAGACCGAGCATTCTCATCTTATACACCAACCTTTTATGCGGCACAGTATCAAACACTTTGAAAAGTCCAAATACACAAGAACCAGTGACTCTCCCCAGAACTTACCTCCTTGTAGAAGCTGATCAGGTTTGTTTGATAGGAGCGATCTCTCATAAACCCATGCTGATATGGTGTTATACAGATATTTTCTTTGAGGTCCTTCAGGATAGCATCTTTTAGAAAACCTTCAGACATTTTACCCACAATAGTAGTAAGACTTACCAGCCTGTTGTTTCCATGTTCACTTTTTGATCCCTTTTTCAATACTGGCACCACCTTGGATAAGCGGCCAATCCGGTGGAACAGACCCAGTCACTATAGAGTCCTTACATATAAGAAACAAGGGTTTGTATATCCCATTACCTTATAGCCTCAAAACCCAGGGGTGTATCCCATTGGGAACTGTCGATTTAGCTATTTTAATCTTTTTATGATGACTCTGCACTTCTTCCTGGGTTAGACTGGTGACACTTAGAGGAGAGTTTACTTTATCACTCTGCATCTCATCTGACATTTCATTTTTCTCAGTAAATACACTGGAGAAAAAGTTATTTAATAGATTTACATTCTCCTCATCCAGCTCTACATTTTCTCCTACATTATTTATTTAAGGGCCAGAACTTTCAGTATTAATCTTTTTACTATTTATATAGTTGGAGAACAGTTTAGGGATAGTTTTAATCTCTTTGGCAATAAGTCTTTCTGTCTCCATCTTTGCTGCTTTTATCTGAATTTTACATAATTCATTTTTTCCTTTATAGGTTTTTAGTGCTTCTTCGCTGCCTTCTTCTTTTAGTAGTTTAAACGCTTTATTTTTGTTGTTTATTGCCCCTTTACATCTTTATTAAGCCACATTGTTTTTCTCCTATTACCTTACAGGAATAAAAGACTTAGTATGAACCTCTACAGTAATTAATTAGGATTGTTTTAAGCATTTCCCATTTATTGTTTGTACTCTTATTTCTGAGGACTTTATCCCAGTCTTTTAGGTTAAGGGCATCTCTGAGCTGATGGAACTTGGCCTTCTTAAAGTTTAGTATTTTTGCAGCTACCCTATAAAACTCTCTCTTGAAGACAAGTTGAGATGTATTATCTTATGGTTACTATTTCCCAGGTGCCCCCCGGCCTGCACCCCTGTTATTCTGTCAGGTCTGTTGGTTAATATTAAGTCCAAAATGGCCGCCCCTCTAGTCAGGTCCTGTACAAGTAAGGGAAGGTAATTATCTTTACTTATTGACAGGAAGTTGATATCTTTATGGGAACCACAGGTTACGGCTTCTCAGTTTATATCCGGATAGTTAAAGTCCCCCATAATAATTACGGTACCTCAATGTGATTTGCTGCTTCATCAATTTGTTTCAATAATAGATTTTCAGTAGCTCCTGTTATATTTGGTGTCTGTAGAAAACCTTATGAGGATTTTATTGTTGTTTTTCCCTCCCTGTATTTTCACCCATAAAGACCCTGCATGTTCATTTCCCTCCCATAATATGGGCTTTAAACAGGATTTTACAGACAAGCCCCTCCCCATTTCTGCTTTTACATTCCATTCTGAACAGACTGTAACCCTGTAAGTTCATCACCCAGTCACAGTTTTCATCCAACCAGGTTCCAGTTATTCCTGCTATGTCGTAGTTTTCCTCAGATATTATTACTTCTAGTTCATCTATTTTATTGGTCAGACTTCTAGCATTAGTCACCATACAGTTTAGAAGGTTTTCATTATTTTTTATATTACGTGCATCCCTACTAACTGTTCTGCCAGTTCTAACTCTACTAACCCCTCCCACCGTTCCAACGCTGTTTCTATTGCGTAGTCCTAGGTCGCTGTCTACACTGTCTCACACCTATCTCTCTAGTTGCCCTCCCCAGTCCCTAGTTTAAACACTTCTCCAGCCTTTTAGCCATCTTCTCCCCTAGCACAGCTGCACTCTCCCCATTGAGGTGCAGCCTGTCCCTATGGTAGAGCCTGTAGCCGACAGCAATGTCATCCCAGTTCTCCAGGAACCCGAACCCCTCCTTCTTACACCAAGTCCTGAACCACTTGTTTACCTCCCTAATCTCCCGCTGCCTTTAGGGCTCCCACCCACTGGCGATATTTTCTTTCTTGCGCTGCGAGAGCACGAGAAAAATCTCGCATCACAGCGCAAGAAAGAGGCCGGTATAGAACCGGCATATCGCAAGTGCTTTCAATGGGGCTAGCGACAGCAGCGCTAGCCCCATTGAAAGCATAGGGAGAATGCCGCGGACTTCTGCCACAGCTGTGACAGGAGTTTACTTCTTCCACGCGGGGACCACGGGGATGAAGGAATCCTCTGCCACAGCTGTCACAGCTGTGACAGCTGTGGAAGAAGTCCGCGGCATTCTATTTTCTTGCTTTCAATAGGATCGGCACTGCTGCCGATCCCATTGAAATCAATGGTTTCAGCAAGCCCTGCGGAATGATTATCGGGGAAGGACTTGAAATATAAGCCCTTCCCCAATAATCATCAATAAGTGTGAAAAAAAATTTTTTTTTAATTATATTCACCTCTCCTGCTCTCAGCCGCGTCCTCCTGCTGGCTCCCTGGCACTGCTACTGAGCTCTTTCAGCAGTCAGGGATTTAAAAATCCCCGCTTACTGAAAGGGCTGTGCAGATTGGCTGAGGGCTCAGCCAATAGCAGCTACTGCTTAGCTATTGACTGAGCGCTCAGCCAATCACACATAGCTCTTAGCTGCCGCTGGCCCCATTGAAAAGACTGGCGATATGTCGGCGTGATGCCGATATCCCCAGCGTCATGCCGATTTTTTCTCGCACTGCGATGCGACACTTTAACTTTAGAATCGCATTGCAGTGGAGAAAATTTCGCCAGTGGGTGGGAGCCCTTATAGTGTGGCTTGTGGAACGGGTAGTATTTCAGAAAATGCTACTTTGGAGGTCCTTGCGCCAAGCTAACATCCTCATTCACTGAAATTGTTTTTAAGGACCTTCCGCTAACTTTGTCATTGCTGCCCATGTGCACCATAATCACTAGATCCTCACCAGATTGTCCTGTCTGTCCCCCTAATAATTAAGTCCCCCACTACCCTGCCCTGTCTAGCCTGCCCTGTGTTCCTATTCCCCTTCTAACTAGATCAGACACCCCCTGGTGGTCAGAGGGCATGTCGTGCTGCAGCAGTGCTAACCCTGTAATGGCATCACCTTATCTGTCAACTTTGCAAACTTGTTGGGGTGTTCCAGTGCAGGACTAGCCTCCTGGATCTCTTCCCTCTATCCCTCCTCCTGTCACCTTTCTAGCTGCTTGCTCATCCTGCACCTCGATGCTACCATCCAACCCCACATCTACCCCAGCGAGCGCTCAGTTAGCAGTAAACTACTTTGCATTATGCCAATGGATCTTAGTGTTGCAAGCTGCGTATTTAGATCCAGGATCCTGGCTCCCTAATTTGTAACACGTTCACATCTCATACAGCAGTATGCAGCCGGCTGGTCAAGGACTGCATGCATGGCACAAGATGTACACTGGACGGCATTGTCAGTCATGGAGCACATTGTAAATGGGGATCGTACAGATAGATTAGATGAAAGTAGTGCATGCAAACATTTTGAACACAATTTACTTTCCTTTAGTCCCCGAATCCCAAGTCAGACTTCTGATGCAGTACAGTTATGTCAGGCGCGCAGGCTCATTCGGCGCACAGGCTCATTCGGCGCGCAGGCTCACTTAGGTTTGAGTAGATGGGCTCTTACCCGAAGTGCTTCTGCTGCTCTGTTTGGAATGAGATGGACACAAGGAGCTTAACAGGTGCAATTTGTAAGACCCTGGTTGGGTAACCCCGCCCCTAATTACTCACCTGAGCAAATCAATGGAGACCACAAACCACAAGCAGACCGGATGTGCTTTTTAAATGTAACAATGCTTATAAATATAAGCCACCAATATATTCCCTCAGTGCAACCTGTAGGAAGAAAAGACAACGGAGCACAAAGTATTGGCTAAACGATTATTGTGACTCGATATAAAACAAATAGACAAATGCAAATAGAATGGGGAAATATGCCCTCAGCAGCGCCACTAATCCCAAGTCAGACTTCTGACGCAGTGCAGTTATGTCTGGCTCGCTCACTCGCCTCGCACGCTCACTTAGGTTTGGGTAGATAAACTCTTACCTGCAGCGCTCCTCCTCTGTTGTGTGTTTAAGATTAGTTCCATTAGATACAAGTTTGCAGAAGAGAAATAACAAGTTTGTTCTTTGTTTAATGCTAAAGCTATTTATTTTTTTTAAATATTCAGATGGCAGCCATATTGGAGTTGCATATCCCTTCGGTATAGCCTGTACGGACAGTAGAGCTGGGTGCGTGTGAGCTTTATGGCAACTGCAAAGAATGGCAGACAGCCGACAGAGAAATCTCAAGGATTATTACATTAGTGATGCAGCTGAGACCCTGGCCCAGTGATCAGACAATGCAGATGAGCTGCATCCAAAGCCCTATATGTATATACTGTTTGAAGGAGTTGTCCGGTTACTGGAGACCTCCCTCAAAAGGCCTGCCTATATTAAAATAATAAAACAAAGTATTCTTACCCCGCCACTGCCACCCGGATCCAGCTCTGCAACCCTGCTGTGGTCCCAGTGATTGTTGTGAAAGATGATGTCACAGGAAAGCAAGTGACCGCTGCAGCCAATCAGAGGCTGCAGCATTACCACTTGTTCTCTTGGTGTCAGCACTCACATCCTGAGCGCCATGATGCCAGGAGTTCAGGAATGTGATGCCGCAGCCTCTCATTAGCTGCAGAGATCACCTGAGTTCCCGTAACATCATCTGTTATAACAATCAGCGGGACCACAGCAGGGCTGCAGAGCTGGTTCCAGTCAACAGCGGAGGGGAAAGTATAGTTCAGTATATTAATTTCATACAGGCAGCCTTATCTAAGCCTCCAACGGTATGCTACAACTGTTCTCAATTCATCCATTTTCTGTTGACCCTGTCCCAGCCTACACAGTAAAGCTAACTAGTGAGTTCCAGAAAACAGGAAGTATCAGTTTATTATGTGTACTCTAGTGAAAACTGGAATCTTTCAATTAATTTAGATGGATAGATCCATAAAAAAAACATACAAAAATGTATATAATTTTTTGATGCTGCATTACACTGATTCATTATAATGAGGGCTTATTCAGATAAGGGTGTCCGATTTCTACCCATGGATATGTCCATGTGCATCAGTATGCTTTGCACACACACTTTCCCAACGAAATACACATAGATGTGAGGTCGGATTAAATTGGCCACAGTGGTCATTTACAAACTTCACAAAAATTGAAACATAGGAGATTCTTTCGTCCCCTTGGGGAGTCCCCTCATCACAGTGCTGTCACGGTGTTCGGTGATGAGGGGACTCCCCGCAGGGGATCTTCGTGCTCAGTACGGACCTTCCCGGTGTACGCATGTGCAAGTATTTTGTGCCTGTAAAAGACGAACATGTGAACACATCATAGGGAACCAATGGTTCTATCAGACGCGCTTTTTTTTGCACACATAGGTGCGTGCAAAAAAAACGCTTGTCTGACTTCGCCCTTAAAGGATGACTACCAACTCCAATTCTTTTTCACTGCGGAATTTGCAGCGTTTTTTTTCTGCAGGGGTCTATGCGACTTGTTAATGTTAAAATCGCATCGCGCAAAATTGCGATTTCGCGGTAAATTGCGATTTTGCCACGATGCGTTTTTAATAGAGATGAGCGAACGTGTTCTTAACGAACACTTACGCACCCGGACACCGGCTTTGCCGAGGACTTCAGTGTCCGCGCGTAAAGCTTCGGCGGGCGCCGGGGGGCGGGGAGAGGCGCGGCGGCGCGGGCGGCAGCAGCGGGGAACAGGGGGGAGCCCTCTCTCTCTCCCTCTCCCCCCCACTCCCCGCCGCACCCCCCCGCGCTGCCACGGCGACCCCCGAACTTTTTTCGCCCGAGCACGGAATTGCTCGCAAAGTTCGGTGTTCGGGCGAAAAGGGGCGGAGCCGAACACGTTCGCTCATCTCTACTTTTTAACATTAGAAAGCCCCGTAGACACCTGGAAAAAAAACGCAGCAAATTCGCAAACGCTAGTGGGAAGTCACCCTTAGGGCGCCCACCCACTTGCGATTTTTTTTCCTTTGCGTTTTTTCTGAAGAGCAATTAGGATAGAATGTGTTCTTGTCCACTTGCGTTTTTTTTTTTCGGTCCGTTGCAATTTTTAACATAGGAACTGTCAGTTGCATATGTGTCCTTATTTTTCTCGTAATGCACCCATGAATGTCAATGGAAATTAATGGAAAAGGCGCGAAAATGCCGCGAAAAACAGGCGGAAAACGCTGCATTTTTCACGCACGAAAATCGCAAACGCCAGTGGGTAGGCGCCCTTAAGAGGTACAAATTGCTTTCCATAGCCAAATTCTGAGACACGTAACTTTTTATTTTTTCGTCGATTGGTCTGTCTGGGGGCTCATTTTTTGCAAGCTTTAGTTTATATTAGTACCATATTAGGTTGCATAGACATTTTTCATTACTTTTTATTCAAATTTTTGGGCAGCCAAGATTTAAAAAAAATGTATAAATATCAGAATTCTGGCATTCCGTCTTATTCTTTTTTAGAGCCTTCACCGCGTATGATAAATACTGAAATATTTTAATAGTACATACATTTACGTACACAGTGGTACGAAATATGTAGGGTTTTTTATTGTTTAGGTTTTTTTTTACTTTTCTTTTTTTTTTTAACTGTGAAAAAATGTTATTAAATCTTATTAAATGTTATCATTGGATCTCATGTATTATATACCGCAATACTTATGTATTGCAGTTTATAGCCAATTTTAATGTAGCGTATGCTTGGCTGTCACGGGAGCGTTCATTAGCCCAATCGCACTGCAGAAGGTGTTGATGGAGTGCAGAAGAAGTGTGACTTTTTTACATGAACAAAACTTCAGTGTTTGTCTAAGTTGCAACTGGTGAACGAGGCCACGAAGGCCCAACCTCAAACCCCCTTATAAAGCACAGCACATATTCTCATAACCAATGCCTAATTAATGCTTAGTCCTACATCACTTTTTTCTTCTAACACGAAGATGAAAAGATTTGTTTCTCCATATATTCATATTTGACTTACAATTTATTATCTCTGTTAATTGTATTTGCTTATCCCCCCCCCCCCCCCCGAATGTTAAATGGATTTCTAGCAAAAAGTAAATTGAAGTAGCGGAAAGTCGATGCATCGCAGTAATTAAAGTCTACATTATAGATTGTAAAATCTAATTTTTATCCACCCCGCTGCTATTGGCATGCGACTACTCGCAGTTGCGCTGGAGGTAATTTAATTATTTGTTCCCTCTCCCCCACCATGTCCATTAAATTAGGTGAACCACAAAGAAAACTTGATGAATAATTCCTTTTTGTGTGTGTCTTGTGCCACTCAACAAAGCCGCGGCTTCCTCTGATCAGGCCTATTTCAAGTGCTAATGGACACTATGCTTTGAAGAAAGCCTGGAATGGGATTTACATCTGAATACAACGCATTCCTGTATTTAGTAGGAGTAAAAAAAAAAAATTATCTAATTTTTATGCAAATCAGAGTCCATTAAGACACGGGTAACATTTACCTCTCGTTGCGCCGGCGTGCTACCGGTAAGGTGAAGAGGTAAGTCTTCCTTCGGCTGCTCTCAGAATCAGGCTTCGCCATCAGTATGCATTAGCCTAATCCAATTTATTCCAGTGGATAATGGTACTTTCTAAGCCGTCAAAGCAATACGTGAAAGACGGTGCAGCGGCGGAACATGCGCAGTGGGATCCTGTCTGGAAATTATTGTAATAATTGGAGGTATCAGTAGGTTGTGTTTACTTTATGTGTGTCTGCATTCAGATTCAGACTCTATTAGAATACAAATTCTCAAAAGAAAGGTAATGAAAGGCAGACAAGGGCAGCCGTCATCGCCTTCCCTCTCGGGAATCAGACAGATAGGCCGGAACCTTTATAATAGAGTATTGTGTAAGTGACAGGCTAGCGCCCGCGTAATAAGCTCCGGACCGGGGTGACATGTTTCAGTTTCGATGCCACAACCAACTTCGCCACTAAGTTACAGAAGAGGAAATCAGAAGCTACAACTTCAACTTCAAGGCAGATTCTATCGTATTGTGCAGCGAGGACATATTTACACTAATGAGCAGGTAGCGGGAGCGGGAATGGGGGTTTAACCCCTTCACGCCCTAGGACGTATATGTACGTCGTGGGCATGCGGGGTTTTTATAGAGCGGGATCAGGAGTCGTGCCCGCTCCGTACATGGCCAAAGTAAGCAGTCTACAAGAACTGACACCCAGCTGCAATCAGCGTTCATATGGATCAAGCCTGTTAACCCTTTAACCCCTTAAAGACCAAGCACAGTAAATATACGGCGCTTGATCCTGGGCTTTAATCCCCGCTGTTAGTAGAAGTATGGTGCAGGATTAAAACTACTGCTCCTGCAATCCAGCAGGAGCAGGTTGATTTATCAGCTGTCAGACACAGCCGAGAACCTTGAGGAGAAGGAAGAAGCATTTTTTAACTGCCCCTGCCTTCTCCTTTCCAGGCTACATGGAATTTGATTGCTCCGCCTTCCCTCCACTGAATCTGCTGTGATACCTTAAAATCTGTCATAATCTGTGCGCAATGGTATGTCCCATTGCTTCATATAAATTGAATTGACTCTATTTGTACTATATGTATTTTCCTCATCACCTCCCCCAAATAGTTTTCTCCCTGTCTCATCTTAGTGTTGCTGGACAGTTTGTTTTTGTAAGAGGGCAATAAAGCGCCCCCCCCCCCCCCCCATCTTGTTCATTAGCCATCTAAAGGTGGGGTCAGCTGGTTGACTAGTGAAATGTAACAAGCCACTCCCAGCTGAAGTCCTATAGCCAGAACTTTAAAGTCAGTTCTACCCTCCATGCCTCACCCGAGGCTGCCTCACCTGATGTGTCCAGCACTAAGTGTCCAGCAACAAGTGTTTGCTGTTGAATGATGCAGTTATACAGCGCAGGAGACAGGTAACATGCACAAGTGCCCAAAGCTTGGAGGGAAATACTCTCCTCTTAGCACTGATCTCCTTCACTATCCTCTTTTCAAGCCTTCACACTTTCTTCCAACGCCCAGGCCCAACACACTCCATCCACATCAGCCCTTCCCTCCTCTCCTCACCCATGTATGGCTCCCATGCACTGTTCAACTTCCTAAGACGCCTTCAACCCCCTAATACTGCAAACAAAACCCCTCAGACACCCACACAAATCCCCTAGCCATGTGCTCACCCTTGCTACTCTGCTACTCCTAGCTGCAGGGGACATCTCCCCCAACCCAGGCCCACCCCGTACTGTTCTCTACCAAAATGCCCCCCCTGCCCCATTCAAATGCGCCCTATGGAACTTCCAATCTGCGTGTAACAAACTCCCAACTATCCATGACCTTTTCACCAGTAAACACTTGAACTTGCTCGCCCTCACGGAAACCTGGATACAGCAGTCCGATTCTACCTCCCCCGCTGCATTGTCCTATGATGGCCTGCAGTTCTCCCACACCCCCAGATCGGATGACAGACGCGGTGGAGGAGTAGGCATCATCCTCTCCCCAAACTGTACCTTCCAGGTCATTCCCTCAGCTCCCTCGCTTACCTTTCACTCCTTCGAAGTCCATACCCTGCGACTCTTCCGCCCACTGCCTCTGCGTGTTGCAGTTATTTACCACCCCCCAGGTCCTACCCGCCTGTTTCTAGACCACTTTGCTGCCTGGCTCCCCCACTTCCTATCCTGTGAAATCCCAACCCTCATCCTTGGTGATTTCAACATTCCTACTAACGACTCTAGCTCCTCATCTGCCTCCCGGCTCTTAACACTTACCTCCTCCCTTGGCCTATCGCTAATCTCTGACTCCCCCACTCATAGAGATGGTAACACTCTCGATTTAGTTTTCCTCCGTCTCTGCTCTGCTTCTCACTTTACTAACTCCCCACTTCCACTCTCGGATCACAACCTTCTCTCTTTCTCCATCAGGCACCCTAGCATCTCTCCTGACCCTCCTATCTATCGCACCTCTAGGAACCTCCAGTCTGTCCGCACTAAACAGTTTGCCGAAGCTATTCAGTCCTCCCTATCGCCCATCTCTCGCCTCCCCTGCCCTAACCTGGCAGCCGAATACTACCACACCACCCTCAGCCGTGCCCTGGATGAAGTGGCACCGCCCGTGACGCGAGCTGTCAAACATAGACCACGGCAACCCTGGCTCACGTCCCAAACACGCTTCATCCGGCGGTGCTCTAGGTGCGCCGAGCGGCTGTGGAGAAAGTCAAAGCTGCCAGCAGACTTCCTCCACTTCAAATTCATGCTTAAAATGTATAACCTAGCCCTTCACCATGCCAAACAAGTTTATTTCACCTCCCTTGTCTCCTCACTATCCCACAACCCCAAACAACTCTTTGAGACCTTTCACTCCCTCCTCAGCCCCAAGGAACAGGCCCCTGCAACAGACCTGACTGCTGGAGAACTAGCTGCCTATTTCAAAGAAAAAATCGACCACATTCGAAAAGAAATCTCTGAAAGCTGCATGGTTAGCCCTGATCCCAGCTTCATCAGCATTGCACCCAGCACCAACTCACTATCTACGCTAGAACCAACGACAGAGGAAGAAGTCTCCAGGCTCCTTTCCACTGCCCGCCCTACCACCTGCGCCAGCGACCCTCTCCCCTCTCACCTCCTCTGCTCCCTTTCCCCAGCTCTCATTACTCACCTTACCACAATCTGCAACCTCTCCCTAACCTCTGGCACTTTTCCCTCCTCATTCAAACACTCCATTATATCCCCTCTGCTTAAAAAACCAACCCTGGACCCGACTAATGCTGCTAACTACCGACCCGTCTCAAACCTCCCCTTTATCTCCAAATTACTGGAACGCCTGGTCTACTCCCGCCTTACTCGCTTTCTCTCTGACAACTCACTCCTCGACCCCCTCCAGTCTGGTTTCCGCTCTCTACACTCGACCGAAACTGCCCTTACAAAAGTAACAAATGACCTGATGACTGCAAAGTCGAGAGGTGATTACTCTCTACTAATCCTCCTTGACCTGTCTGCTGCATTGGACACTGTCGACCATAATCTCCTTCTCACTATGCTCCACTCTATTGGTCTAAAGAATACTGCTCTCTCCTGGTTCTCCTCCTACCTCTCTGGCCGCTCTTTCAGTGTTTCCTTTGCTGGTTCGATCTCTGCTCCACTTCCTCTCGCTGTCGGGGTACCCCAGGGCTTGGTCCTTGGTCCCCTTCTTTTCTCTATCTATACTGCCCCAATTGGACAAACCATCCACAGATTCGGCCTCCAATACCATCTCTATGCTGACGACACCCAACTATACACCTCCTCTCGTGAGATCTCTGGACCATTCCTCCAAAATATCACCGACTGTCTGTCCGCTGTTTCTAACACTATGTCCTCCCTTTTTCTCAAACTAAACCTCTCTAAAACTGACCTCCTTGTCTTTCCACCTTCTAACCGACCTCCCCTCAACATCTCCATTCCAGTGTCTGGCACCATCATAACCCCCCGACGGCATGCCCGATGCCTTGGGGTCACACTGGACTCTGACCTCTCCTTTGCCCCCCATATCCAATCTCTGGCCCAAACATGCCACATGCACCTCAGAAATATTGCTAAAATACGTCCGTTCCTAACCACGGACACGCTAAAGACGCTCGTGGTTGCGCTCATCCACTCCCGGCTTGACTACTGCAACTCGCTACTCATTGGCCTCCCCCGCACTAGACTCGCTCCGCTCCAATCCATACTAAATGCAGCAGCTAGACTCATTTTTCTATCCAGTCGTTATTCAGACGCCTCTGCATTATGCCAGTCGCTGCATTGGCTGCCCATCCACTGCAGAACTAAATTTAAACTCCTCTACCTCACTCACAAAGCTCTGCATGGCGCTGCGCCACCATACATCGCCTCCCTACTGTCAGTACACCACCCAGCCTGCTCACTCCGATCGGCTAACACACTCAGACTAAACACCCCTGTAATACGAACCTCTCATGCTCGCCTACAGGACTTCACTAGAGCAGCACCCATCCTCTGGAATGCTCTACCCCAAGGCATCCAGACAATTCCCGATGCACGAAATTTCAGACGTGCCTTAAAAACGCACCTCTTCAGGGAAGCATACCAAATCTCCTGACCTAGTCCCTCGCCCCTCCCTATGGTGCTCCACCCTGTTTGCCTTCTGATAAATGATCTGTACATAAAATTTCCTATTGCCTGTGTTCCCCACCCCCTGCACCTCCTGTACCACCCTCAACCCATTTGTGTCTAACCCAATGTACCTTACATTGTAATTGTTGTATTGTTTTGCATTTATCCATGCCTGAAAGCGCTGCGGAATAAGTTGGCGCTATACAAATAAAGATTATTATTATTATTATTATTTATTACATGGCACTCAATGACCGCTATGTACTAAAAACTCTTTTATTTAATTTATGTACTAAAAAGTGAAAGTGGAAGCATTACTTCTGCTATGCGACCCAGCGATCATGTGACTGCCAGGAGCCCTCTGTCACAGCCGAGCTGCAGGGTCCTGGCAGACCCTGATCAGCTTTGTTAATGACTATTGTCAGTATAGGGGGATGTTTTTTCCTGTTACAGGAGTCCCTATAGATGCGGCTCCCATGGATGACCCAGCTACAGTGGAAAAGTGTCAAATAAAAATAAACAAAACAATGTGAATGACCCCCAGAGGTCTTATATGACGTCATTAGGGACAGAGAAGGTAAAAAAATAGTTACAAAACTAAGTAAAAAAAAATAATAACAAAATAAAATAAGTATACATAAGAAGGAAAATGACCCACCGCGCCCGTAATACAAAACTAAACAAATTATATATCAAAACATACAAAACAAAATGAGGAACCCGTTCCCATACTTTATTTTAGCATAAATATACTAATTTTAAAAATAAGGAAATATTAATTTAAAAAATCATTTTTTAGCAACAATAAAACTAAAAAAGCGGGGAAAAGACAGTGAGAAAAGATATAAAAAATAGTCCTGTGTGTCACGGGGAAGAAACGCAACAAAAATTATTTTGGTAGCTGAAGAGAAAAGATAGAGCGGTACAACCACCACATAGGTAAAATGCCTAAGAAGTGTCTGGTCCTTATGGGGTTAAACGGCCATGTCATAATATTAAAAAAAGTTAAAAGGGCTTAACCCCTTAGTGACGGCCCCATTGCCTTTTTACATCCTGCCTAAGTGGGCTTTAATCCCAGAGGATGTAAAAACATGCATCCTCTAAGGATTAAAGCCACGTGAGCTGTGGACGTGACAGCTGCATGCTGTCAGCTCCTGGAGGTAGCCAACAACATGGAGCTGTCATGGGGGGCCACGGGGAGCCATCTCGTCAATGCGATCGGCGCTATCCAATGGATAGCGCCGATCGCAATGTAGTGAAAAAAAAGTTTCAAAAAGTTAAAGATTCAGCTGCCCTGATGGATTGGATCCATCAGGGCAGCTGAGAATACTCACACAGGGTCCTCCGTGATGTCCGGCAGTGATCTGGTCCTCCGGGACATGACGTCGCTCTTCTGCACCTATTTTTGAAATGACACAATTGCCCAAAAAAGAAAAATTGTAATTTTTACCTTCTGCTTTGCTTAGAATCATTCAAAAACTGTGGGGTAAAAATACGCATTACAGCCCTAGATAAATTTGTTTAGGGCTCTCGTTTTTAAAACTGGGTCATTTAAGGGGGTTCTCCATTGTTTTGGCCACTCAAGGGCTCTACAAGTTGGAAATGGGGCCTAAAACACCTTCAAGTAAAATTTCAGTTCTGAAAACCACTGGCTGCTCCTTTCAGTTAGGGCCCTGTTGTGCATGCAGACATATTATTACATGAACAAAGGATAAACAGGGGGATTCATTTAAGGGTGCAAAGCTTCATTCATGTGTGTGCCGTACAAAAAAAACTGTTTTTAAAATGACACAATTTGCATAAAAAATGAAAATCGAAATTTTTTACTTCTTTTTTGCTTAGATTCATTTAAAAACTGTGGCATCAAAATACGTAGTAGACCCCTAAATGAATTCGTTAAAGGGTCTAGTTTTCAAAATGGGGTAATTTTGGGGGGGGTTCTCCATCCTTTTGGCCGCTCAACGGTTCTACAAGTGGGCAATGGGGCCTCAAATGCCTTCAAGCAAAATGACAAACAGGTATCCGTTTGGGGATGTAAATCATCATTTTCATGTGCACTATAGAAAAAAACTGCCTTTAAAATAAAATATAACATTTTATTTCTTCTCCTCTAAATTGCATTATTTCCTGAAAAAAATTGTGGGGTAAAAATACTCCTGACCCCCACAGTGAATACATTAAGGGGTGAAGTTTTTAAAATAGGGTCATTTGTGAGGGTATCTATCATTCTGACACCCATGAGTCTTTGCAATCTTGGCTTGGTTCAGGAAAACAAAGTGTTCCTCAAAATGTTAATAATAATCAATGTTAAATTTGTACGTCTCCTAAATGGTTAAAAAACGAAAGTTCTCCAAATGTGCTTCCAGAATAAAGTAAACGGATGGAAATAAATATCTTATCAACAATTTGTACAGTATGTTTGCACATATTTGACATATTGCAATTGAAAATTTTCCCAGTTTTGGTGCTTTTAATAAATATGCACAAGTTCTATCAGTCTATTTTTACCACCTAAATGAAGTACAATGTGTGGCGAAAAAACAAGGTCAGAATCACTTGGATATGCAAAACCTTTAAGGAGTTATTCTATGTCAAAATGACACGTCAGATTTCCAAAATTTGGTTCAGTCACTAAGGGATTAAAATAAAGAAAAACTGAATACTCCCCTAGCCCAGCAGTTCCCCATCCAGTTCTGCAGCCCCGGTGCTCGCCGTACAGAACCCAGAGGGAGTGGTGGGCAGTCACGTGCCGTTTATTGTGCATGTGGGCATTCAGTCACTCACAGGCTTCAGTAGCCATAGGCGAATCACTTCTGAAGCCTGTGACAGGCTCATTGGTCATGTGCGCAATGAATGGCACATGACTGCCCATTTCTTTTTCTTTGGCTCCCACGCTGGATGAGGAGCCGCTGGGATAGACGCGCAATTCAAATTTTCTGCATTTTAAGCTCTTTCAATTGGTTTTATGTCCTGGTAAACTCCAATTCCCTAATCTGCATTTCGGGGCCCCAAAAGGGCCCACCTGAAATGAGATCACAAAGTGTAATGGCAGCCAGAGGCCCTCTGAAAGCACCTGGGGTTTCCAGGTATTTCTGCTTGTTAAGTCATGCCTGTGGTCTGCCTTAATAGAATGTCAGCAAAAGTACCTTATACTGCAATACTAACATATTGCAATATATAGTATAAATGATTAAACAAGCACAACTTCAAGTCCCCAATGGAAACAAAAAAAAAGAAAATTAAGTGCAAAAATGCTTCTTTATTATTGTAAACAGTAAAAATCTGATCTATCAAACACATTATTTAAACTGCGCGTTGAACATCATACAAAAATGCACCACACCAGAATTGGACTTTTTGACTCATCCAGTTATCCCCCTGTACTTTTCCTTGGTCAGACCTCATCTGGAATACTGTGCCCACTGTGATGATCTACCAAGATGGTGAGCGGTCTGCATGTCCTATGAGGAACAGTTAAAGGATCTGGGAATGTTAAACTTGCAGAAGAGAAGGCTGAGAGCAGACTTAATAGTGGTCTACAAATATCTGAAGGACTGTCATGGTGCAGAGGGATCAGCCCTATTCTCATCTGCACAAGTAAAGACTAGAAGCAACGGCATGAAACTGAAAGGGAGGAGACACAGATTAGATATTAGACAGTGAGGGGGATCAATGAGTGGAACGGGTTGCCACAGGAGGTGGGGGTTCTCCTTCAAGGGAAGTCTTCAGAGTCTGGACAGACATCTGTCTGGGATGATTTAGTGATCCTGCACTGAGCAGTGGGTTGGACCTGATGACCCTGGAAGTCCCTTCCAACTCTATGATTCTATCATTCTAATTGCACGTTTTGTAGTCAAGAATTAAGCCAAGGTCAGGACAGGCAGAGTTTGGGAAAGCTGGGTAGACAGGCAAAAGTCAGAACCATAAGACAAGAAAAACTGGAGCACCTTCACTTAGATCACCAGGAACATAATTGCTCAGGTAGCCGCCTGGAAGGGGAGTTCCCCTAAATACCCAAGAAAGCACCTGGATTGGCTGGGGATGGGAAAGCTAGCTATGGTGCCAGCCGAACAGCAGACGGGACTGCCAGCGGTAGGGGAGGATGAGTGAGCGCATCATGACCTGTAGCCATGATTCTCAACCTGTGGCAATCCAGCTGTTACAAACTACAACGCTCATCCAAGAGCCTCAAAGTCAGAAATTAAGAAAACAACAGGAAGTATCTGGAGAGCGGCAAGAATATTTTATTTACTTCCGTCTAAAATTAATTGGATAAGTGCCTTCCATTTTAATCCTTGTGGGACTCGATTTGATTTGTCAATGCAACAAACCTGCCAACCCGAAATTTTGTTCTCTTCCTCTTATGCAGAATAAGAACAAATGTTCTTGGCAGTAAGTAGAGAACTAGAAAAGTGATTCTTAATCAAACAAGTATTTTTTTTGAGAAAACGGAATCTACCAAATGCCAAATTCTGCGCTCATTTGCATGGCTGAGTTTGCAGAGCGCACATTGTAAATCATAAGTTTTGCTCATTATCAGATGATAATAGAGACGCACATCTGTTAAACTCAGAAGGAACATCTTTTCTCTATGCGAAGTAATTATTTAGTGCGCCGCCATTCAGGCTTTTAAGTGACAAACAAAACAGAAAAAAACAATTGCATCAAGCTGGAATCGGCACACAATCCTCCATCTAGAGGCCCAAAAAATAATGTCACATCAGAGCAAGCTGTGATTTATCGGCCGTCGAGCAGCTGGGGGAACAAAGAGACACCGAGATAAAACCCTATATTTACTATATATGGAAAGACAGCTATTCCAACACAGTGCAGCTCTGACACAGAAATTAAGGAGGTCCTAACAAGAATGTATTAAAGGGCTGTGTAAACATATTTAAGAATTTTTATAGATTTTCTTTATTTTCAATGTCTATATTTAAAAAGGAAAACATTCAGCAGTTCTCACCCTGACCACTAAGCCTAATGATAGTCTGACATAGCTTCCTTCCTCCCCTCCCTGCACACTGACCACTAGGCCTAATAATAGTCTGACACAGCTCACCTCCTCCCCTCCCTGCACACTGACCACTAGGCCTAATAATAGTCTGACACTTCCTGATCTGTAGAGGCAACTTCTCATCTGTCATCCCATTACCATCACAGGCAGGATTACACTGGGAGGTGACACGTATATATAGATGACACAGGAAGCACCATTCACAATAGTCACAGCTCACCTCCTCCCCTCCCTGCACAGGTCACAGGTCATGCTTAGTACGGTATCCTACTAGAAATCTAGTTCCCCCAGTAATAATAGGGTCCTCTCTAGTGGCCCCAACAGTAGTATGGCTCTCTTTAGTGGCCACAGCATTAATTATCCCCTCTAAGTGTCCCCCCCCCCCCCCCCCACTCCTGAACCACCGGCTGGGCAGCAACCACATCATCATGCCCTATAACTCACTCTGACGTTCCTGTCAGGCTGCGTAACTAAAGAAGACCCTCAAATCTGTCTGCACCCCTGCATGTAGTGTTGCAGCACAACCGGTGGGGAAGGAGCAAGGGTCTTTTGTGGGCAGCAGCAGACCAACCAGAACTTGGAGGGAGTCTTAGCACTTGTTAACCTGGTTACTGCCCGGCTGTAGGTGCTTACACCAAAACAGAAATACCGGCACCAAACTCTAGAGCAAATACCTGCTGGGTGGCAACCCTAAAGCTAACACATACAGTGACCATGTAACAAGGCTAATATGTGCTCCTTGCTTGGAAAACTCATCCTGGGCACTTACCTACAGATGGAACATTCATAGCGCCCTCTGTCGTTAATGTAGCGGGCCGGTGGCAATGCCCGGTGTTGCAGGATGGGCTGGCGAGGACAGATGAAAGCAGCACATTTTTATCAAAAGTAACTTTTCTGGGCAACCACAATAAAAATGTTATTTCATGCCACATGAGGTTTTATGTACTTATACATTTCGTAGTAACTCGGCATAAACTTTCTTAAAGTAACTGCACTGGATTATTCATTATGCATTCTATGAGTTCTCACTACATAATGCACTGGTCCTTACATCACCTTCACGGCTCCCCCTGCTGGCGGCGACCAGGCATCTGACAACTTACATGAATTTGTGGCAAACCGTTACATGCATGTCCTCTTTTATAGGCCCGACCTCTCATGGTCCGTAGGAGCTACATTCTTACACACAGCGCTACCACGTGGTAGACGTATACTACTGGGGTCATCATACAATAGTGACGGTTCGATTCCCACCTCATATCAGTCTCAAATACCTTCTCTTAATCAGGTAGCTTGCTGCCCTCTTACGGGACAGGTTCCATAATGTCACTTATATTATAATGTAACCACATTACATAGACATAACGACTACCCCGTGAGGACTTGCATTAAACTATCTGGCACCACAGTAACTCCATACACTATCATATAACAGTCTCCAACTTCCCACCTTGGGCAGAGATTAAAAGCGTCCCACGGGAATGAGTCTCTTACAAATGTTCCCGACATCATGATACAATTCCTTTTGTGCAGCTTTGACTTCTTCTGCTGCATCAGGTGATTTGGCAGGGGAAGACTTCCTCTCTCCCCACACTGTGGGGTCCCTTGCTCTAGTAGTCTGGCTGCCTCTTCGTCTGTGCGTTGCTTTTCTATCTTCAGCCCCTGGGTCTTCAAGGCCTTTTGGTAGTCTCTCTCCCAGTGGCTTCAGACACTGCACTGCTGCCCCAGATCATCAGGGCTTGCTAGTATGTTCTCTCCTAGCAGCTGCACAGCATAGGGAAACTGTCTGCTGCACTTCCCTGAAGTAGGCCTCCGCCGCTTTAAAAATCTCTGCTGTGCCTGGCTCTCACTATTGCTGCTCTACTCAGAAGCTGTGATGGAGCCCCTTCCCTTATATAGAAGGAGCCTGAGAATGTTCCTGAGAATTCTGGAAGGTGGGCGGGACCTAGCCCTGTTCTCTGTTGCCTTCTACTTGGTAGTCTGGGGTTTCAGTCCACAACCACAGAATCACAGTGCATAAAATCATGTGACCTCTCTCTGAAGGTCCTTGAACATTCACAGGTTCACACATGTACAGCCAGGCACTTCAAAGGGATTAACTCCTTTACACCTACACTACAGTGCTGGATAGGAGCCTCTGGTGTAGCAGCCACATGTCTGGAGAGTAGTTAGGGAAGAGCCAGGAGTCAGCAATGGGAAGTTTCAGTTTGCAGCACAAAGGAATGAGGCAGGTAACATAGTCAGATGGAAAGCCAGGAGTCGATATCAGGAGGCCTTGTCACAGTAGCAGTGGAACAGGCAGGAGGGGGGCTGATCAATCAATGCTATGGAGCAGAATAATCATGCGAGGAAGGAGGGATGAAGGCCAGGTTTAAATAGAAAGCCTAATCAGAGACAGGTCGCAGACAGAACAGAGAGTGGATAGTAGGATCTGGAAACAATATCTAGGTATGCAGGACCAACTGTCCAAGGCTGCATGGCTCAATTGGGAGAGCCTCTGACCAGAGCACAGGAGGTTGTCGGTTTGAGCCCTAACAGCTACAGTATTTGCATAGCACAGAAAAATTAGTGATAAATGCAGAATACAAGTCAAGTAATGTCCAGATATAGCATTATTCCTCATTTATACACACGGCAACTTATTCTGAGGAGTTACCTGAGTCGCCAGGTACGCTTGAAGTTTCCCAAGGAGAACATCTTCCATTACAGCAGAGCACGGAGTTTATTATACCCAATAAATATGTATGTTTTCATATCACGCTGCCCGGTTTGATTTGTCGAAAAGCCGTGACAGATTTATTCTGCAGATGGAGCTTATTCTGTAAATGTACAATGCTCAATATTTTAGTTCCTTATCCGCAGATATAAATGTCATCCTGACGCTAGAGACTCAGCACCGCCAATGCAAAATACGTACATAGCGGCCTTTATAGATGTAAACACTGATGTATCCTCTCCTTATTAATATTAAAGCACATTCTGATATTTGCTCTATAGATACGGGTAAAATATGACTCACAAATGTCCCAAAATAGAAAGTTCTACTTTAGAGTCTGCGGTATGATCACAGGGGAGTGTGGGACGTGGGGCAGCGGTGTACCTCAGGGCTGCCTGCAAATAGCAAAGTCTTTAAAACTTTACTGAAAGAAATCAAAACGGCCAACACCGGGAATGGAGTCAATTGCCTGGTTTGGCCATGCAGCCTTAGCTGCAGTATTTAAAGGGTCGTGTTGTATCGAGCTGTGGTGGAGGTTGGGGTGGTTCCCTATCTACCAGGGGGGCTTTGGCCATAGGAGCTGCTAGTTGGACCATTGCTGGAGCCGTTGGGGCTGCTACTGCCTGGACTGTGCTTGAGCTCTGTTTCAGTGTCATGCTAGCTTTATCTGTGGTAGCAGGGAAAATCATCTACAGGGCCTGATGGCCAGGATGTGGCCAGCTCAGCAATAATGGAGGCCAATGGGCTATAAGCATAATCGATGTAAGAAGAGCCGTCACTCATGGCTGACGCTCAAACAACTTTTATAACAAATAACAGTTCAGCCACTTATACCAATTTTATAACAAAGTTCCACAAATGCTGCGAAAACAACAAGTGCTACTGCACTAACAGAGGACTACATCTGGTGGCCTGAAGGCCATATTTGGCCAAAAGTCCTTCTTTTATGTATATAGCAAATGCTGAGGCCTTACTGGCCATTGAGTTATAGCTAGTTGCTGCCAGTGTGGGAACCGCATATAAATAGGGATAACTCTCCAATGGCAATATCAGTGTATCTAAAGGAGGACCAGGCCTCTAACTCACGTGTGCAGCCGCACTATTCTGGATGACCAAGGAATAGAAGAGGCGTACATATGCCAGCCGTATTCTCAAGTAGAGAGTGTTGCGCTGTGTGCATCCGCTCTGTTCCAGGCTGTTACTGACCATTGGCACTAGTCACCTGTAAGGTCCAGGCAGCAGGTCCAGCTTTACGTCTATTCATTTCTCCCGTATGCTTTTCACTGCCCCCTGGCCAAAAAGAATGGGAGGAGCGGCCACAAGCAGAGACTCTCTCCTCCTT
The DNA here is from genome assembly GCF_035609145.1 of Eleutherodactylus coqui. NCBI lineage: Eukaryota > Metazoa > Chordata > Amphibia > Anura > Eleutherodactylidae > Eleutherodactylus > Eleutherodactylus coqui. The sequence goes on from NC_089848.1 coordinate 108,896,994, forward strand.
GGGTTCTCCAGACTCTGTTCTCACATTAAAGCTATACAGTCCTAGAAAGACAAACATGCCCAAAGCATTAGTCTCTTCCAGTTGTCCCATCTCAGCACTTCCTAACATAAGATTCCATAGAATGTTACAATGTTTTTGTATCTCCCGTGTTACATAATTTCCATAATATGAAAACAGTGTAGCGCACAGTTTCCATAACACCCCCTCACTTCTATGTGACTTACGGAATCAGTGTAAGGCTGTCGCATTGAGCTGTTTCCGTAACACCCAACAATGTGGTCGAGAATCCAGTCCAGACATTGCCTTTAAGTAATATTCAAAACAACAGAATCTCAATCTTCTCTGGCAGAACACGTACACTCTTTAGCTTTTCAAGAGCAAACTCATGGAATGACAGTCATGGTTATCAGGGTGAAGGCTTAGTTCATCTTTCTTGATGCAATTTTTCCCAGTCATTTGCTGCTTCTTTGGTGACCTCCCTCTCTTTGCCTAACTGCTTCAGACAAGTTTTCCTCGTAGCTCTGGTCACGGTTCCAACTGATGTGGCCACTCAGCTATTACAGTCCTAGAGGAGGACATCAGGCTCGGGGATTCCCCGGTTTACTGAAGGTTTTCTAAGATCAGGTGAGAATGTAGTACGCCGTTCTGGCTCCGGAATGGGAAAGGTCAATCCCAACTCCTTCAAGGACACCTTTGTAATCTTGTCCTTCTCGGTAGACAGGGGTGTTAATTAGGACTATAGAGTCCCATTTTGGTGGAGCCACAGTTGATCAAAATGTACCGATTCTTACTCTGGCTTATAGAAACATATATATTATAAATTAATATAATTAATTCCATGTAGAATTTGTTGTGTTTCCCAAGTTTTGAAATGTCCTGTAAATATGTGTTTTATTCATCTAAGCCCCTATTTATCAACAACAGTGACGACTCATAGTAACATAGTATGTAAGGCCGAATGAAGACAATGTCCATCTACTTCAGCCTGTTTATCCTCCTATGTTGTTGATCCAGAGGAATGCAAAAAACCCCAAGAGCAGAAGCCAATTAGCCCTTTTGGGGGAAAATTCCTTCCCGACTCCCTAATGACAATCAGACTGTTCCCTGGATCAACCTCTAATAGTTCCTACCTGCCTGTATACCCGGATTAACAATTGACCTAAGATTTATATCCTGTAATATCCTTCCGCTGTAGAAAGACATCAAGTCTCCTTTTAAACTCCTCTATGGATTTTGCCATCACCACATCCTCAGGCAGAGAGTTCCACAGTCTCACTGCTTGTACAGTAAAGAACCCTTTTCTGTGTTGATGGTGAAACCTGCTTTCTTCTAGACGTAGCGGATGCACTCTTGTTACAGTCGCAGTCCTGGGTATAAACAGATCATGGGAGAGATCCTTGTATCGTCCCCTACGTCCTACTCAGATGTAGAAACAGTAACAGAAGATCCGTTATCACCTTTCCTCTCCATCAGACCAAGTATCCTTGTGCTGCTTCTTCAAGGCTTTTAGTTGAGAGAAAGCAGAGTCCTATATGAAGGAGTTTGCTTACCAACTCCACAGCCCTGGTGTTACTAGGAGTTCATATTCTGGCTCCAGTCATACAGGTTCATGAGAGGGCCAGGTCCAGAATTAGGCCCTGTTGGTGGCCGTGGTTTCGAGAGTCCGCGGATAATTGCTGTAGGGCGCAGGAGCCAACATGTTTTCTTGCAATAACAAACTTTAATAAACAGTATTAACAACTGAATTTATAAAGCTGTCAGCTTTTAGTTCAGATGTCCATGCAGTTCCGCGTTAACGGTATTTACATGTAAAGTCTCTACGTGTGTATCAGGCTCGACCAAGTCCCTACCCAGTTACCAGGATTAGAGTCTCTCTGAATAAATTACAAGTTATAGAATCATATAATGGTAGAATTGGAAGGGTCCTCCAGGGTCATTGGGTCCAACCCCCTGCTCAGTGCAGGGTCACTACATCATACCAGACAGATATTCGTCCAGCCTTTGTTTGTAAACTTCCATTGAAGGAGAACTCCCCACCTCCCATGGCAACCTGTTCCACTCACTGTCTAATATCTAATCTGTGTCTCCTCCCTTTCAGTTTTTATGCCGTTGCTTCTAGTCTTTCCTTGTGCAGATGAGAATAGGGCTGATCCTCCTGCACCGTGACAGCCTTTCAGATATTGGTAGACAGCTATTAAGTCTCCTCTCAGCCTTCTTTTTTGCAAGCTAAACATTCCCAGATCCTTTAACCGTTCCTCATAGGACATGATTTGCAGACCGCTCACCATCTTGGTAACTCTTCTCTGAACTTGCTGCAGTTTTTCTATGTCTTTTTTAAAGTGGGGTGCCCAGAACTGGACACAGTATTCGAGATGAGGTCTGACCAAGAAAGAGTGGAGGGGATAATGACCTCACGTGATCTAGACTCTATGCTTCTCTTAATACATCTCAGAATTGTGTTTGCCTTTTTGGCTGCTGCATCACATTGTTGACTCATGTTCAGTCTATGATCTATTAGTATACCCGTTTTTTTCACATTTGCTGCTGCTTAACCCAATTCCCCACATTCTGTATGTGCTTTTTTCATTTTTCTTGCCCAGATGTAGGACTTTGCATTTTTCCTTGTTAAATACCAATCTGTTAGTCCACTGTTCAAGCTTTTTTAGATCTTTGAATACTCTCTTTCTCTATCATAGTGGTAGCTATCCCTCCTAGCTTTGTGTCCTTGGCAAATTTGATCAGTTTCCCATCTATTCCTTCCTCCAGATCATTTATAAAAATGATGACCAACACTGAGCCTAGGACAGAGCCTTGTGGTACCCCACTTGATACATATTTCCACTTGGATGTGCAGCCATTTATGACCACTCTTTGAGTATGATCACTCAGCCAGTTGTGAATCCACCTAACAGTTGCCTTGTCAACCCCATATTTGGTCATTTTTTCAATAAGTATGATATGAGATACTTTGTTAAATGCTTTACTAAACTCAAGATATACTATATCTACTGCAATTCCCTGATCAACCCAGTTAGTGATTCTGTCATTGAAGGAAATTAGATTTGTCTGGAATGGCTTGTTTGTTACAAACCCATGCTGGCTCTGGTTAATTATTCCAATCTCATCGAAATACTTGCATACATGCTGTTTAATAATTTGTTCAAAGATCTTTCCTGGTATAGAAGTCAGGCTCACTGACCTGTAGTTTCCTGGATCCACCTTCTTCACTTTTTTGAAGATGGGGACAACATTTGCCCTTCAGGGACTTCTCCTGTTCTCCAGGAATTTTCACAGATTATGGTGAGTGGTTCAGCCATTACCTCTGCTGCTTCCTTTAGTATCCTAGGATGTAATTCATCTGGACCTTGAGACTTGAATTCATTTAAGTTAGCTAAATGCTCCCTCACCATCTCTCTGCTTATTGATAGCCTGCATTCTTTTATTCCCTAAAAGCACAGGGAAGATCAGTTGATGAAATTATACATAAGCTGTATATCCGTCTGCTGGGCTCCTCCTGCTCTGTGATGTGCTGCCTGTAGGGTCCAACGTAACTGGTTCTCTTAATATTTATTAGGTAGACCACATTTAATAATAATTGGCACCTTTTATTGTTTTGCAATACAGTATCTGGAGATATATTGTTTTGCAATCATATTTTACATGCTTTGTACGTTTGCACGCTATATGTCTCTGCCAAACTGTTTAATTGGATTGACACGCACTGAACCGACTGATTGAATAACATCCCTGTAAACAAAAGAAATATTTACTTGGTGCTAACAACAAGCAGATACCTGCAGAGAATGCTTAGGATCTCATTACCATTGTCTTCTGTAATGTACCTCTTATCAACCCCACCCCCACCCGCGCGCGCGCGCGCGCGTGCGCGCTGTATGATATGGGTTCCGCTCCTTCCCAATTTCTTTATTCCTCCTATTTATCTGTTTCTTACTGAAGAAGGAGTCATTGACCGAAGTAAATGCTGGAGTGACTGTTGTCCTATAACTGCAGCGGCTGGCTGTTCAAGGGATGGTACAATGGAGGCCAATTCTGCCTGGGCCATTACCGGCACTGCTCTCATGGTCATGGTGGCTTTTTTCAGCCATGGGAGGGAAAAAGGCTATAGGCATCTCATGTCCTTGGTCTGACCAATCCAACTAAGGTCGCAATCTGTGATGGATTTCCTTAAATTGACTCTGCAACATTATGGGGCGCTGTGAGCTCCTGGGGTATTCAGTATATAAATGCTTACTGGACATTATTGCTGTTTGGATAGGAACTTTTATTCAACAATAACAAAGCCCCGTCCAGCCTCATAATGTTAATGTGTGGTGTGAGGAGTTATAAGCTATTGTTTCTCTGTTATCAACCCAAAGGCTGAAGCATATTATATATTATTCTGGTTATGACATATGTATTTTTACCAAATAAAACGTAGCTACTGTAAACTAACTGTACTTTTTCTTAATTTCCCTTGGTATAAATGTAGTTGCTAGAACATGTTTTTCTCTTTTCTGTATAAGTAGATACAATCTGTTGAACTATCTAACTAATCCTCTCCTATGTTATATTCTCCCATATTGCAGCTAATATACACGGTGTAACTGCATACCAAGAAGAGTATGCATACCTCCTGATTGGCTGGAATCGGCACATAAGGTGGGGGCGGAGCTACGCGATGACGCGTACAAGAGGGCGGAGCCAAAACGCCGCTGCTGCCGAGCAGAGCCGAAGGGAGAAGACCCATCTGCGCAAGCGCGTCTAAAAAAGCAAGAAGAACCGAAATTCGATGGAGCCATGGAGACGGGGACGCCAGCAACGGAGCAGGTAAGTGAATAACTTCTGTATGGCTCATATTTAATGCACGATGTATATTACAAAGTGCATTAATATGGCCATACAGAAGTACTTAACCCCACTTGCTTTCGCGAGACAACCCCTTTAAATCCCAAAGCCGGGTACCATCCACAGTTTCAGTGATGCTGGGTGTGTCCACTCCTCCTTTGTAGTGCAGGTAAAGCACAGCTCGAATATTGCCCATGGGGTGGTTGGCACTGGTCACCCTTAGGGTCAAGGCCACAAACTCAGGAGAAACATCCACTGCTTGTACAAAGTACAATGCCATCAGCCAGACAGAGATGTCAGGAGCAGCCAGACTCAGACTCCTTTGTGCTTAGTCCTCCAGGCTCTCTAACCCATAAATGTCATTGTCAGGGCTTGAACCTGGGACCTCCTGCACTTTAGTCAGCAGCTCCACTGACTCATCCAGCCCTTGGACAGCTCCTCTGCTAACACCAAGCAATGATCCTGTGGTTCCTGGTCTGTTCTCCTGTCCTGACCCCATCTCTGTTCCTGATTAGGCTCACTATAAAAGCCTGGCCCTGCCACTCCTTCAACACGTTATTATTGTGCTCCACAGCCTTAGTCAAGCTCATTACCTGCCTGCTCCTCTGCAATCAAACTGAGACTCACTGATATCGACCTCTGTCTTTCCTCCTAACAATGCTACCCGCCTCCTCCTTTGTACTGCAACCTGAGAATACGGCTCCAACCTAGTGCCGGAAACGCTACAAAATAATCACACCTAAGATGGAGTCCGTGGTGACCACCCTGTGGAAACAAGAGTTTTGTCCCTCCTACCAAAAAACGTTTTGTGGATTACAGACACTGGTGCTAGATCAACAGAATGAGATAATTACCATACAGAAGCAACTTCTGGACTTGCATCATTCAGGCTCAGATGTCAGCATGCTACTGCCAGCAAAATTTGGTGGGGGCCGTCATCGGTATCAAGGTTTCATTAACCAATGCCGAATCTATTTTCAGATGCAGCCCACTGTATTTACCAGTGCCAGAAAGAAGGTTTTCTTTCTCATTAACTTCCTTACTGATGAGTCACTTGCATGAGCCTCTCCGTATGTAGAGACCAACAACACTATCCTCGATATCCTTGCTGCCTTCACAACCATTATGGATCAAATTTTTGAGGATCCCAATCGCTGTGCCACAGCCAGTAGGTTTCACAACCCATGACAAGGGCAACTCTCCATTGCAGAATATACGGCAAAATTTTGTCGCTGGGTGACTGATACAGTTTTGTTCCACGTGGCACAACAAAGCCAACTTCGTCAGGGATTATCTGAGTGCATAAAGGTTGAACTTGCCAGAGTGAAGACCCCACGTAACCTTGAAGATTTTATTAAGCTATGTATCTGAATTGACCAGAGACTTTTCGAGTGGTGAAATGAGAGACTGTGGGGTTTGGGCAACAACATCCCTTACTCCTTCAGTTAATCCACGTTGAGTGCCAGCCAAGAAGTGAAGCCGCACCAGAACCGATGCAGGTTGATATAATCCGTAAACTCGTTTCCACCACTGAAAAAGAAAGGTGCCGTGCTGAAAATCTGTGCCTTTATTGTGGAATCCCAGGACATAATGGCTTAAATTGCCTGAATGAGTTCCAGATGACTCTCACCCTAACCAACATTAAGATTATGACCCATCCAGCTGTCATGAGACAAGGGGATGCAGCCAAACAAGTCGTTGCACCTGTACTTCAAGACGGTGTAAAAATCCTTCCTCCGTTCCACTATTTTGTCCTCCCCATAGAGATCTTAATGGGAAGTCAAAGGCTACAGTGCTCAGCGATGTGGGATTCCAGAGAAGGAGGAAACTTCATGGACTGAAGATTCGCTTTTGACAAAGACAGTACACCCAGACTGAAGCCTATACCTGTTGATATGGAAACCATGGACAATCGAACTGGAGCTTCGCATGAAACCTGACCATCAGAAACAATCAGCTTTCAGCTAATTTCTTCCCCTAAATTTACAGTGATTCTCGGGATCCCCTGGTTTTCTACTCATAATCCCTCTATCAACTGGGAATCAAGGACCGCTGCTTCCCTTCTGAGTTCTGGAGAACTGTAGGGAGAACTACAAGATGGCACCATCCACCCCCAAACCAGTGCAAGACCCCAAGGACTGTCAGCAGGGCTGTGAGAAGTTACCGGTAACTTCAGTAACAATTGTTTAGGTATGTCTGTAGCAAGAAAAAAGCTGACCAATTACCACCTCATCGGCCATATGATTACCCAGTGGAGTTGTTCCCTGGAGTCTCTTTTCTATTTGGGCGGATCTAGAGCTTTTCAGGACCAGAATTGAAGGTTCTCCGAGAATACCTAGATGAAAACTTAAAAAGGGGGTTTATTTGACCTGCTTCTTCCCCAGCGGCGCCCATATTTTTCATGCAAAAGAGCAACTCAACCCTGCTACCATGTATCAATTACAGGGAGCTAAATAAGATTACAATTAAAAATCGCTACCACCTCCCCTTTATATTAGAATTACTAGAGAGTCTCTACTCTGCTAAGATCTTCACTAAACTATATCTAAGGGGGCTTATAACCTTGTACAGATTCGCCCTGGGAATGAATTGAAGACTGCATTTAGAACAATGTATGGTCATTTAGAGTATCTGGTAATGCTGTTCGGCCTTTGCAATGCTCCTGCTACCTTCCAGCACTTCATTAACTATGTTTTTTAAGACCCGTTGGACCAATTTGTGGTGGCATATCTTGATGACATCCTTATCTAATCTGATAATTTGGAGGAATATTGCAGGCACCTCCGGGTGGTCTTGGAATGACTCCAAAAAAATCAAATCTACATCAAACTAGAGAAGTGCAAATTTGAGGAAACCTGGATGCAATTCCTGGGATATATTATCTTTTTCAGATGGCTTGAGTATGGACCCCAGCAAGAATAAAGCCATCACTGATTGGCCTATTCCAAGAAATGTAAAGGATGTACAGCACCTTATCAGATTTGAAAATTTCTACAGAAGAGTTATTGAGGACTTTTCAAAGGTCATCTCTCCTATCATCTCCCTCACAAAGAAAGCATAAATGTATTCTTGGTCCCCAGAGGCACAGGTCGTTTTAGAGAAACTGAAGACTCTTTTTACTTCGACACTAGTGCTGGTCCACCCAAGACTGGAATTGCCTTTTGTTGTTGAGGTTGACGACTCTGACTTTGCAATAGGGGCTATCTTCTCACAACTAGTTGGAGATAGGATGCAGCTAGAGCTTTTTGCATTTCTGTTGTATACCTTAACACCCGCAGAAAAGAACTATGATGTTGGGAACAAGGCGCTTCTGCCCATCAAGTTCCCTTTCACCGAATTGAAAAACCTCCTGGAAGGAGCACATCACCCAATAACAGTCCCTACTAATTATAAGAACTTAGAACTTTTCCATACATTCAAGAGGTTATTGGGAAGACAAGCACGATGGGCCCTGTTTTTCTCCAGGTTCAACTTTGTCATTTCCTACCAACTCGGTTCCAAAAATGGCAAGGCGGATGCCTTGTCCAGGATATTTTCAGAGCTTGAAGGGGGATTAAACATGGACTGCACTATTCTGTCCCCAATAAATTTTTTGGGCATTGTGAACTCAGAAAACCTACTATCAAAGTTAAAAGAAGAATACAAAAATTAATCTTTCCAGAGTCATCCTTCTAAGGATGGGGAGCTTGTTTTTAAGAACTAACTGTGGATTCGAAATGACCAATTATACGTTCCCGAGGCTGGTCAACTCGTAGTCTTTAAATTGGTCACCCTAGGGTCACGAAAACTTTGGAACTCTTGCTTTGTTCTTTCTGATGGCCTGACTGCAGGAAGGATGTGAAGAGGTATGTAACCTCTTGCGACAGATGTGATCGAAACAAGATGCCATGGCCTCACCCCTTGGGTTTTCTACAGCCTCTCCCAGTTCCTTCCCGGCCATGGGGAGTTATATCTGTGGACTTCATTGTGTATCTGCCCCCTCGAATTGAATGACTAGCATTCTTGTTGACATGGACCGAATTACAAAGATGGCTCACTTCATCCCCATCAAAGAAATTCCCACCGCCAAGCATACTAAGGAGTTGATGATCCAGGAAGTTTTCAGACTACATGGAATTCCTGATGATGTAGTCTCTGACAGAGGGGTTCAGTTTGCATTAAAATTCTGGGAACTACCATACCAGACTCTGGAGCAGTATCTTGGCTGCTTCATTTCCCATCCCCAGGATGATTGGGTGGATTATTTATCGACAGCGATGTACATCTACAACAATGCCCAACACAGCTCAACCACCCAGAGTCCATTCTATTTCAACTATGGTACACATCCTGTCTTTATTCCTGGTCTTCCTATCAACAGTCCTGTCCTGACTATCAATCACAGACTGACAGCGTTGGCTAAAAAGCAGAAGAAGTTGAAAGATACCTTACAGGAAATCCAGGATGCCTATAAGAAAGCGGCAGATAGACACTGCCAAGCGCCCCTTATCTTCCGAGGTGGAGAAAAGGTGTGGTTGTCCACCCACAATCTGACGGCTCACGCACCCTCTCCCAAACTTAGGCAAAGATTTATTGAGAGTACACAGTCAGCAACTCTTCTGGCATCAGGCTTCTTAAGGAGGATAGACGCAGCTCCTACGGAGTGAAAGCAAACTCTACCGCACGGACCATGGAGAGAAAGCGGAAAGCAAGAGAGCAAACTGGTGCCGCTGCACACCGAAGCCTTCCTACTACCAGTCAGCAAGACGTGCTCAGTGATATTTCGTAAAACCGGGGGATTATGCAAATCTGATGCACCCCAAGCCGCCTGTACTTCCACCCGATAACCTGCTTTCCTCCAACCCAACATGCTGGAGGTACTTATAGGCGTTGTACCGCAATTACACGTTCTTCCGCATCCACAGGATAGGGGACAACTTGCTGGCTGGTGGGGGTCTTACTGCTGAGTCTCCCACCGATCTCGAGAACGGGTCTCCTGTGTGCCTTCCTACCTGTCACTGTTGGAGTAGTTTTCCCCCATAGTGATGTTATAGTAGTGATGCTGGCTGAGCATGTGCAGTCAGCGCTCCATTCATTTCAATGAGGCTAATCCCCAAATGCTTGGTTTATCTCCACAGGCACGTTGTAAGTGAATGGAGCATTAATGCGCTTACATGACCAACACTTCATCCAGTCTACTCCTCACTGCAGGGGGCGCAGTTACCCCACAGTGAGGCAAACCAGGGACACAGGAGTCATGTTCTCGAGATTGGTAGGGGAATAAGCAGTGAGACCTCCAACGGTCAGCAAGTTATCCCCTATCATGTGGATATCTTGTGGACAAGGGAGAACTTGTAATAACGGCACTACCCCTTTACTGTCTGTTCCACTTTGTGTAGCGGAAGACCAATTCAGAGACCCTGGAAGCCCCGTATACACAGACAACCCATTTAGAATACGGTACTGACTTTTACAATTATCATTGTAGCAATAAGAGGCGAAACTTGAATCCCCAGGGTGTCCTGTAACAAACACTGTGAGTAACCGGCCGCACCCACCATGTGCCCCCTATAATACTGCTGTCTCTTACATGGCAGAGGGGACCTTGAGCCCCTAAAGTTTGGGGCGCAAATGCCTCAGCACACCGGCCCGGGGTATTATGTGTTCCTCCAGATCTGATTTGCGCTCCGGTTTACAGTTCACGTGTTCCACTTGTACCGTTATATGAAATACGTTCTTAAGGGGAAGCGCAATGCTGATACGTAGAATGAATAGTTGAAGACATTTCAGAGGAAGGTAAAAGCTACGAGGCCAACAAATCTCCTACAAATCATTACCGGAGAGCGAAGAATAAAATTCAGAAGAACAATAGAATTTTCTAACTCTATAAAAATGAAATCATTCTCGGTACAAATCAGAGTAACGGCCCTAAACCCGTCCGCGACGCACCGCGCTGCCAATATCTCACCCTTTTTTTTCTAAAGGATGTGTCTAAGTATGAAATTAGATCACAGCATGAAGCCCCTGCGAAGATAGATAATCAATACGCGGCCTGCTCCGGTTTTTCTTATGACAGGAGCGGCCTGCTGTTTTATGAAGCCCTACAAAAATCATTGGCCCATTAGATAATCTAGCAGCCATTCCAATTAAATCACCCTCACTGCAAACTGCTGATGTGATCTGGCCTGACAAGTTGTCAATATCACCGGTAGCTGTCATGCTTAATGCTGAAATACCGAATATATGTGGAGGACGTAATATAGCGCGGGGTGCGCCCAAGCAAGCGAGACAATGGACCGACTTACTAGTACTGTGTAGAAGAAAAGACTCATCAGATTGGCTAATTAATTAGGTTAGATACCCATTTATCGTATGTAGTGTAAAAATGTGTAGGACGCCCCTGAGACGTGATATGTCATCAACAAGACAAACTGGAAAATGAAACAATGCCTCTCCGGCGCCACCTATTGGAAGCACCATTCCTGTCTGTACATACTGTATCTTTTCCTTCTAGGGAAGATTCCGGCTTTGGCTCATATTCCCGTCATTGTTATAAGACTTGTTGAAAGGTCGGACATTGACTTGCAGGAATGCTGCCTTCCAATTGGTGGCGCTGTAGAGGTATTGTTCCATTTTTATATTTGCATAAATTTCCCAGAGGAGCTTGCATGACCTTATGTCTCTTCTAGGTGCTCTCCCTAAGGAGGAACGTTAGCCCTACCAATAAGATAGCATAACAGGCCTCTCAGAGAGCTGAAATATTTAGGGAAGGCATCCTGGGGTTTTTGTCGTCCATCTACAGTTCCTTTTCCTATAGCATAACCCTTAAAGATTAGAGGGTTTCAGTCCTCTATGGCCCCATTTTTTTCATGGGCTACCCAAATTATTCTTGCTGCATTTTTATGACATATATGACTGCTTTTATTATCACTGAAGGCTTTTCAGTTTCTGGCAGCCGAGAAGCGGCCGCCTCTTCCTGTTAGTTTGCAGGAACTTTTTTTTTTTATTAAAGGCGTTTTCCCACAACTTTAAATTGCCCCACAAGCACTCTGTCCTTCCTGGTTGCTGCTGACCAGGACATGTGACTGCGGCAGCCAATCACTGGCTAAGGAAGATCACTGCAGTGGTCATTGGTTGGTTACAGCAGTCACATGTCCTGGTCAGCAGCAACCAGGAAGGACAGAGTGCTTGTGGAGCAATTTAAAGTGATGGGAAAACCCTTTATACTTTTTCAATTCAATGACCATAAATATTACATATTTGCACAAGTAGAAGATAAAGGAAAATGGTACAAATTTAGTGGAAATCAAGCGAAACGAACAAGTAACCCAAGAAATAAGAGCGAGTGCAGCGCCATGCTTCCCGCCGGCACATAAGGTCCCTCAAGCAAATGTTCAAAGTAAGTCCTGCAGCCCCAGCAGAACCTGTGAACTGTGTTAGCCAACGACTTATACTGTAAACAGTGAAGTAGACTGTGGAGACATGAAGTTGTGGACATGGCGTCTCCTGGTTGTCAGACAGCCCCGGTACACCTGAGGGAGCAGCATTAAAATCCCTTATTAGACCTGTTTCTTCCCCTTCCTAGCTCTGCTATGGACAGTGGCAAGTGCAATGCGGAGGTGAAGCACCGGATATCTGTGCTCACTGCACACAACCGGGAAGAGGAAGAGCATGCACGGCGTCTCAATGAAGCTCACACTGACGTCAGGACCACCGTTGGGCTGTCTGCCAAGGGGGAGGTGTCATGCTGTGAAGACCACCCAGGTGACATACAGTGTCCGCTGTAGTCAAAGTAAGTTTTATGGTTAAGGCCGTATTTATAGACCTGTGTGCAAGTTGCGCTTATACAATATAGCGGCTCAGCACCATCGGTCTCATAAGCTGTGTACTTCACGGACAGCACGCGGCCCCAAACACGACCGTGTTAATAAGCTCTAATCACATAGAAGAGAGGAAGCCCCATAGTGAAGGTAAAAATGGGTCCCTTAATAGGCCTTGTTCAAACGGCGGACTTCGCCTCGACTTCACAGTAAAATATGTGTCTATAGAGTGCGTAACTCATTGCATTGGAAACCTGCGCTGTAATCTGTGCGTTGCGGATTTTTACAGGCATGGATTCCAGATCCGCAATGACTCGGATTGCATGTTGGGAATTCCACTCGTGGATTTTCCATTGAAAAGGGTTAAATTTGCATGCAGGTCTGCAGTAAGCTGAAGTGAAAACCCATGACTGAAATCCGCAGCTCCGCTGATTTGTGTGGTGGATTTTGAGGCGTATTCCATCTTGTGTACATACTGCAGCCTTAGGCCTTAGTCAGACGGGCGTTTTTTCGCACGATTTGCGCATGCGCATGCGTCCGGCGATTTTTTTAAAACCATTGCTTTGCAATGGTATCGGACACATGAGCGCTTTTTATGCGCTCGTCCGATAAATTATAGAACAAAAAATCGCAGATCACACCTATCTGCGATCTGCGATTCCTGTTCTCTTCTGTATATGCGCTCAATGGGGCTGGCGGCAGCAGCGCCGACCCCAATGAGAACATATAGAAGACAAATCATTCTTCTCTGCCACAGCTGTAACAGCTGTGGCAGAGAAGAACGATGTTTGCCCATTGAATTCAATGGAGCGGCAATACAGCCGCTCCATTGAAAGCACTGGGCTGCCGGCGTGCGCGGGGTGAATTGTCGGAAAGGGGTTAAATATATAAGCCCTTCCCTGCAATTCATCCTAAAATGTGTTAAAATAAAAAAAATTGTATACTCACCTTTCCGCTGCATCCGGAGTCCAGCCGCGGCCGCTGTCAGTTCTCCTGAACTGCTTCTTGGCACTATTCAGCCGGCGGGGCTTTAAAATCCCCGCCTGCTGAATGATCTGCCTCTGATTGGTCACAGCCCTGACCAATCAGAGGCTGAAAACACTCACACACCCATTCATGAATTCATGAATGGGTGAGTGACTGCTGCCTCTCAGCACTGAGCCAATCAGGGGCAGGTCTGACTCACACCCCCTTCACACCCACTGCAGGACGGCCGCGCGGAGCTCCGGCTGCTGGGAGAAGGTGAGTATACAATTTTTTTTTATTTTAACACATTTTAGGATGAATTGCAGGGAAGGGCTTATATATTTAAGCCCTTACCGACAATTCATCCCTGGCTCGCCCGCAGCGCATTGCTTTCAATGGAGACGGCTGTATTGCCGTCTCCATTGAATGCAATGCGCTGGACAGCTCCGGCCCGTTTCTAATGAAACGCGGCTAGGAGCAGATTTTCGGGCGATTTGCGGGCGACTTGCGCGCACTGGTCACGCGATTTGCGGATGCGCATCCGTCATGCGATCCGCAAATCGCGCGAAAAAATGCCCGTCTGACTAAGGCCTTAAAGTACTGGATTTTGGCACCCAGGACAGAAGGGTCTCGTGTTTGTTTTCCCCTCCGCTCCCTTTCCATAACCTTATGACATTTCCAAACCCCCTTATTTTCCAGTAACTCAGTTCCTCTGGGGAGGGGAGTCCTGCACTGCTTCCAGCCAACCAGAAGAAAAGGGGTGGAGCCAGACATCACTGGTTGTCCTCTCTCCAAGGGCCCTATAGCAGCCTCACAGTCTGCCTCTTCTCCAGCAATGGACCTGAATAGAGTCACTGTCGAATTCAAGAAAACCATCTGCAATAAAGGATTGAAGTGCTGTAGTGCCGTCGTTATGAAGCGCCAAGTGCAGGTGACCCTCGTTAATGGGGAGCCACTTACCAACAGAACCACATCTCCATGGAGACGGCTGCCGCTAGTGGCAACTGGCAACCACTTGGCACGGGCAGACTGGTCCAGGACCGCCTTCACCTAACACAATGAAACACCGAGACAGCAATTCTCCTTTAATATCTCCGTACCGAAGTCACAAATAGCAGAAATATCACAGGATAAATCATTCCTTCCATTAAATTAAAAATATTGTTTTTGAAAACCAAGAGAAATGCCGACTCTAATTAACAGCAGCTATAGATTTATATCAACAGCAGATGTTCCCCGTCATTAATAACAAAAATAATCATCAGACATCAACATAGAAATTAGAATTCTATCAGCAGCGGATCCGCGATACAATGCAGGTGTTTAGAGGTTTAATTAAATGGTGACTGTTACTTACTGGCTGGTGGGGAATGAAGCAATCCGGGCGGATATCACCGCGCCTACAGACATAGCAGCCAAAAACATCACAATACCGGGTGACTGCAGGTGACCCCACAGTGTTGTCTATACCGCCCGCATTCCGTTATGTGGTAAATGAGTCTTGTAGGCAACGCAATGCTCCCTGGGAAAAAGATTATGCAAATGAGTAATAGAATAATCCTCCACAGCGCTATTTATTGAAAAGTAGCTACCCTGAGTCAATATCTGACCTTCTAAGGGTCATTCACACGGGCGATTTTCTTGTGCAAGTTTTGACTGTTGCGAGATGCACAAGACTCGCACTGAAACAAATCCGAGTCCGCAGAAATCTAGCTCATTGTCTCCAACGGGTGAGAAAAAAATCTGACATTGCATTCACATGTAAGTAAGCTTTTCCTATTGAAGATACATGCCTCTCACCAAGCAGAACTCGTCAGCGCTCTGATGAGGGGCGAGAATCATAAAACAGCTGCCTGTCCATGGGTATTCTGGTTCTGGCTTTCCTAGTCATGTCCAATGCCAACCTAAGCTATGTGCAACCCAGGGGAGGTAGGTACCAGGCAAATGTAGGCTGGGGGCAGTTGTTCGTCTTCGGTCTGCCTGACCAGATGATCTTCCTCTGTGCAACAGCGACTTGTGGAGCTACAAGAATCCTCCTACTGGCTTTGTCTCCTCCCCTCTGATGTCCTGAGACGCCACTCTCAGCTCATCAGCGCCCCCCACAATACAATTGCTTAGTTCTGCTACTGTATTTACTGTATGTTATGAGTTTGTGTCTATGTACTGAGCTAGGTTCTGGGGCTGTATTTATATTATCAGCTTGGTTCTGGTATTGTACTTATGTACGGAGCTTGGTTGTGGGGCTTTATTTATATTATCAGCTTGGTTCTGGTGTTGTACTTCTGTACGGAGCTTGGTTGTGATACCGTGTCTATGTTATGAGGTTGCTTTGAGTTGTGTTTATCTTATTAGCTTGGTTCTAGTATTGTGTCTATATGCATGTTATAGGGCCTGTTAAAAAGCCCAATATTGACTCTTAGGGTACATCCACACATAGCAGAAATTGGTGGGGATTTTCTGCAGTGGAAAATCAGCAGCAAAATCGACATCATTATATTCTGTGCTGTTTGTGTGTGGGATGTGAATGGAGTGAGCCCCCCAACAGAGAGAGAGAGAGTGAGCAATTGTAAGTAACTACTTCTTCTCAAGGCCAGTGCAGAGCTACTACACTACTTCACTGTCTAATTTTTTTATGCAGCCGTCTTGAACCTAGATCACTGCGTAGAGGTACAACCTTTAATTGTCACACCCTTGCATCTTCCAGATTGGGTGGAGGTAATGCAAGAGAAGTAATCACTGTTCACACAGGTGCGTCTTTGAGCTTTTGAGAGCCGTGTGGAGGTATGACATTCTGAAAACTAGCCTTTTACCTGCACTGTGAAGTCTATAAGTGAACTGTCCTGTAATAACTGTTCAAAGTTTTTAAGTAAAGTTTGCCAGGCTGTAACCATTCCTTGGGACTCATAGTACTAAGAAACTATCTGAGACTGCATTTATTCTCCGCCGAGGGTCATACCGGTGTGTGAAGGAACGATGGCATCACCCGTGACAACTATAACCCCTATTATCCTGTGTAATTTGCATTCCCTATTCTAAGGATGTCTTTGGTGACCTGCAGTGATACTCTGGCCTTGGCTGCATGTATCCCTCCGAGAAGGAGTTGGTAAGTTCCACCGTGACATGTCAGCACTATACCCTCCCAGCTTCCCACGTATGTCAGGTGTCTGGGGTCTCCCTATGGAATGCTGCACATAGCCACCATTAACTCAAGTGGATCACCCTGAACACCAAGCCCAGCTCGTTGCATGGTGGGTTCGGGGTGGTTCAGAGGCTATACTGTTTCTGTAACATCCATAGAAGCCAATGGGAGTTACACAAGAAATCACAACATAGTGAGCTACACGGTATCTGTCAGAGAGCTGCAAAAGTAGCGGAGTTCAGGTGAACTCAGCCATTTCTGTCATCCTGGCGGTATTCCCATCTCCGCCATGTTTGACTGAGATGGAAACAGTCCTGTAAAGATACCAAGGCTGCAATGTACTATTACAGCATAGCGAAGGAAGGGGTTAAAAAGACTGCAGATGGGTCTCTTCTGCCTGATTCGGATATTCACTATTTTTGACTTTCAGACTTCTTGGCTGCAGGTAACTATTTTACATGTTTGATAAAGAGGTGGAAGCTGTTCTCTTCTCTTATCTGCGTATCAATTAAAACCAAATTTTTAAGAGTCTCCGAGTTCAAAGAATGAGCCGACCTTGAATAGTTTTACAATGTGCATCCTCTCATACAGCGATAAAGGAGACGGCCTTAATTAAAGGCAAAACCTTGGTGTCATAATGATAATATTATGCATCAGAACTAGACTTCTGAAGACGGAACATCTCTAATCTAGAGGTTAATTATAATAAATTGTATGAAAAATAGGAAAATGTGCTTTCTGAAAATCCTCAAGGTGACACAATGGAAGCTGAGGTTGGGTTATAGCTGCTCATCTACATAACATGACGGTAGACATATTTGTTCTTCTTGTGTGTAATTGGCAATGTACATGGAGATGTTCCTATGTAGAAGTACCTGCCTATATCTTTAACTTCTTAAATGGGCTGTGTGAAGACTACTCAGGAGAGATTTTAACTGGAACAATATGGGAAGGGAAGTGAAAGGTAAAAATATACAGCTAGTGGATACAACTGAGTACCTTGTTATTCGAAGTGGAAAGAAAGAACAAAGAGAAACAATTAAGAAGGCAAGTAGAGGAGCAAGAGACACCGATCACAAACTAACATGTCTCTACACAAATGCCCTGAGCATGGGAAACAAACAAGGAGAATTTGAGCTCCTAACACAGGAAGAGAAATATGATGTCATGGGCATCACGGAAACTTGGTGGGATGATACACATGATTGGGATACATGGCTTGAAGGATACAACTTATTTATAAGGAACAGACCTAATAAAAGGGGAGGAGGTGTTGTGTTGTATGTTAGGAAAACATTCATCTCCACAGAGATTCAAGCTTCAGAGCTGGGAGTTCTGTAGAAACTGTTTGGGTAAGAATACAAGTAGAGAACAACAGAAAGAACACCATTGTAGGCATTTACTATAGGCCGCCTGGACAAGTAGAAGATATGGAGGAACTCTTTCTACATCAGATGGCCACGCTCTCAAAGAAGCCCAACATAGTGATCATGGGAGATTTTACCGATCCAGACATTTGTTGGGAATATCTCTCAGGTAAAAGTAATGGATCCAACAAATTCTTATCCGCTCTTGCTGACAACTTTATCTTCCGAAAGGTAGAAGAGTAAAAAAAAAAAGATCTGCTATCTCGGACCTAATTCTTACCAACAGGGAGGGGATGGTTAAGGAAGTAAGGGTGGCTGGGACCTTAGGAGGCAGCGATCATGATATCCTTGACTGTTGGATAACAAGGGGAGGAAGACCGGAAAGAGGGGGGAATATCTAAAGAAGAATATAATGCGGTCTGCAGAAACTGTAGGGCAAGTATCAAAAAAGCTAAAGCTAATAATAAATTGAGTCTTGCAACGAATTTAACTGAAAAAGAACCAAAAATGCAATATCTGATAAGGTGCAGAGCAGGCACAATGGCCGTAGGGTCGGCACAATGGCCGTAGGATAGGAAAAATGGCCATAGAACCTAACAATATGCAGCAAGCCAAACTATAAACCAGAGCTAAACTGTCATCTGTAGACTTCTAAGCAGCCACCAACTCAATCCAGCCCAGATTGGGGAAGAGCAACTGCATGCAACTAAATCTGCAATGTGGACGATACCATAGAAGCCAGTCAATGGATGGGTGCGTCCCACACTACAGGATTACAACTCACACTGACATGACAGTGGGTTGCTCTGTATCTCAACAGTTGGTCACACTGGCTGACATCTTGGGCTCCCCCAGAAGTCAATAGCAAACTGCATAAAGCAAATATTGATACACACTAATAAAATGCGAGTGTTAGTTTAGCATTTTGGCCAAGACGTATAAGCTGATGGACCAACGGCAAGGCCACACTGCGTCCATCAGAACCTACACTATCTCACTGTGAAGTGAATTAAAATCACAGAGGTGAGGGGGAACAGAAAAACATATTTCACTTAAAAAGAGCCAAACGAGTCTTTCAACAAAGCCTAAAAGAAATAAAAAAGAGGATTTTAGGGAGTCAAAAGCTGAAGAAAGGATGTTATAGAATGATTTCAGGATGAAAATGGTGAATTGGTTAAGAATGGTGATGAGAAGGCTGAACTTTTAAATTCCTATTTTGTATCTCTTTTCTCTCAGAAAGTAGATGTAACATCAAGGGATCTTCCCTGTGCTATTCGGGTAATAAAAGAATGCAGGCTATCTGTAAGCAGAGAGTTGGTGAGGAAACACATAGCTAACGTAAATAAATTCAAGTCTCAAGGTCGAGATGAATTACATCCTAGGATACTAAAGGAAGCAGCAGAGGTAATTGCTGAACCACTCGCCATAATCTGTGAAAATTCCTGGAGAACAGGAGAAGTCCCAGAAGATTGGAAAAGGGCAAATGTTGTCCCTATCTTAAAAAAGGGAAGATGGTGGATCCAGGAAACTACAGGCCTGTGAGCCTGACTTCTATACCGGGAAAGATCTTTGAACAAATTATTAAACAGCATGTATTCAAGTACTTGGATGAAAATGGAGTAATTAACCAGAGCCAGCATGGGTTTGTAACAAACAAGTGAAGCCAGACTAATCTAATTTCCTTCTACTGGGATTCCCTGAAAATAAGACACTGCCTTATATTAATTTTTGCCCCAAATGTCTTATTATTTACAGAGCAGGCGGCGTCTGGGTCCCTCACACTTGGCTGTGGCGCTCTGGTAGCCTTGCGTGTAGTCCTCGTTGCTGAGAGAGCATTCTCTTCCTGGTAACGGGGCTTGAATACTCCGCCTCCAGCAAGAGATTATGTTTTCAATGAAGAATTGACACTGTTCATATTTCCTGACCCGACATTCCAGTTCATCCCAAATATGTTCCGTAGGTTCAGGTTGGGACTTTATGCAGCCAGTCCAACCATGGAACATCCATATCCTCAAACCAATATAACAGCATTGGATGTGTGACAAGGCGCGTTGTCTTGTTGGAAGTATGGCCGACCATTCCCAGAGTATTACCACATTGTCAACAGCACATTATTGTCTAGAATGTCAGCAAGCACCTCTGTGTTCATGCACAAAAAGAAGAAAAAAAGAGGGCTCAGCGCTCCACGAAACGGGTCGAAATAGATTACCTAATCCTAATAGGTAATCTATTTGGACCCGTTTCGTGGAGCGCCGAGCCCTCTTTTTTTCTTCTTTTTGTGCATTGCTCAGTACTCCCTAGCAGTCGAGCCCTATGTTTAGGGATACAACGGGCTGTGGCTAGCTCCTCCCTGCTCTTACAGGGATCAATGAAACGAGGACATGGATTTCCATTTGGATTCAATATACGTGGACCAGGACTTGGAGGTGTTGTGTGGGGGCCCACTCACTTGGGGGGCTTTCCCACCCACACCGGGTAAGTTCCATCTGTATCTACATCTCATGAGCCATTTTGACCAGGGGGCGGAGCGCTGTCTTCACATTTAACCTCTGTGTTCATGGTTCTTGTCACTACAACCAACGGACCGAGACCATGCTATGTAAAATGTCCTCAGACCAGAACCTCCACCGTACTTAACTGTTGACACAGCACACTCAGGCAGGCGGCGTACGCTCGACGTCCTCCACACCCAGGTACGGCCATCTGATGTGAAGATGGAGTAGTGCAATTTGTCACTCCATAGAATGTTCTTTGTTCTTCCATCGCTCAACTGTCCAATGAAGATGCTTCTTGCACAATTGTAGACAAGCCGATGCTTTGCACTTCTTGATGGACAACTTGTGTGCAGCTATATAATCTGTATATCTAATAGCGTGCAGTTCCTGTCACAGACCATGGCTGGTACCTCCAAGGGTCTGCATCTCATGTAGCATTGTCAGGACATGCGGCATGATCCAATCTACTGATACGGGTGTCCAAATACTTTATGTAGGATAGTATAGCTCCAAATTAAGTATGTTGGTGCCAGAAAAGCTCTCTATGTGCCTCCACACTTAGTACAATACGAGCCTACAACAATCTAGAGACATCATATTATAGAGCCGTAATAAAGAGCAACAACTAAGAACTGTACACAACTCGGCAACTCAGGTACTTTATTTACTGGTCCAAAGTAAATAAAGTTTTTCTTGTAAGTTTTTGCACTTTGCACTGAAGATATTTTCTCATCTCTGCAGTTTAAAAGTTACTGAAGGACAGTCGTTAATGAGATCCACCAAGCAGTAGGAAATCCAATACTCATTTTTTTACTATATAAAATGTAAGTAATGAGTGTGTGACGGATGAATGGCTTTTGGATAGATTTTTGAATGAACTGTTGTTCGTCCTTTTTTAAGTGAAATCAACGTCCCGCTTTGGCAGCGCACCACACGTCCCTCTTCAATTTGTTAAGAAATACGGATAAGTCTATTTTAATGAAGTGCAGGTGAGACGGGTTAAAGACGGCCTTTAATGTGTCAAACAGCATTAAGTAACTCAGTCTTTAAGCAAATCAAGAATGAGCAGCGTAATGGCATTTCCAATAATAATAATGGAGCTGATTGTCCTGAAACATCTCATTGATTTTCTATGATACTCTAAATCTATATAACAAACAGAAAACGTGCAGGACGGATTTTTCATCATGTGTCAGTTTAGAAATATTTAAGCATGGCAGACCGTAATTTAGAAAGACTACTTATATACACCTAATGGCCCCTTTATTAGCCCCCCATTTGGTAGCGTTGCTCCTTCTTTTCCCTTCAGAACTCTAGCAGTTCGCCGCGGCGTAGATTCCACTCAGTGATAAGATATTCTGCAGGAATATCGGCCCCTCGGACAGGAAGCTTCTTGTAGTTGCTGCAGATTAGATGGCGGTGCTGACATGTTCTGACTGGCTGACAGGAAGGGGTCAGCGATTCATGCTGCTTGAGCCAAATTCTGACCTCTCATCAGCAACAGAAATCTGGACCCATCTGACCTAGAGATGTTTTCCCGCTGCTCAGTGATACAAGTTTTGTGCTCTTTTGCCCGCTGGAGTCTTTCTATTTCTCTTAGACACAATGGCGCTGGAACTGGTCGTCCACTGTTATATCATCCGTGCGGAGGAACGGCGAGTTGTGCGTTCGGACACGTTAGTTGGAGCTCCAGCGTTGTATTCAGCTGACTGTGCAGCCTGTTGGTCAGAACGATTCCTTACATCCTCCTCTGATTGATGGTCTGCCTGAAAAACTCATTACATGTCCTATTCTTGTCAGAGTCATGGATGAAAATTAGGATATGCAAATGCATGTCAATCTGCATTTCCCCCATGTATAAACCTACCGTAAGTCAACTTGATGCAGAGTGGCCTCACTAGTAATAGTGAACCCCACAATGGCCCCAATAGTAATAGTGACCCCTATGGTGCCCTCAGAGGTAATACTATTACTACTGGGGCTGATATAGGGAACACTATTACTAATAGTGTCCCCTATATCGACCCCAGTAGTAACAGTGACCCCCACAGTAGCTCCAGTACTAATAGAACCCCCCTGAAACATGCATACTTACCCTCCTCCTTCAGAACGCTGCTGCTCCTCTTCTCATCACGGCTGCAGGCGGACATGTGTGTGCCCCAAGCAGCACCTCCTCCTCTGATCTCTTCTCCCGCAGAACTTAGATGTCAGGGGAGGAGGGGAGGAAGATCCCGGATGCCTACACTGCCGCAAAGTGCTTACCAACAAGGAAGCTGCGGCACCCTGGCTAGTAATCACCTTCTTGGTGACTAGATGTCCCAAAAGTGGGACAAATGGCTGTCCTGTTGGGGTCCCAGTGGAAAGCAGGACTCAGGGTCCCAAAGCAGGACTGTCCCGTCTAAATCGTGACATCTGGTCACCTTACATAGCCTGTCCAAGATGGCTGACGCAATCTTCACACTACCTAACCAGCACAGTGAATTAGTAGTGTTAAACTGCTAATGCACTGTACTTGCTCTCTAATTGGCCAGATCCGCTCATGTGAGCACCAGTGGCCAATCAGAGAGCAGTGTACAGTGTGCATTAGGTAGATAGAAAATTGCTGCCAGCATCTTGGATGACCAAAAACAGGACTCACAGCCGGTGGGAAGGAGGGGCAGCAGAGAAGAGCAGCTGCAGGTAACATGTCACTTACCCCTTCAGTCCCGGACAGAATTTGTCCTAAACCTGTTTAATTTAAGGGTATATTCACACAAAGGGTATTTTGTCTGATTTTCTGTCATAAATAAAGAATATTCTTTTAAATGGTTCTATTCACTTGTACGATTTTATTCGAATGAACAGTCTGAGATAAAGGAATTGCAGCGAGTTCTATTTTGTAGAAATATTTGGATGGAAATCGCAGATTCACGTCTGTGGGTGTACTTAAAACAATGAATTGCACTTGCAATTGTAAACTGTTTTTATCGCATGTAACCATGGTAACCTTAAAAAAAGTGTGCAAAACCCATAATGCGTTTTTTTTTCCTGCATAAAAATCAGATGCAAAACAGATTCAATTGCTCAGAAAGATTGCAGAAATGCACAAAAATCACGGGAAAATCACACAGAAAATTAGTCTGCTTTTTCAGAACTGAAAAAATCTCCTGTGTGAATAAACTCTCATAGCAAAATGTGCAAAAATGTGCAATTACTGTCAGCGGAGAGGGAACAGACATCAGATATCATCTGTGACTCTTGTTGGGGGCGAGGGGGTAAAAATATATAAAACAACTTGGAAAATCCAATGTGACAGACCTGCAAACTTCGGACAGCATTAAGGTGTTACGTGTTTTCCCTAGGACCTGAAGTTCTTCATGTTACCAGGAGCACACTTCCATGGGTGTGGGATGATGGGGCTGGCTGGGGGTGTGGATTGCTCCAGCCAGCCAATCACCACTGGTCTGTGCAGATAAGTTCCAGTTCCTTCTCCTAGAGGGCACCAGTCATTTATCCACTCACATTATTCCCTCTCAGTACTTGGTGTTATGCATGCTGCTTGTTTGAGTTGTCTCCTGCACCTTCCCTGAAGATGGTCTGGACACCTGATCACCTTGTCTGCATGTACTGCGGCTCCTTCTTCCCTTCTCTCTATCAGGTGCGGCCTCTAGACATCTGATGTACTTTGTTCTGTAAGATGGCTGATGTCTGACATCATGTTCCCTGTTATCAAATGGGTGGTAATCAGATGAGTGATGTCTGACACCATGTTCCCTGTTATGAGATGGGTGATGTCTGACACCATGTTCCCTGTTATCAGATGGGTGATGTCTGACACCATGTTCCCTCTTATCAGATGGGTGATGTCTGGCGCTCTTGTCCCTTTCTCGATGTGTGGACCCTTGAAGTAACTGCTGTTGTATGTATGCATTCATAAAGTTCTGAGTGGTCTCCTCTGTCTGTGAGGTGAACAAACTTTGGATGTGAACAAGGACTTTGTTTTTGTCTGCTTATGTCCCCCTCTTTGTATTTTTGATTGATGTCTGAAGGTGTGAACAAGGTCCTGCTTAGTGTCTCTCTTAAAGGGGTTGTCCCGCGGCAGCAAGTGGGTCTATACACTTCTGTATGGCCATAATAATGCACTTTGTAATGTACATTGTGCATTAATTATGAGCCATACAGAAGTTATAAAAAGTTTTATACTTACCTGCTCCGTTGCTGGCGTCCTCGTTCCCATGGAGCCGACTAATTTTCGCCCTCCGATGGCCAAATTAGCCGCGCTTGCGCAGTCCGGGTCTTCTGCAGTCTTCTATGGGGCCGCTCGTGTAGAATGCCGGCTCCGTGTAGCTCCGCCCCGTCACGTGCCGATTCCAGCCAATCAGGAGGCTGGAATCGGCAATGGACCGCACAGAAGCCCTGCGGTCCACGGAGACAGAGGATCCCGGCGGCCATCTTCAGCAGGTAAGTATGAAGACGCCGGACCGCCGGGATTCAGGTAAGCGCTGTGCGGGTTGTTTTTTTAACCCCTGCATCGGGGTTGTCTCGCGCCGAACGGGGGGGGGGTTAAAAAAAAAAAACCCGTTTCGGCGCGGGACAACCCCTTTAAGGTGTGAAGTACATTGGTGTGAACAAGGTCTTCTTTAGTGTGTATTATGTTGTATTTCCCTTGCCTGGTGCTCCTACTTATTACCATCTAGGGTGAGACAGTTGGCCCCAAGGTTTCAGCGTGGAGCCGTCCCTATTGGGACAATCACCCAACTCATAGGCAGGTCCCACCTTTCCAGTATTGTAGTTGTCTTGTTAGTGTAGGGACTCACAAGACGAGGTCCCTTGAGGTGGGCTTGTGAGCTTATGTGTTTTGGCCAAAAAACAACCAATACCTTGCACCTGCTTATAGATATTTCCTTCCTTCTGGTTGTTCAGTGCATGGGTTCATCAGGAAAACGTGGTGGATATAGTATATCTTAACTTTAGTAAAGCATTTGACAAATTATCTCATACCATATGTTACCATGCGGCGGCTGCCGGGGCCGCGGGTGGTTGGACAGCGCGGTGTGCGCGCTCGTGGGTCCGGGCGGTGGCGTGTGCGCGGGCGTCTGTGAGTGCAGCTCTATGCACGAGTCCCTCTTATGAGATTCTGCTAGGAGGCGTCGCCTCCCCCTCAACGCCACTGGGCGGAGGCTTCTGTTTATAAGGCTGGCAGTGAGGTCCATTCACTGCCAGTTATTGGTTTCTGTTCAGTGTGCTAGCTTCCTGCCTCTGTCAGTCTCCTGTGTTCAGCTTGTGTGCTTTATCTGCCAGGTTATCCATCTGCCTCGGTCTGCTTATATTTCCTGTTGGTTTTCTTCACCTGCCCTTCCTGTCGGTATCTTACCCTGTTCCATCTTGGTACGCCAGCGTCCCTCCTCGGTCCCTAGCGAGTGTAGGGACCGCCGCCCAGTTGCCCGCCTGGGGTTGCGGGTAAGTTCTAGGGCAATCCAGGCTGGCGTATCATCGGGTAGGATACCGTAACACCATACTTATTGAAAAAATGACCAAATATGGGATTGACAAGGCAGCTGTTAAGTGGATTCACAACTGGCTGAGTGATCGTACTCAAAGAGTGCTCATAAATAGCTGCACATCCAAGTGGAAGAATGTATCAAGTGGGGAACCACAAGGCTCTGTCCTAGGCCCAGTGTTGGTCAACATTGTTATAAATAATCAGGAGGAGGGAATTGATGGGAAACTGATCAAATTTGCCAACGAAATGAAGCTAGGAGGGATAGCTAACATTAGGAAAGAAAGGGAGAGTATTCAACAGTGGATGGTGACTAACAGAATGGTATTTAACAAGGAGAAATGCAAAGTCCTACATCTGGGCAAGAATAATAAGAAAAGCACCTACAGAATCGGAGGAATTGAGCTAAGTAGAAGCACAAGTGAAAAAGACTTGGGTATACTAATAGATCATAGACTGAACATGAGTCAACAATGTGATGCAGCAGCCAAAAAGGAAAACACAATTCTGGGATGTATTAAAAGAAGCACAGAGTCTAGATCACGTGAGGTAATTATCCCTCTCTACTCTTCCTTAGTCAGACCTCATCTGGAATACTGTGTCCAGTTCTGGGCACCCAACTTTATAAAGTCTGCTAATCATGTCCTATGAGGAACAGTTAAAGGATCTGGGAATGTTTACCTTGCAAAAGAGAAGGCTGAGAGGAGACTTAATAGCTGTCTACAAATATATGGAGGGCTGTCACAGTGCAGAGGGATCAGCCCTATTCTCATCTGCACAAGGAAAGACTAGAAGCAATGGAATGAAACTGGAAGGGAGGAGACACAGATTAGATATTAGACAGTGAGGGGGATCAATGAGTGGAACAGGTTGTCATGGGAGGTGGGGGGGTGGAGATGAGCAAGCATGCTCGGATACAGCAGTTACTTGAGCAAGCATTGCTCTTCTCGAGTAACTGCTTACTGGTCCGAGTGTGCTCGAGGGGGCGGCACGGGTGAGAAGCGGGTGGCGGGGGATAGCGGGGGGGGGGGGGGGAGAGAGAAATCACCACGCCGCTCACCCCCACCCCCCGCCGACCCCCCGAGCACGCTCGGAGCAGTAAGCAGTTACTCGAGAAGAGTGATGCTCACTCGAGTAACTGCTGTATCCGAGTGTGTTTGCTCATCTCTAGTGAGGGCTTCTCCTTCAATGGAAGTGTTCAAACAAAGGCTGGACAAATATCTGTCTGCGATGATTTAGTGAATCCTGCACTGAACAGGGGGTTGGACCAGATGACTCTGAAGGTCCCTTCCAACTCTACCATTCTATGATTCTATGCCCAAATTATTACTGAAATTGGCTAAATTAGGCAAAAATCATCCCATATACTACGGCTGCTGAGAGGGCACTCGCTTGTTGGAGTCACTTGGCTTTTAGCAGAACTTAAAATTAAGGGACTGTCAGGCTGTGTAAACAGGAACTACTCGATGTTTGAGTGACTCCTGTTTACTGTGATTGGAGGTGGGAAGATGGAATGATCACTACCCCCTCAGCCTCCATTCATTTGAATGCCTGATGGTCCTGTAGTCGGACAATAGCCTATGGAATGGCTGTTAGGCATTAATGCACTGGACAGTCGTTCTGTGTAAAGATACCTTTAGTCTCTGGTCATGTAGTAGCCCATCCTGGTCCCCTCCATAAATGTCATACATATTTGTCCTATGTAGATGCACTGTGCAAGGCTTGTCCTGTCATATCCAGTGTGTGTGTTGCACAACTGCAGCGCTTGAGAGCTTAACTCTGCTAAAATCATTGTCTGCATGTAAATGTATCAGTCTGTCATGTGGTGTGAGTGAAGGTATAAATAGGAATGACTGAGAGCGGGAGAGGAGCTTCCATCTTGTCTGCTACCAGAGTAGTACCTAACACAGAGCCACATGGAAGCACCTTCAGCTTCCATGTAGGTGAAGATGGAGGAGAAGGAGAGATATCCCGTAGCGAGACAAGTTTGGATGTGAATGGAGTGAGTCCCAAGATCCCAAGAGAGAGAGCATCTTCCAATAATTCTGTATATAGAAACCCACCATACAGGTACCAATTCAGTTTACAAGTTCTCCTTTATGGCCATCCAACTCCAGAATCACCGTGCAGGGTGTTATAAGTAAATAGTGGCCAAAGTGTCTGTGGAGTAACCCATACCCCTCTTCGTCCTCTGGAGTGTGCCCAGTCCAGGAGCAGTGCCGTACAGATAACGCAGACTGTAGGACCAGTTTCATCCTGTGTATCCTCCCTGACCTCTGAGCTCTGTTCTGCCTGCACTTAAAAGAATTGTACCTGCATTGTTTTGAATAATTGTTTGCATAAGTTACTTCAAGTAAAGTTATACCGGGCCCTAACCGTTCCTGGGGACCCAAGGTACTATACACAAGTGTCTGTGTTTATTCTCCACCGCGCAGCATACCGGTGTATGGGAACGGTGGCGTCATTAGTGATAACTACTACCCCCATTGTCCTGTTTATTGGCATTCCCTATCCTAGGGGTGTCGAAGGTAGCCTGTAATTCTGCTCTGGCCTTAGCTGCGTGTCATCCCTCAGGGAAGGGAGCCTGGTGACAAGCCAACACGTATCCCTCCCAGCTCTTCACGTTAGTCAAGTGTCTGGGGTATCCCTCTGGGGTGTTGCAGTCACTCTGCTCATGATTCTGCTCTTACCTGAGCCATTCTTGGATTTTGAAGAGATACCAATCAATACTAATGGGCTCCATTGACTTTTAACAACATCATGCAGGTTTCCATTGGAGTTCCAGTATATTTTATGCCAAAAACTATACTATTTTTTGCCATAAAAAATTCTTAAAGCTCCTCCCAGAAACCTAAAAATGCCAGCATGAGCAATGTTAATGCACCCTGAAATTGTCCACATACTTTCAAATTACAAATAAGTAAAAAA
The DNA here is from genome assembly GCF_035609145.1 of Eleutherodactylus coqui. Lineage (NCBI taxonomy): Eukaryota > Metazoa > Chordata > Amphibia > Anura > Eleutherodactylidae > Eleutherodactylus > Eleutherodactylus coqui. The sequence continues at coordinate 108,926,012 of NC_089848.1, forward strand.
AAAAAGTGATATAATCCTCTGTTAGGAAAAAAAACTTGAAATATCACTAAAGACTTAGAATAATACCAGCCTGCCGGTGATGCATGGGCACTCCTATTACATATAGTGTAGCGAGTAATGTTCCATCGCTGCACTGATGCTGGAAGTGACTTCACTTTTGACACATGTGAGTAAGGAAGACCAGGAGAGCCTCGCTGCACCGAGCCAAGGCTTCCTGCTCATCAACCTTTTTCCAAAAAACAGAGCTTTATAACGCGGCAAAGCTTTACACCTAAGTGTTAATCCAAAGGAAAGGGTTTGGGCAGAAATTCATGGAAATTACTATTACAAGTATAAAACCATCAAGTACTGCGTGTCTATACTGTGTGCTCTAGGAAGAGTTGACTAAAGTTTGACCCCCCCCCCCCCCCCCTTAAGTCTCTTCCATTAAAAAGGATTGTGCCAAGATGCACAACTTCTTTGAGAGTGCGGCAATCAGATGATCACCACTATTCCCACTCCTGGAACTTGATTTTGCCAAGGAAAGCTGCAGAGGAACAGTAGCATTAGGGACCTTTCACACAAGTGGAATTAGCATGAGCCACAGCTGCAAAAAATTCCACACCAAAATCAACTCGGCTTACTGCGGATTTTGATGTGGATGAAGGTAAGTGGTCTAAGTGGTAAGCCTCGTCCACCTCATCAACCTAACTGTTAAGTGAAGGACTAGTAATTATTTGGAAATTATATAGTACCAATGTTTCCAGTGGCGCGATGCGCCACACAGCTCTGCTACATGCACGTCACACACACAGCACTGCTACAAGTACATCACATACAGCTCTGCTACACACATTTCCACTCAGGACAATTTGGAAGAACGAGTATTCTTTACTCAGAGTGCATACTTCGTACTGCTACACCTCTTTTTTTATACTCCTCCTCCCACAAGAATATGACCTGCATCGCTCCGAAAAACATGGTGGCACAATATTTAAAAATTAAAGCAACAGTTATACAAAATCATACAAATACAATGAATGATCACTGCAATAGCTGGTTCGTGACACCTTATGATCAGTAATGCAGTACTATGTGATGGGCGCGCTGCGATCTGCTCTCAGATAATATGCTGACCTCTCCTCTGCACAGCAGAAGACAACATTTGGCAGTCATAGGTAAATGTGGTGATTTTGACCATGAGTAGATTGTTGGTGCCTGGAGGTGTGATGCCAGTATTTCTAAAACAATTGCACTTGTTAGCTATTACCGAACCATAGTATCAAGACTGTACCAAGGCTGGTTGAGCCATTGACAGATATCTGACAGAAGATCACACAGCAGCAGGCTACATGTAGTTAATCCTAGAAGTGAGCGTCGGGTGGCATGTCTAGAGTCTGAGCAATGACGTACCACAGTAGACCAACTGACCCAGCAGTACAACAGCGGGAAAGACAAATTTCCACAGTGACTATGTGGCATATCTTGTGTTGACTGGGGTTTAATAGCCTGACGATGCCCCTGATGACCCCGTGTCGTTGCCAGTGCTGCCTCACATGGGCACAGGAAAGACCTCTATAGACCTTGGAAACATGGCAGAAGGTTGACTGGAGTTACGAGTCTCATTTCCTGAGCCTAATGCATGGCTGGGTCCGCATCTGGCATAAAGAGCATGAAGCCATTGGGATTGAACAGGTCGGTAGCTGCATTGCCATGATCTGGGAAGTGTTTTCCTAGCATGGTCTAGGACCATTGGTCATCTTACCATAGTGATTGAATGGTGAATGCTACAGCGACCTGTTACCTGACCATCTGCACCCATATCTTAAAGAAGTCTTCTCATACCACAGTGCCATCCTTCAATAGGACAACGCTCCATGTCATCGAGCTTAGATCATTAAGGAGTGATTGTAGGTACAGGACAATGAATTTTCCACATTGCTTTGGCCCCCAAACTCATCAGACTGAAACCCCAGTGAACATGTTTTGGATATGCTGGAAAGGGCTGTGAGATCTCTTCCCTTTTATCTGCAAAATCTGTATAAACTGACAGAGCTGCTGCAGTGGGCATGGGTTGAGTTGAGTATGAAGGATGCTCACCACCTCTTGAAATCTGTTATCCGACGTCTGAAAGCCATGATCACCCAAAAAGCTGAAGCAACCCGTTACTGAGTAGGTATTCCTAATTCATTAATCTTTTAGTGTATAAAAGAGCAGGATACATTGCTTCATGTACCTCTATACAATCATGGGGTCTGGCAGACCCCATCTATACAGGCAAAAAACCCTTACAGTTTTATCACAAATTTAGTTTAGTCATTTTTTCTTTACTACAAGTCCTGAAGGAGCTGAGAAGACGTGTGGATCACATGATGGAGTATGAGGAAAGAAGCTCCCTGATTGGTTGGGGGGGGGAGCTAACCACAGCCTAGCTAAAAACAAGTTTCCTGAGAGAAGGGGGCTGAGTTGACGCAAGTTCCCTGAGTGGAGGGGGCTGGTCAGTTTTCTGTTCCTTGGATCTGTGTCACTCTTGAAAAATATAAAAAAGTTGAGAGGGGGATAGACAGTAGAGGGAGAGAGGCAGAGAGGGAGAATGTTTTGATGCCAGGTGAAACAACTGGCTTCTCCTTTGTCCTGTAACTGGAGAAGTTTACTTCCAAATTCCAGAGACCCTGTGTGCAGCTAATCAATCACCCATGATGCTAAAAGAAGCCGGTGTTTGTTCTTCAAGACCTGAAATCCTTTCAAGCCATACTTCCATCAAACAGTCAGCACAGTTGCAGAATTGCAAGTTGTAGAGATGAGACATCCTTCAGATAAGAGCGTGAGTACTGGAGAATTTTAGCTCGTGTTTTCAGGCTGGCAATTGCTGTTAATTGGGATTGATAGGGGTTTTGTCAGTCATCGTCAGTCTCTCTATAGCTCTTCTTTATCTCAGGTGCTGCCTCCCTATGGCTTGTTTATCCATGTATCAAGTGTTAAACTATGTATATAAAAGTTCTACTGTGTAATATTCTTGCAGACTGCCACATTCAACAGTAAACTGTGTGTCTGCAGTTTACTCAAATACGTGTGTTAGTCTTATTTTGCTATCAAAATCTTGCAAGTCAGGCACTGGCGTCACGTTCACCTAATTCCATCAGGCATCCATATCCTGTTGTTTACCTTCATTTTTGCGCAAGATTACAGAGAGTGTGCTGCACTTATCGCTACCATAACACAGCTTCTCAGCCACCTGTTAGAAACCACTCAAAGAATGCAGGCCTCTTCCCGCTTGTCACACGTTGCACTACATGTCCAGGCAGCCAAAGAATGTAGATCAAACAGGCAAAGGTGACCTGAACTCACCATGTATTGTACTAGAGAGACCAGATATGTAGCATCCACATACTAGTAACAGAAGCACACGCTCCTTCTCTCAGATCTTCTCTTGACGTTCCCCATACCAATCTTACTCAATAAACTACTCCCTTGAAGTATGCTGGGAAAATTCATCAGCAAACCAGTAAGGGATTTAATATGGCTCACAATGCCCATGCAATCACAAATAGAGGCAGTATGACCAAGCCACATTTATCACAAGCAAAAATAGGACTACATGGAAGAAGCAAAAATGAATATACACTATACTAACAGAAATACTGAAACACACATAGAAGCTGATTGAATTGGATTTTATTCTGGTGTTGGGCAGCTTTTGGCCTCAATGACTGCAGTAACCATCCACTTTCCACCAAATTCCCATAGATGTGTGAAGGGATTTGCATCCATTTCTCGAGTAGAGCTTCAGATAGTGATGGGGATGATGAGTGTATTGAGTATGCATAAATATAATGCTCTAGTTTATCCCAAAGATGCTCAATGGGACTGAGATACGGACTTTTGGCTGGCTTATGAAGTTTGCGAACATTCTGCTCCTCAGACCAAGCCGCAACACTGCATGCTGTATGACTTTGTGCTCAGTCATATTGGTAAAGACTCAGCGCTGTACACAAGTACTGCTACAGAGTAGGTAATGCCACATTGTCCGGAATGTCTCTGTGCCCAGTGGTGTTGAGGGTGGACTTTGGCCCTAGTCCTTCTCAGCAGAAACACCCACACACCATAACAGAACCTCCTCCAAATGTCACTGTTGGGTTGATGCAGTCACATTGAAACTGATCTCCAGGCAACCGCCACACCCAAGAGCAGACATCTGATAGTAAGACGGAGTAGTGTGATTCATCTGATGTGATGTGTGTGTCAACGGTAACCCTTCGTATGCAGTTCCCTACAGATGGTTCTGGAGCTAGTGGATGATCCAATGACCTGTGAGACCTCCTGAGCGAGGGCAGACAATGTGTGTGATGTCTTCACAGCTCCTACAAGGCTTTGTTGTCCATGTTCTGTCAGTTTATGAGGTCTCCCTAAACATGGCTTCACTGCACACACAATAGATAGTTTCTATTTGCCAATAACATTTCCAACAGTGGACTCTGGAAGGTCCAGAAGCTGCAATGTCCTGTACTGATTGGTTGGTGACATCCCCCCACCAGACCCCGTTGTCAGCTCTACCTCTGGTGGCATTATGATGGTTTCTGTACTGGGATATCCTGTGTGATCCTCCCCTTTATATCTAATGCTCTTACATCTGATTTGCATATCCCCTTCACCTGACAGCACAAGATTAGTGGGGGTCCCGAACTTTTCTCAACATAATGTATGATAATTAGAGATGAGCGAACGCGTTCGTCCGAGCTTGATATTCGTGCGAATATTAGGGTGTTCGGGATGTTCGTTATTCGTAACGAACACCATGCGGTGTTCTGGTTACTTTCACTTCCTTCCCTGAGACGTTAGCGCGCTTTTCTGGCCAATTGAAAGACAGGGAAGGCATTACAACTTCCCCCTGCAACGTTTAAGCCCTATACCACCCCCCTGCTGTGAGTGGCTGGCGAGATCAGGTGTTCGCCTAATATAAAAGTCGGCCCCTCCCGCGGCTCGCCTCAGATGCGGTGTGAGTTAGATGAGGGACAGTGCTGTTTATACCGGAGCTGCTGTAGGGAAAGAATTGGTAGTTAGTGTAGGCTTCAAGACCCCCCAAAGGTCCTTATTAGGGCCACTGATAGCTGTGTGTTGGCTGCTGTTAGCAGTGGGATTTTTTTTTTCTCAAAATCGCCTCTGCAGACCGTTGCACCTGGCATTAGGGACAGAAGTGCTGCATAGGCAGGGAGAGTGTTAGGAGTGAGTGTAGCCTTCAAGAACCTCAACGGTCCTTTCTAGGGCCATATTTATCCGTGTGCAGTACTGTCCAGGCTGCTGTTGGCTGTGCTGCATTTTTTTTGGGCTTCTCAAAATCGCCTCTGCAGAGCATTCCACCCTCCATTGATACTGCAGGGAAAGAATTGTATAGGCAGGGCCACAACACAGTTATTATTCATAGAATATACGCAGTGCTGCCTGTTGGTGGGAAAAAACTGAAAACAAATCTATTTGTCCAGCCTGTGTCCGTCCTTACGGGCGGTGGACACGTGTGAGCTGCGTGAAAAACATTGCTAAATCATACGCAGCCAGCTACGCTTTACTGCTGGGTTCGCCATTTGCTTTCCTTAATTGGGAAAAAAAATACCTGCTCTCCAAGAGTTATAATAACTCTGCTACCCTCACGTTCTGTGACACATAAGCAGGGACACAGCGCAGTTATTAAACTTCGCAGGTTCATTGAATATACGCAGTGCTGCCTGTTGGTGGGAAAAAACTGAAAAGAAATCTATTTGTCCAGCCTGTGTCCGTCCTTACGCCTGTGGAGACGTGTGAGCTGCGTGAAAAACATTGCTAAATCATACGCAGCCAGCTACGCTTTACTGCTGGGTTCGCCATTTGCTTTCCTTAATTGGGAAAAAAAATACCTGCTCTCCAAGAGTTATAATAACTCTGCTACCCTCACGTTCTGTGACACATAAGCAGGGACACAGCGCAGTTATTAAACTTCGCAGGTTCATTGAATATACGCAGTGCTGCCTGTTGGTGGGAAAAAACTGAAAAGAAATCTATTTGTCCAGCCTGTGTCCGTCCTTACGCCTGTGGAGACGTGTGAGCTGCGTGAAAAACATTGCTAAATCATACGCAGCCAGCTACGCTTTACTGCTGGGTTCGCCATTTGCTTTCCTTAATTGGGAAAAAAAATACCTGCTCTCCAAGAGTTATAATAACTCTGCTACCCTCACGTTCTGTGACACATAAGCAGGGACACAGCACAGTTATTAAACTTAGATAATTCATTCACTAGAGGCAGTGGGGCCTTTCGTTTTCCAAAAAGGGCAAAAATTATATTTGGCCTGCAGTCTTGCGCCAATTTATTTCCTGCCTGGGAAATCTAATCACTGGTAATACAGCATGCTGAGGGGTAGGGGTAAGCCTAGAGGACGTGGACGTGGACGTGGCCGAGGACGCGGAGGGCCAAGTGAGGGTGTGGGCACAGGCCAAGCTCCTGATCCAGGTGTGTCGCAGCTGTCTGCTGCGCGATTAGGAGAGAGGCACGTTTCTGGCGTCCCCACATTCATTGCCCAATTAATGGGTCCACGCGGGAGACGGTTATTAGAAAATGAGCAGTGTGAGCAGGTCCTGTCCTGGATGGCAGAAAGTGCTTCGAGCAACCTATCGTCTACCCGCAGTTCTGCGCCGTCCACTGCTGCCAATCCGAATCCTCTGTCTGCTGCTCCTCCTTCCTCCCAGCCTCCTCACTCCACTACAATGACACCTGCTCAGGAGCGGGAACACTCCCAGGAACTGTTCTCGGGCCCCTGCTTAGATTGGGCAGCAGCGGTTCCTCTCCCACCAGAGGAGTTTATCGTCACTGATGCCCAACCATTCGAAAGTTCCCGGGATCCGGGGGAAGAGGCTGGGGACTTCCGCCAACTGTCTCAACAACTTTCTGTGGGTGAGGAGGACGATGACGATCAGACACAGTTGTCTTGCAGTGAGGTAGTAGTAAGGGCAGTAAGTCCCAGGGAGCAGCGCACAGAGGATTCGGAGGAAGAGCAGCAGGACGATGAGGTGACTGACCCCACCTGGTGTGCAACGCTTACTCAGGAGGACAGGTCTTCAGAGGGGGAGTCAAGGGCATCAGCAGGGCAGGTTGCAAGAGGCAGTGCAGTGGCCAGGGGTAGAGGCAGGGCCAGACCGAATAATCCACCAAGTGTTTCCCAAAGCGCCCCCTCGCGCCATGCCACCCTGCGGAGGCCGAGGTGCTCTAAGGTCTGGCAGTTTTTCACAGAGACGCCTGACGACCGACGAACAGTGGTGTGCAACCTTTGTCGCGCAAAGCTCAGCCGGGGAGCCAACACCAACAGCCTCACCACCACCACCATGCGCAGACATATGATGGCCAAGCACCCCGCAAGGTGGGACAAAGGCCGTTCACCGCCTCCGGTTTGCACCCCTGCCTCTCCCCCTGTGCCCCAACCTGCCACTGAGATGCAACCCCCCTCTCAGGACACAGGCACTACCGCCTCATGGCCTGCACCCACACCCTCATCTCCGCTGTCCTCGGCCCCATCCAGCAGTGTAGTTCAGCGCACCGTTCAGCCGTCGCTTGCGCAAGTGTTCGAGCGCAAGCGCAAGTACGCCGCCACGCACCCGCACGCTCAAACGTTAACCGTCCGCATCGCAAAATTCATCAGCCTTGAGATGCTGCCGTATAGGGTTGTGGAAACGGAGTCCTTCAAAAGTATCATGGAGGCGGCGGCCCCGCGCTACTCAGTTCCCAGTCGCCACTACTTTTCCCGATGTGCCGTCCCAGCCCTGCACGACCACGTCTCCCGCAACATTGTGCGCGCCCTCACCAACGCGGTTACTGCCACGGTCCACTTAACTACGGACACGTGGACAAGCACAGGCGGGCAGGGCCACTACATCTCCCTGACGGCACATTGGGTGAATTTAGTGGAGGCTGTGACAGAGTCAGAGCCTGGGACCGCTCACGTCCTACCCACCCCCAGAATTGCGGGCCCCAGCTCGGTGCTGGTATCTGCGGAGGTGTATGCTTCCTCCACTAAAGCACCCTCCTCTTCCTCCTCTGTCTCACAATCAAGATGTGTTAGCAGCAGCATGTCGCCAGCAGTCGGTGTCGCGCGGTGTGGCAGCACAGCGGTGGGCAAGCGTCAGCAGGCCGTGCTGAAACTACTCAGCTTAGGCGATAAGAGGCACACGGCCCACGAACTGCTGCAGGGTCTGACACAGCAGACCGACCGCTGGCTTGCGCCGCTGAGCCTCCAACCGGGCATGGTCGTGTGTGACAACGGCCGTAACCTGGTGGCGGCTCTGCAGCTCGGCAGCCTCACGCACGTGCCATGCCTGGCCCACGTCTTTAATTTGGTGGTTCAGCGGTTTCTGAAAAGCTACCCACGCTTGTCAGACCTGCTCGTAAAGGCGCGCCGGCTCTGCGCACATTTCCGCAAGTCCCACACGGACGCTGCCACCCTGCGCACCCTGCAACATCACTTTAAGCTGCCAGTGCACCGACTGCTGTGCGACGTGCCCACACGGTGGAACTCTACGCTCCACATGTTGGCCAGGCTCTATGAACAGCGTAGAGCTATAGTCGAATACCAACTCCAACATGGGCGGCGCAGTGGGAGTCAGCCTCCTCAATTCCTTTCAGAAGAGTGGGCCTGGTTGGCAGACATCTGCCATGTCCTTGGTAATTTTGAGGAGTCTACCCAGGTGGTGAGCGGCGATGCTACAATCATTAGCGTCACCATTCCTCTGCTATGCATCTTGAGAAATTCCCTGCAAACCATAAAGGCAGCTGCTTTGCGCTCGGAAACGGGGGCGGGGGAAGACAGTATGCCGCTGGATAGTCAGGGCACCCTCCTGTCTATTTCTCAGCGCGTACAGGAGGAGGAGGAGGAGCATGAGGAGGATGAGGAGGAGGGGGAAGAGACAGCTTGGCCCGCTGCTGACGGTACACCGGCTGATTGCCTGTCATCCTTTCAGCGTGTATGGCCTGAGGAGGAGGAGGAGGAGGAGGAGGATCCTGAAAGTGATCTTCCTAGTGAAGACAGCCATGTGTTGCGTACAGGTACCCTGGCACACATGGCTGACTTCATGTTAGGATGCCTTTCTCGTGACCCTCGCGTTGCACGCATTCTGGCCACTACGGATTACTGGGTGTACACACTGCTCGATCCACGGTATAAGGAGAACCTGCCCACTCTGATTCCCGAAGAGGAAAGGGGTTCGAGAGTGTTGCTATACCACAGGACCCTTGCGGACAAGCTGATGGTAAAATTCCCAGCCGACAGCGCTAGTGGCAGAAGGCGCAGTTCCGAGGGCCATGTTGCAGGGGATGTGCGTAGATCGAGCAGCATGTACATCCCAGGCAGTGCAACAGTCTTTAAGGGCCTGGCCAGCTTTATGGCTCCCCACCAAGACTGTGTCACCGCTCCCCAGTCACGGCTGAGTCGGCGGGAGCACTGTAAAAGGATGGTGAGGGAGTACGTAGCGGATCGCACGACCATCCTTGGTGACGCCTCTGCCCCCTACAACTACTGGGTGTCGAAGCTGGACACGTGGCCTGAACTAGCCCTGTATGCCCTTGAGGTGCTTGCTTGTCCTGCGGCTAGCGTGTTGTCGGAGAGGGTGTTTAGTGCGGCTGGGGGAATCATCACAGATAAGCGTAGCCGCTTGTCAACCGACAGTGCCGACAGGCTAACACTCATCAAGATGAACAAAGGCTGGATTTCGCCAGACTTCTGTTCTCCACCAGCGGACAGCAGCGATACGTAAGCAATACGTAGGCTGCACCCGCGGATGGAAGCTACGTTCTCTCTCACCATCCAAAACGGGGACATTTCTGCTTCATCAATCTGTGTCTAATATTCCTCCTCCTCCTCCTCCTGCTCCTCCTCCTGAAACCTCACGTAATCACGCTGAACGGGCAATTTTTCTTAGGGCCACAAGGCTCACTCAAATAATTTTTCGGAACAATTTTTATAAGTTTCAATGCGCTTAAAAGCATTGGAACTTTAACTTGAACCAATTTTTCGTTACACTGGGCTGCCTCCAGGCCTAGTTACCACTTAAGCCACATTAACCAAAGCGATTAATGGGTTTCACCTGCCCTCTTGGCTGGCCATGGCCAATTTTTGGGATGTACATTAGTACTGTTGATACAGCAATTTTTGTGGGCCCTCGCCTACAGTGTAATCAAATTAATTTTTAGCCCACCTGCATTACAGCTGACGTTACCTCAGCTGTGTTGGGCAATGCAATGGGATATTTTTGTGTACCGCCGGTGGGTTCCAGGGAGCCACCCATGCTGTAGGTGCACACTGAGTTTTTAATACTTCTGTACACTTCTAAAGAACCCGTCTGACTGGGGCATGCAGTGTGGGCCGAAGCCCACCTGTATTACGCACGACATTACTACCTCAGCTGTGTTGGGCAATGCAATGGGATATTTCTATGTACCGCCGGTGGCTTCCTGGCACCCACCCATGCTGTAGGTGCACACGGAGTTTTTACTACATCTGTACACTTATAAAGAACCCCAGTCAGACTGGGGCATGCAGTGTGGGCCGAAGCCCACCTGCATTAAGCACGACATTACTACCTCAGCTGTGTTGGGCAATGCAATGGGATATTTCTGTGTACCGCCAGTGGGTTCCAGGGAGCCACCCATGCTGTGGGTCGACAGGGACTTCACAATAGGGAGTTGTACCTGCCTGTGTCTATGAATTAAAAAGCCCGGTCTGACTGGGGCATGCAGACACCTTGACAGAATGAATAGTGTGTGGCACATAGGTTCCCCATTGCTATGCCCACGTGTGCAGCTCCTGATGGCGGTGGCACAGGATTCTATTTCTCATTGCTTCTGTACAGCATTGTGGGCTATCGCTCCGCCACTTTTAAAGAGGGTCGCTGCCTAGCCGTGCCAACCTCTGCAGTGTGTGCCTGCGGTCCCTCGTCATGACAGACGCAATTCTAAATAGACATGAGCGTGGTGTGGCATGAGGGCAGCTGAAGGCTGCGCAGGGACACTTTGGTGTGCGCTGTGGGGGGGAGGGGGGGCGGTTGGGCAGCATGTAACCCAGGAGAAGTGTCAGTGGAGTGTCATGCAGGCAGTGATTGTGCTTTGTTGGAGGTAGTGTGGTGCTTAGCAAAGGTATGCCATGCTAATGAGGGCTTTTCAGAAGTAAAAGTTGTTGGGAGGGGGGGGGGCCCACTCTTGCCGGTATTGTGGCTTAATAGTGGGACCTGGGAACTTGAGATGCAGCCCAACATGTAGCCCCTCGCCTGCCCTATCCGTCACTGTGTCATTCCCATCACTTTCCTGAATTGCCCAGATTTTCACACATGAAAACCTTAGCGAGCATCGGCGAAATACAAAAATGTTCTGGTCGCCCATTGACTTCAATGGGGTTCGTTGTTCGAAACGAACCCTCGAGCATCACGGGAAGTTCGTTACGAATAACGAACACCCGAACATTTTGGTGTTCGCTCATCTCTAATGATAATATTACAATGGCTGGTTGATTGTAAATTATCACCTATTCATAGATAGGGGATAACTTACACATAGAAGAGGGACCTACCGCTAGGGCCCCCACGAAATCCTGAGAACAGGTGTCACGATCTGGTTCTGGTTTGGAGTCTCAGTGTTGTAACCCAAGCAGACAGATAGCTTATTCAGAGAAAGCCAGAGGTCAGTAACAGGAAGTATCGATTTGCAGCACAAGGAGCAGGCATGTGGCGTAGTAAGAGGAAGCCAGAGGTCAGTACACGATTGTAGCAGTTTCTCTAAGAGGAGCAGGCAGGTGGCGCTTGACTATGGGCTGGGAGGCACAATAACCACGCAATGATGCAGTGGAAGGGTCAGGCTTTTATAGTATGTCCAATCAAGAGCAGGGTGGAGCCAAGATAGGGGAATGTATCAGGAGTCCGGAAACAAGGCCAAGGTCCAGCAAGGGAGCTGTCCAGATGGCTAGATAGCTCAGCAGCAAGAGCTGCCGCCTGGAGTACAGGAGCTCCTGGTTCGAGCCCTGGCAACAGGGCAGTAGCAATCCCATTTGCACGCTACTGTTCCATTCACTTCAGTGGGCCTGCCAAAGATAACTGGCATTTGAACATGACCATCTCCAACAGCCTCACTGAAAAGAATGATATGGTAGTGCACATGGTCGACCACTGCTCCATTCATGCGGGTACCTTCGGGACCCCTATTCATATGTTCGGTTTGGGTCTCAGCAGTCAGACACTACTCATCTGAATGATAGCTCTGCCATGTGGATAGGAAATACCTTTTAATCAAGGCACAGCCCCTTTACCACTTTAGTGACGTGGCCTATTTTGGATTTCCATTTTTCAAAAGCCATAACTTTGATATTTTTCAGTTGATGTAACCATATGAGGCTTTTTTTTGCGTGGCGAGCTGTAGATTTTTTATTGATACAATGTTGGGGTACATATGGCTTTTTTGATCATTTTTACTGTGGGACTTCTTTTTTTAAAACAAAGAGGGGAAAGTGCACAAAAAAGGCTTTGCCAAGAATGGACTTTTTTTACATTGTTTATGTCCCTATAGGGGACCTGCAATGCATTGTTCACACTAAGAATATGCTGCAGTATATCTGTACTGCAATGCATTATCGCTCATTATAGTGATCACAGGCCATAGCAGGCCTGAATGCCATTTTCTGGTTACTGGTTGCCATGGCAACCCATCAGCCCTCTGTGATTACATGGTGAAAGTCCAATGACATCACAGAGGGAGCACCCTCCCTCTATGAACTCTTTACATGCCGCAATTAACATATATTGTTGCATGTAAGGGGTTAACTGCGGCAAACAGTGTTCTCACCAGCTTCGCTGTTGCAGCAGGAGGCCGGCTGTCAGTCACAGTTGACTCCCACTGTGCATGGCACAGGCTTGGCTACTGAGTCTGTGCCATCCATAGGATGCAAGTCTACATACATTTGCGGGAAATGCTTCCTAACCAGGACCTAAATTTACATCCTGTGGCAGAAAGAGGGCAAATCTGTAAATACCATGTTTCTTATCTGCAGGATAGCTGATAACTTGCTGATCAATGGGGTATGACTGCTGCAACTCCCACCATCCCCGAGAACGTGGCTCCAGAGCTTTCTCGTATGAATGGAATGGTGGTGGCCCACCGATCACTGAGTTATATCCAATCCCGTGGATAAGGCATAACTTGTTTTCGTGGTACATGTATTGTTGGAGTGGCCAAGTCGGATTACATCCATTCTGTGTTCTGGCTTTTCTGTATGCTTGGAGGGATCACCTGAGATGTTCCTTTGAATATTTCTTCCAACTGCATGTGATTGTTTGTTTGTTTAGAAAATTGTAGATGTCTGCCGTCAACTGTCATTGAAAGAAAATGGAAATGGCACAGTATACGGTAGTGTGCAAACGTTTTTGGCTGATAGCTTAAAATCCTGCTGTTTTGGCTGACAGTTATCTTCTATGACACCCAAATGCACATGTATCATTAGCTACTGAAGTCAGACAGCTCCGTACGATGTACAGCACAGCGGCGCGGGTTCGTACCTATTGAAGTGAATTGGGCTCAGCTTGCAACACAAACTCTGACCACTGATCAAAGTATGGAGCTGTCTGCTTCCTGCAGCAAAGCAGCATCAAACACAAAGACATCATCCTGGGGGAACAGCTGATCGCTGGGGATCTTGGGCAGTGGACCCTCATTAATCTACTATTGAAAATCTATCCTGAGGATCATGACTGACTTTAACTATGTGTGACCTATGCAGACACGCAGGATGGCGGCCACCAGCTTGAATACCACCACGCAGATATATGCTGGGGCAATTGTCTCCTTTAGGTCCGCCCAGTAAGCTGATCTTCCTCCGTGTGGCAACGTCTTGAGCTACACAGGGCATACGTTGAGGAGCTGGGAGGGTAAGATGTGCGCGTGTCACAGTGGCACTTACCAGGCTCCCTCCCAGAGGGACGAACATAGCCTCAGACAGGGCAGCGCTGGGCCTCTTCCAGACACCCCTGGGAGAGGGATGCCCAATAAACTTGAGAAAAGGTATAGGGGTTGTCACGGGTGACCCAACCATTCTGTTACCCACTGGAATTACCCTCGGCAGTAAATAAAGGGAGCCGCAGACAGAAGTAATGTACCTTAGGTCCCTGGGAAAGATCAGGGCCTGGCAAAACTTTACTAAAACAAGTCCTGGACGTAAAGCACAATTTATACAAGATTTGGCAGTGCAGGTAAAGAAACAGACTTGAGAGTACCTCCACCCGATAAACCCAGACTTCAGGACAGCCAGGTGTGTAAATCAATTGGTGTACCTCTGCGCGGTGATCCCCTAGTTCAGGATGACCATGTAGGAAGAATAATCAGAGAGTACTTTTGCACCAGGCTTGGACGTATGCACCTTCAATTGCTCATGCTCTCTCTCTCTCTCTCTCTCTCTCTCTCTCTCTCTCTCATAAATAGGAACTCCCACTTTCTTCATCTGTAGTGTTTACACACGCAGGGAACCTCTCTTCCTCCTCCATTCTTCACCACATAGGAGTTAATGGTACTCCCATGTGGCTGGAACTCCAGGAACACAGGAGCAATGGAATTGTCAAAGATTCTCCCCCCTGTCACACACATAACAGCCACATTTATAATCTCACTCATACCACCTAACTGACAAATTGATACAGTGCATGCATAACCCACACTTTTGCAAACACATAACCTATCACGTGCTGCAGCCGTGCAACGCACATAACATGAGACTAGTCAATTTGCACGGTGCGTCTACAAAAGACATGACATGTATGACATTTATGGAGGGGGCCAGGAATAGATGTACTGGGCCACTACACTGGCTCTTTCCCTCTGAAATGCCCAGGCACTTCTCTCAGCCCATCAGCACTGCCACAACACAACCGCCTAGCTCTGCTACTCTATTTATGTAATGGGTTTGGTTCTGGTGCTGTATGTGTGTTATGAGCTTGATTCTGGGGTTACTAAGGTTGGTTCATGTTGTATTTATGTTGAGTTTGGTTCAGGTGCTACCGTGTTTCCCCAAAAATAAGCCCTGCCCTGATTTTTTGGGATTTTTGGGGAGGCAGCCAATGCGTTGTGGAGGCAGGATTTATGAATTGGCTAAGCTGCGGTGCTCAAAAAAACAATCAACAGCCATCACGTTGTGGATGTGTTATTTATGATTTATGACCGTTGATTGGTCCTTCGAGCACCTCGGCTCAGCCAATCATTGCAGCTCTGGATCAACCAATGCGATGACTGTGATTGGTTCATCGAGCACTGCATTGATTGGCTGAGTGCGGCACTCAAGAACCAATCACAGCCATTGCTTCCTGGAGGCAGCATTTATGAATCCCGTCACCAGAAAGTGATGATGTTCAAGCGGCTAGGACTGAGGAACAGCACAAACCCATGATGGACGTGGATCTAGCCTGCTAGGGAAGTAAAATAAGACCTACCCAAAAATAAAACCTAGTGCTTCTTTTGAGGCAAAAATATGACAGGGTCTTATTTTCAGGAAAACACAATATATTTATATTCATGACCCTGGATCTGAAGCTGTATTTCTTATGAGCTTGGTTCTGGTATTATATCTATGTACTGAGCTGGGTTCTGGTTCTGTATTTAATTTGGATCTGATGCTGTATCTATGTACTGAGTTTGGTTCTAAGGTTTTATTCACAAATTGTGACTATTTTGCTGTGATAAAACGCCACAAATCGCAACCATCTAAAGCATTGGATTCTAATGCACTTGTTCAAATGGGCGATTTATTTGGTGCATAAAATCGGCCGTCCGGAAAAGATAGCGTACACGGTGCGCATTTTGGCCAACCGCTTTTTCACTGACCGGAAAAGATAGGTCTGGACCTATCTTTTGCCGGAATACACAGAAAGGTCTCATAGACTTCTATGGGAGCGTATGAGAGCTACTGGAAAAGGGAGGTGGGAGGGAATTTAGCAGCGGCTCTTCTAAACACCCTTCCCCTCTCCACCCCTTCCTGCCTGACGGCAAATTGAGGGGGCGGAACATGGCGGGAGATTAGATCACTAACCCTGCTAAGCTCCTACCCCATTCCACCCACTCTCCTTGCTGGCAGCCAGCAAGGGGCAGAGAGGGGGCGGGAGTTTAACGCACTAGCTCCCGCTCTGTCCTGGCAGCCCGCAAGGGCAGAGAGGGGGAGGGAGTTTATCACAGCTAAACTCTCTTTCCCCGTCCGATGGTATTCTGGAACGTCTGAATGGGCGTTAAAACAGTAGATGCAGCCACGACTTGGTTCATGCGATTTTGGACCGTGACGCAGGCGGATGAAAATCACAGCACCTCTGTGAAGGAGCCCTAATGCTGTATTTATGTTTTGAGTTTAGTTCTGGTACTGTATCTATGTACTGAGTTTGGTTCTAATGCTGTATTTATGTTATAAGCTTGGTTCTGGGTCTGTATTCATGCTTGGTTTTGGTACAGTGAGCTGTTCTGTGTGTGCTGCTATCTTTTACTTTCTATACAAGCAATATCCAAGGCCGACTGCCTATCAGTTAAATATATATTATTTTTCTTTTATGACAGGTGGGCGTCAAAAAAAAATTCCGGACAAGTTACCATCTAACCTTAAGCCGGCGCTGCTGAGTATAGGCCATCAATAACTGGCAGTGGGACAACCTCTTTAAATCAGTAACTCCATAAATACTAATCAAGACTTCAGTACAATAAGCCCTAATTTATTCTTCCCTTTTATGTCGGTGTCAGATATGATTGCTCCTCCGATATTATTACCAAAAGTTGTTTTTTTTTCTTCGGTTGAACTTAAGACATGAAAAAGGGCAGAATTTCCATAATGAATAAATCATCCAAATACAAATGTAATAACACAATAAATGAGGGAAAATGAAATCACACCATAAAGTATTGAGTGGAAGTGAGGAGGAAAACAAAGGTTGTGTCAGTCTCGACTCCCCGCTCGGCGTCGACTGTCAGGCAGCAGAAACGGGAAGAAATACGAGATTTCTCATTGATAAGCGGCAGATAAGCGCTAATCTTAAGTCCTGGAAATCTAATGATTAATGAGAATCGCTGCTCCTGTTTTCAGATGGGACAGCTGTTTAAAGATCAATTAACATTTCTTTAATAAGCTTAGTGAGCTACAGATTTGCATTAATGTGAAGTTAACATTGCATTAGCGCCGCCGATCGCCTCGTGGAAGGGTCTACTGTACCCAATATTACATTTTAACAATTGATGATTTGTAAATGGGATGTAGCAGCTGGAACAATTAAAACCGGCTTAACAAACTCGCTTCAGTATTATACACCAAATTTATTTCCTATAGTTTAGGAAGGAAATTATCATTAGCTCACGCAATTCTGGGAAATGAATATGAGGAGTCTGGATCCCGAGTCCTTGGATGGCGCTGCAGATACTGTCAGAGGGATAATAGCCAGAGTTATTGCGCACCGCAGAATATTACTGAGCCATTACTATTATCACCAGACCTGAAGTAACGGGCAGCGGAGCGACTGAGGGAGGCGAGGAAGTGGCTTTAACCCTTTTAGTGACGCGCCTATTTTGGTTCAAAAGAAGCAGCGATTTTCTGGGGATTTTCATCTCCGCTATTCAAAAGCCATAACTTTTTTTTATTTTTCTGTCGGCACGGCCGTATGAGGGGTTGTGCGCTGCATGGCGAGCTGTAGCTTTTATTGGTACCATGTAATCTATTGTAGAACTTCTACTACATTTATTTTGGAGGGAAGGGAGAAAAAACATCAGTTCTGCAATTGTGTTTTAGGTTTTTTTCTTACAGCATTAATCATGCAGCATAAATGACGTGATACATTTTTCCTGCAGGTCGGTATGATGACAACAATACCAAAATCATATATATATACACTACCGTTCAAAAGTTTGGGGTCTCCCAAACAATTTTGTGTTTTCCATGAAAAGTCACACTTATTCACCACCATGCGTTGTGAAATGAATAGAAAATAGAGTCAAGACATTGACAAGGTTAGAAATAATGATTTGTATTTGAAATAACATTGTTTTTACATCAAACTTTGCTTTCATCAAAGAATCCTCCTTTTGCAGCAATTACAGCATTGCACACCTTTGACATTCTAGCTGTTAATTTGTTGAGGTAAGCTTGTGAAATTGCACCCCACGCTTCTAGAAGCATCTCCCACAAGTTGGATTGGTTGGATGGGCACTTCTGGCGTACCATACGGTCAAGCTGCTCCCACAACAGCTCAATGGGGTTCAGATCTGGTGACTGCGCTGGCCACTCCATTACCGATAGAATACCAGCTGCCTGCTTCTGCTGTAAATAGTTCTTGCACAATTTGGAGGTGTGTTTAGGGTCATTGTCCTGTTGTAGGATGAAATGCTGTCCACTGGGTATGGCATGGCGTTGCAAAATGGAGTGATAGCCTTCCTTATTCAGAATCCCTTTTACCCTGTACAAATCTCCCACCTTACCAGCACCAAAGCAACCCCAGACCATCACATTACCTCCACCATGCTTAACAGATGGCGTCAGGCATTCTTCCAGCATCTTTTCATTTGTTCTGCGTCTCACAAACGTTCTTCTTTGTGATCCAAACACCTCAAACTTGGATTCATCCGTCCACAACACTTTTCTCCAGTCTTCCTCTGTCCAATGTCTGTGTTCTTTTGCCCATCTTAATCTTTTTCTTTTATTGGCCAGTCTCAGATATGGCTTTTTCTTTGCCACTCTGCCCTGAAGCCCAAAATCCCGCAGCCGCCTCTTCACTGTAGATGTTGACACTGGTGTTTTGCGGGTACTATTTAATGAAGATGCCAGTTGGGTACCTGTGAGGCGTCTGTTTCTCAAACTAGAGACTCTAATGTGCTTATCTTCTTGCTTAGTTGTGCAACGCGGCCTCCCACTTCTTTTTCTACTCTGGTTAGAGCCTGTTTGTGCTGTCCTCTGAAGGGAGTAGTACACACCATTGTAGGAAATCTTCAATTTCTTAGCAATTTCTCGCATGGAATGGCCTTCATTTCTAAGAACAAGAATAGACTGTCGAGTTTCAGATGAAAGTTCTCTTTTTCTGGCCATTTTGAGCGTTTAATTGACCCCACAAATGTGATGCTCCAGAAACTCAATCTGCTCACAGGAAGGTCAGTTTTGTAGCTTCTGTAACGAGCTAGACTGTTTTCAGATGTGTGAATATGATTGCACAAGGGTTTTCTAATCATCAATTAGCCTTCTGAGCCAATGAGCAAACACATTGTACCATTAGAACACTGGAGTGATAGTTGCTGGAAATGGGCCTCTATTCACCTTTGTAGATTTTGCACAAAAAACCAGGCATTTGCAGCTAGAATAGTCATTTACCACATTAGCAATGTATAGAGTGCATTTGTTTAAAGTTAGAACTAGTTTAAAGTTATCTTCATTGAAAAGTACAGTGCTTTTCCTTCAAAAATAAGGACATTTCAATGTGACCCCAAACTTTTGAACGGTAGTGTATTTTAGGTTTTTTCCATGTTTGAACAATAAAAATCATCTTTGTGGAAAATAAATGTACCATTTTTTTTTTGTCACTGCATGCAAAGTTCCAGAATTTTTATTTTTACTTTTCCATGGACGGAGCTCTGTGAGGGTGTCAAGGACTGGGGTACGGGTACGGGAAGTCCCTGAGAAACTGCCCGCAACGCTTGTTTCTACCTACTTGCTCCCCTAGGTTATACCCCATGGCGAAAACTGGGTGACGGTCCCTACGCTCACTAGGGATGCAGGGCAGGAGTCAGACTAACGGACAATGAGGAAACAAACAGACATAAAACAGGTCAGGCAATCCGGGTTAGCAACTGGAGAGAATGCGGTACAAGGGGTTAGGCGAAAGAGAAGACAGGTCCAAGCAGTAGGCAAAAAACAAAGCATCAAATCCAGGATATGTGGGTGTAGCAGGAAGACCAAACATACACTGGCACGGTATTAGTGTATCTTGACGCCACCAGAAGCTAGGGGTTTGACAGGATGAACGCCCCTCTCACACCCCTAGCTTCTGATAGGGTCAAGGCTGCAAGGTCCTTAGCGCAGTACAAGATGGCAGCATGTACAGGTGATAATGTAAGGCTAAGAATACTGTTACTAACAGACAGAGATGCTGGCCTCACCTGTTGTACTGTGCTGGCTGGACTGTGATCTCTGTTGCGCCCGCTCCCCCGCTCGTAGCTGCCGCTGTGACAGGTTGTGCTCCGCCGCCAGGAGCGAGTACTCGGAGCCAGTAGCCAGGGGATGTCACTAAAACCAGGGCTCCCCTGCGCCGCAACCCCGCAGCTCGGACACTACAACCGGCGGTGCGGGCATGGAGACCCCTGAGAGTCACCGGACCTGATGGAGGGCTTGTTTTTTTCATGATGAGCTGTAGTTTTTATTAGAACCATTTTGGGCTGCATATGGCTTTTTTGATCATTTTTATGGCATTCTTTGGGAGGCGAAATGAACCAAAAAAGCATTATGTTTTTGTTTTCTTTTAATAGTGTTTGCCGTGCAGGATGAAAAAAAAAAACATGAGAACCGTGCCTACAGTTACAGGCGCCGGGCACTACATGAGAGGTTGGTGCAGAGGCTTCTGCTCCGACCTCTGTTATTGTGGCACTGACAGCATGCACCCATGCAGCTGATTGGTCAGGGTCCCGAGCGGCGGACCCCAGCTGATCAACTATTGATGACCTATCCTGATGATAGGTCATCAATAGTATTTTTGACTGTAAAGCCCCTTTAATGCCAATGGTCTCCTTCAGTTCTTAGCTAATGAGGCTGTGGCTGAGCTACACTGCATGGCCACTTTATTAGCCCCGGATCTAGTAGCGTGTTGGGCTGCTGTGGCCTTCAGAACCGCAGCGATTTATTGTGGTGTAAATTCTACTGGGTGACGAAATCGTTCTGCAGGAATATTAGATGAAAACCTTCCCCGCCTCATCACTGCACCTCCAGCAGCTGACAGGAAGGGGTCAGCGATTCATGCTGCTTGCTCAAAATTCTGACCTCCCATCAGCAACAGAAACCTGGATACATCTGACCAGGAGATGTTTCTCCGCTGCTCAGTGATACAAGTTTTGCGCTCTTTTGCCCGCTGGAGTTTCTCTTAGACACAATGGCGCTGGAACTGGTCATCTGCTGTTATACCATGCGGAGAAACGGCGAGTTGTGCGTTCGGACACCTTAGTTGGAGCTCCAGCGTTGTACTCAGTTGACTGTGCAGCCTGTTGGTCAGAACGATTCCTGACATCCTCCTCCGACCCCTTTCAGTGATGAGTTGTTTCCGTTAGCAGGATCCCCTTTTGCTGGATATTTTCCTCGATCCCGCCATTCTCGGTATACTCTCCACACCGTTACATGAGAAACACCCCCCCCCCCCCCCCCCCCCGCAGTTGGCAGTGAGACCCCGGCTAGTCCAGCACCGATGACCGACCCCGTTGAAATTCGCTCCCATAGCTGGGTTTTCCCATCTAATGTGAATTCACACTGAAACTGATCCACAGAAAACTTGTCAATGATTTCATGCCCCACTCCGGGCTCACGGGCAGAATTACCATCCAGGGAAGCGCCAATCACGAGAGGGAAAAGGGTTCAAATAAAGGGCTCCCTACCATTTAATGCCTGTGGCCTCTATTATTTTGTGGCTGTTGCTCCTAGGGATAAGTTAAGGTCAAAATGGAAGAGTCACACAAGAGGGATAGAAGCAACATTTGCGCTTGTAAATACAAAATAAGTTCACCAGCGGCAGGATAATAAAGATCATTTCTCAATCAGTGGGAGAGAGAACGTATCAACATCTTCAAGAAAATGAAAATGTATCGAAGACAAACAGAATCTAACAATTATTTAAACCTCGTGTTAACTTTAGGATTTGTTTTATGTCATGATAAATTTATTCAGCATAAATATTAAAATCCATTACGTGTGGAATAAATGACCCCGGAGTTCCAGGATATGATCCCATATAAATTAGGCAAACATTAGGATTAGGCTAATTTGTAGAGCAGACAGAACACTAATGAAAAAGAAACAAGTCAGTTGGAAATACAATGTAACAGATTATCTCTAAATTAAATGTTTTTTCATTCATTTTTGTCTCAAGATTCTCACTTACAGCTAATCCGCTGGAATAAAACATTCATCCATGAATACAAATCTGGCTTGAAGTTCGTCTCTCGGAATTTTGAGATCTGTTCGTGCCGATTGTTCTGATGTAGCCATATTATTGAGGCGACTGATTTGTCCCACTGGTGAATGATGGAAAGCAGCCAAAGCAAGGTTAACATGGCCCAGTAATAAACCAATCACTCACAGGAAGTGATGTCACTACAAGGAAGGTGTAAATATGATATCACTAATTTTAGTCAGTTGAACCAATAAGCATCAGGATTGATGGGGTTGTCCAGTTAGTTGATGGTGGGGTACAACTACTGGCACCCTTACCAACCCCATGTCAACCTATTTCCCAATGCAGGATGTATTTAGCCCATTATCTCTCATGTCGAAGTGAATGAGGGCAGACAGAAAGCTGAGAATAGCACTCAGCTAGTTCCGTCAGTCCCATTGAAATGAATAGAGTGGCACCGCTCCATTCATTGCAATGGTGCTTAAGAAAATAGTTGGGCATAGCACTTGGCTTTATCTGCCCCATTGAAATGAATGGTGCCGTGCATACACAACTGGCGGCCCATTTGCTTCAATGTTAGTGATAACAGGCTGTATCCATCCTGCATTGGCAAACAGAATATGGCGGCTGTGTGTTGTTGGCGGCACGGCTGATATTTGCTAATGAGAGTGCCTTAAATTGTGGGTTGATGATGATGACCCGTGACTCCAGCACGGTTGTGTTGTGGGACATGGTACGTGATGCAGTTTTCAGGATACGATGCAGAAGACGGAGTTACAAAAATGTGCAATTTTATTTTTAAACAACTAACTGTAAAGAATTAATGGATTATTGGCAAAAGAAAGCAAGTCAACTTTCTTGGCTAAATTCCTCACCACTAGGACTACAACTAGCTAACTTTTATAAATACTACTATATGCGCAATAGCAAATAATACGGTTTCACACGTTGTAGAGAATAATCACTATATAGGTAACACAGGATGAATATGGCAGCTTGAATGTTCACAGACAAGGTAATGGAACAGCGAATCGCAATATTCTTCCTACAGCTCATCAACAAGAAGATGACCGCCTGCACCCGGGCAGAATGTGGAAATGGTTTACATAAACTCCATAAACATCCAGGCTCAAGGTTATACGATGTCCCAATTAGAGTTCACCCATATCTGTTCGAGCCCCAGAAATATCACAATGGTTTGAATGACTTGTGTCCAAGTACCTGCAGCGTTACAGCGGCCCGCTAGCTAACGGACAAGTCACTGTTGGCATACACACCATCCAGCCCTTAATGAGGCCTCACTTTCAACCCGATGTGGGTGGACTCCTCAATGTCCTCCTAGGGGTCTTCCTCCACTAGCTCCACTGAACAGCTCCAAACTCTTTCCTGTAGATCATTGCCCCTTGGGTGGTAGATTCCCTGCAGGTCGTGTTGCAGTCTCTCAGCAGGCTGTTGCACCTCAACATCCAGCAGCAGCACCTTCTGCAGCAGCTCCCTGGACAGTCTCTCTTGCCACTCCGGTACTCCCTGCAGACCGTTGAACATTCTCCAGCAGGCTCTAGGGCAAATTGTCATTTTCTAGTGCTGACATCATCTCACTAGAATGTTCCCAGGGAGCATGCCCAGTTCAGTTTGGAGCACCTTCTTAGTGCCCCATTGTGAAGACCAGTACATCCTTTAGGCATTGCCACACCTTTGGACCTTTCAGAGGCAGCATTAACCCCTTAGGGGTGAGTGCCTTACAGTTGCTCAATGTGTCAGCACGAGGTGTGGAGGAACTGAGTTGCTGCTTCTGTGACTGTGTTGCTGGGTAGAATGTTTGGGAGGGCGTTGGCGTGTGCAGATGAAGCAGCATAGTGATATTATCTCTGTCGAATGTCAAGCTGTTGCCAGTAAGAAAGACCCCAAGTTCCACCATAGGAGTAATGGCCTGGGAACATGATTACTAGAGACTGTTAGAGCCAAGCAGGGTATCATTGCCGTATGTTGCTCCCACCTCTAAGAGACGCCCGTTATACTGTTTCTTTATAGTTCATTCAGTAAAAAGTTAAAGAATCCCTAAATGATCCTACCACTTCTCTCGCTCAAAGAGCTGTGGCCCTAAAGTAACACCGAACTCCAAAAATTGCAACACAATTTTGCTGCAAAAACCGGCATAAACTAAGGTGGTATTATGTTAGCTAAAAAAGATGCATGAGATTTATCATCCAGCACGAGTCACTCATATATCTGGGTCAGAACGCGTAAAGTAGGTGTGAGGGGGCTTATAAGGCCATGCAATGCTCCCCTGGGAAATATGCAAATGCTACTACAGCGCCACCTATTGGAGGTTGGCATTCCTGAAAATCAAGGTCATAACAAGCCTTATAACAATGACTGGGAAAATGAGCCGAAGCCAGAGTCTTCTACAGAAGGTGAAGATAAACCATGCAAGGACAGACTGATTCAGGGTTTTTACCCTCATCAATGGCTGCTGGCTTGGCTGGCTGGCTAGTTTAGTCTCCATTTGCACTGTCTAACTATTAGACAATTCAAGTAAATTTGCCCCACAGTTTTGTCCTGCTAGAACCCTCAACAATCAGCTGTGATCTGTGGAAGAGGCCAAACAACAGGTGTTCAATTTCTCTGCAGCGCCACCCCAGGGGACAAAAAGTATTGTACAATTCTTCTTAAAATCAATAGGCGCTGGGTCCTCCGGAGCAAGATATGTACTTTGCACTCACTCCCTGTTCTGGCTTGTAGTTGAGGATCTAATATGGGAGACTCTCTCTCTCCTCTATTAATCCAGCATCCCCTAATAGGGATGGATTTTCTTTAGCAGACAACCCTTTAAATGCATTAAAATGTCCTCTAGATTCACATCTGTCATTACAGAACTGTAAGAGATGTTTAAAAAAAAACGGAGACTTACGAAGATATGATTCCGATAAAATAAGCAGTGTACAAAATTTAATTGAAATAATACCGCTATTCTCCGTGTTGTTGTTTGAGCCGGTATGCAGAGCGACACACCGCATAATGAAATGGCAAAGAGCTAAAAGGTAAAAAGAATCAGCGTGATAACACTTGCCACCACAAATGTTAAAATGACCCTGCTGGGCAATGAAAATAATGTAATCCAAAATGTTACCAGTGGAGAGAAGTGATTAAGAGAAAGCGTTGGGAACGGCGAAAAAATAGGAGAATATTTTCATCATGAGAAGCGAAAAAAAAAGGAAACCGTGCCAGATAATTTAAGGGCTTATTGAAAGTGGCTTCCAGAGACAGACATCAGGGAAAAGGAACGGAACGGGGCTGATGAAAAAAAACTGTGAATAAAATATATATATTGAAAATGTAATTGCGTAAAAACGTGTATAACTGCTCGGCTTTCAAGTCCTGGGATTTAAAATTGACTATTACATGATAGAACTGACGCCACATACTAACTGCAGCGCACATGGCACCGATGAATCCACAGCAAAATGTAAGAGACGGGTGGGTTTGATGCTTTGGTTATGTTGGACTAATGACATGATACTGCAGACAATGCTTTTGGGATTACAAAAAATATGTCATGTTATTGACCCCTTAACCCTTTGCAATCCAATTTTGGATTCAGGATTTCCTAGTGGGCTTTCTCTTTCTGCCATTATACAATGGCGCCATCTGCTGGCTAGAGCCAGTACTGCGGTATGTGACATGCTGGAGAGGCCCCCGACAACAGAGCGGCCAGTAATCTACCGTAAGAATAACCTGCCGGATGTCTTCCGACATTGGAGCTGAACAGCCTTCAATCAGAATGTCTTTAGACGTCAGACAGTGGATTGGAAAGGGTTAAAAGGGTTGTGCTATAATGGGGTGCTGTTAGTTTCATTTGTTTTGCCAGTACTCTTATCTACAGCACCTTGAATTGGGGGGGGGGGTGGAGCAATGTGACTCAGGAAGGGTTCGGTGGGAGGCAGCTATGCTGCATGAACCGGAGCTGGGGATACTCCCTAGAGTAGCCTGGGCCATTTGTGCACTTTTGTATGTGATTGGAGGCCTTTGTTATTGAACTAGCCGTGGGAACACTTGGGCAGAGATTGTATTTGCCGCGCTCTCCTCCCGCACTGATTCCAGCAAAAATGGACGTTTTAGTCAGTAACCACCATTTCTATATTGGCCCAGAAGTGGGCACAGAGACTATTACAAGCAATCGTTCCAGATAAGTGGGACAGACAAGGACATATCTCGCCCAATGGGCATATCCAGAAGCCGGGGACAAACAGTAAACTGATATTCCAGAGACCGGATGCTTATTCTCTTTTGTTGTATTGTTTTCTTTGACTTGTTTTATTAAAAGTTGGTTACACAGCAAGATGGTGTCCCATCCCATCAGCAGGGATGCGTGCATGTATGGTACGTGACTGCTGGGAGCGGTGGTGGGCTGCAATATCCATATGGATGTACAGCACATCATCGATGTACCAAAGAAGACAACGAGCACAGGGAACCACCGCAGCGAGCTAATACATGAATACATGGCTTTATCACATTTCCTGCTGCTTGGGTACTTTTTTGAAAACTCAGACAGCCTTATTAACCCTTTCCCTAAACACAGATGACTATATACACTCACTGTAGAAAGAAAATCCATCGCCTGGAAGAACTTGATGGATTGGAAGAAAACTTTCTATGTGTGATTGTAACATTGATAGAAATAATTACAAAATCAGAACAAACTGAGAATGTATACAAGGTGTGATACGGGTGGGCATGGAGGCTCTAGTACCCTGTTGTACCACATGTAGCTTGGATACAAGATGTGATATGGGCAGGCATGGAGACTCTAGTGCCCTGTTGTACCACATGTAGCTTGGATACAAGATGTGATACGGGCAGGCATGGAGGCTCTAGTAGCCTGTTGTACCGCCTCTATCTTGGATAAAAGATGTGATATGGCCGGGCATGGAGGCTCTAGTACCCTGGTGTACCACTTCTATCTTGGATACAAGATGTGATATTGGGGCATGAAAGCTCTAGCACCCTGTTGTACCACCTCTATCTTGGATACAAGATGTGATATGGGGGCATGGAGGCTCTAATACCCTGTTGTACCGCCTCTACCTGGGATACAAGGTGTGATACGGGTGGGCATGGAGGCTCTAGTACCCTGTTGTACTGCTTCTAGCTTGGATACAAGATGAGATACAGATGGGCATGGAGGCTCTAGTACCCTTTTGTACCACCTCTAGCTTGGATACAAGGTGTGATACGGACAGCCATGGAGGCTCTAGTACCCTGTTGTACTGCTTCTAGCTTGGATACAAGATGAAATACAGGCACGCTTGTAGGCTCTAGTACCCTGTTGTACCACCTCTAACTTGGATACAAGATGTGATATGATGGGCATGGAGGCTCTGGTACACTGTTGTATAGCGTCTAGCTTGGATACAAGATGTGATGCAAGTGGACATGGAGACTCTAGTACCCTGTTGTACTGCTTCTAGCTTGCATAAAGATGTGATATGGGCAGGTATGGAGGCTCTAGTACCCTGTTGTACTGCCTCTAGCTTGGATACAAGATGTTATACAAACAGGCATGGAGGCTCTAGTACCTTGTTGATACAAGATGTGATACGGGTGGACATGGAGGCTTTAGTACCCTGTTGTACCACCTCTAGCTTGGATACAAGTTGTGATACGGACGGACATGGAGGCTCTAGTACCCTATTGTACCACCTCTGACTTGGATACAAGATGTGATACGGCAGGTATGGAGGCTCTAGTACTCTGTAGTGTACTTCTGGCTTGGAAACAAGATGTTATACAAGGGAGAATGGAGGCTCTAGTACTCTGTTGTACCGCCTTGTAGCTTGGAAACAAGATGTGATAAAGAATCAGTAGGATAGCGCCTTATGCAATGATGGAATGTAAAAAGTAAAATGACGTGGATGGCCAACCCAGGGAAGGGCTGTCGCCACACCTTGAGCCCAGTTTACAATGGGTAGATACACTTCCTATGCACTCAGGCATCCAATGGAAGAGAGCATATGGGTGATATCCAAAATGGCAAATTTCAAAAGGCAAAGACAACATGTGCAAATAAAAAAAAAATACCTGCGCTCATAAGACAAGTGTACAAATAAAAAAGCAGTACTTACTGAGGGAGGAAGGAAATCTATGATAAAACAGAATCACCATCACCCCCTCCCGCTTAGGTGCCGCAATGACAGCTTGACCAATGGAGTTTAGAGGATAAACGGTTTATTCCTTATGCAAGAATAAAAGTCCAACAGAATGCAACGCGTTTCGGTGGAATACAGCCACCTTTCTCTAGCATAATATGTACTTGGGAGGAGTCTCCTCTTGATGTGTGGGACTACTCCATATGTTTTTATAGAAAGTTGAAAATGGGTCATCAAACAAGGATGCATCATGCGTCATCTATGCAGGATGCGGGCATTGGATCTATAGAATGATATACTGCAAGTAGAGCTCACAGTGGCATCCTAAAACAGTGTCACACTGTGCAGTATCATAAGGGGAGAGACACGTATGATAAACAGTAATGTGATACGGGCGGTCATGGAGGCTATAGAACACTGTCGGGCTGCCTCTAGCTTGGATAAAAGATGTGATATCAGCATTCATGGAGGCTTAGAGGTTCCAAATGGTATCTTGCGGCATATCGCTCCACTTATCTCTGGTTGGCGGACACCAAAACAGTTGCAGCTGCTAGCTGTTTCTAAAGGGAAACAACAGAAAGGACACCTTTGTAGGCATTTACTATAGGCCACCCGGACAAGCAGAAGATATGGATCAACTTTTTCTACATCAGATGGCCAAGTTCTCAAAAAAGTATGGCATAGTAATCATGGGAGATTTTACCTATTGTGGTGCTGCAGTACACAGAATGGCCTGCAGAGGGCTGTAGGCAGGCTGTAGAAATTAGACAAAATACCCATGGGTGTGGCAGGAAGTAACATAAAAGTATCAGTTTCTGCCACACTCAGGGGAAAGTTGACTGCCAGCCAAAGAAAGAGGCTGAGGCAGCAGCCATCAGGCACTGGGAACCTGAGGTCCATGCAGTCCAGTCATGGCCCGTCCCAAGTATGACAGAGGAGAGTGCCTCTGGACTTCCTGGGTGAGGCATGGTGACGAAGATTCTGTGGGTTGTGAACCCTGAGCATTGTATGTTTTACATGTGTTTGCTATGATGTGCAATAAATGCTGGCAGGTGACAGATTTGCAAGCAATCCAAGTCTCTGGAGCCTTAGGCCCAATGTCCACATACCGGGGAGATCAGTGCATCTTGCTGCTTATAGGGATGCATTAGAATCCGTAGGGCAGCTAAAAGCATGTGCATGAGATTTCTTCTCAGCGTGCGGGTCGCACACACGGGAAAAGATCGCAGTATGCTCCATTTTCCTGTGGATCTGCCACACGGACAGCTCCCACAGCTCCCATTTTAAGTCTATGAAGCTGTCCGTATTCGCGGCACAGCTGCAGCTGCTTTTGTGCTGTGCCACGGCTACGCAGGAGAGGAGGAGATTTTAAAAGAAAATGGTGTGCACGGTGATGCGCGCGATGTCATAGGAGAGTAACCCCCAACTTGTCACACTATCCAGACATTTGTTGGGAATCTCTCTCAGGTAACAGTAATGGATCCAACAAATTCTTATCTGCTCTTGCTGACAACTTTATCTTCCAAAAAGTCTAAGAGAAGAAAAGGGGATCTGCTATCTTGGACCTAATTCTTACCAGCAGGAAGGGAATGGTTGAGGAAGTAAGGGTGGCTGGGACTTCAGGAGGCAGTGATCATGATATCCTTGGATGTTGGATAAAAAGGGGAGGAAGACCTGAGAAAACTTAGACCTCAAGGTTGGATTTCAGAAAGGCAGATTTTAATGAACTCAGAAAGAGGGTAGGAAGAATCCAATGACTGGATGTTCTTAAGGACAGAAATGTCCAAGAAGGTTGGGAAATATTGCGAAATGAGATTCTCAAAGCACAATCGATAACAATCCCTAAAAGAGAGAAGAATGGGAAGCATTTAAAGAGACCAGGATGGATGAACACAGAACTTGCACACATATTAGAAAGGAAGAAAAATATGTTCATCAAATAGAAAGAGGGGGGAATATCTAAGGAAGAATATAATGTGGTCTGCAGAAACTGTAGGGCAAGTGTCAGAAAAGCTAAAGCTAATAATGAATTGAGGCCTGTACAGAGGTCAAAGGCAATAAAAAGGATTTGGGGGGTCAAAAGCAAAACAAAAGTCAAAGATACTATTGGATGCTTACGAGATGAAAATGGTGAATTGGTTAAGAATGATGTTGAGAAGGCCGAACTTTTAAATTCCTATTTTGTATCTCTTTTCTCTTAGAAAGTAGATATAACATCAACTGATCTTCCCTGTGCTATTGGGGGAATAAAAGAATGCAGGCTATCTATAAGCAGAGAGAGAGTGAGGGAACACTTAGCTAACTTAAATGAATTCAAGTCTCAAGGTCGAGATGAATTACATCCTAGGATACTAAAGGAAGCAGCAGAGGTAATTGCTGAACCACTTGTCATAATCTTTGAAAATTCCTGGAGAACAGGAGAAGTACCAGAAGATTGGAAAAGGGCAAATGTTGTCCCCATCCTCAAAAAAGGAAAGAAGGTGGATCCAGGAAACTACAGGCCTGTAAGCCTGACTTCTATACCGGGAAAGATCTTTGAATAAATTATTAAACAGCATGTATGCCAGTACTTGGATGAAAATGGAGTAATTAACCAGAGCCAGCATGGGTTTGTAAAAAACAAGTCATGCCAAACTAATCTAATTTCCTTCTATGACAGAATCACCGGCTGGGTTGATCAGTGAAATGCGGTGGATATAGTATATCTTGACTTTAGTAAAGCATTTCACAAAGTATCTCATACCGTACATGACCAAATATGGGATTGACAAGGCAACTGTTAGGTGGATTCACAACTGGCTTAGTGATCGTACTCAAATAGTAGACATAAATGGCTGCACAATCAAGTGGAAGAATGTATCAAGTGTGTTACCACAAGGCTCTGTCCTATGCCTAGTGTTGATCAACATTTTTATAAATGATCTGGAGGAGGGAATTGATGGGAAACTGATCAAATTTGCCAATGACACAAAGCTAGGAGGGATAGCTAACACTAGGAAAGAGAGAGAGTATTCAAAAAGATCTAGAAAAGCTTGAACAGTGGGCGGCGACTTGGGTATACTAATAGATCATAGACTGAACATGAGTCAACAATGTGATGCAGCAGCCAAAAAGGGAAACACAATTCTGGGATGTATTAAGAGAAGCATAGAGTCTAGATCAAGCTTGCACAGTGGGCAGCGACTAACAGACTGTTATTTAACAAGGAGAAATGCAAAGTCCTACATCTGGGCAAGAAAAATGAAGAAAGCACATACAGAATGGAATAAATTGGGCTCAGCAACACATGTAAAAAAAGACTTGGGTATACTTATAGATCATAGACTGAACATGAGTCAACAATGTGAAGCAGGCCCCAAAAAGGCAAACACAATTCGGGGGTGTATTAAGAGAAGCATAGAGTCTAGATCACGTGAGGTCATTATCCCCCTCTACTTTTCCTTGGTCAGACCTCATCTGGAATACTGTGTCCAGTTCTGGGCACCCCACTTTAAAAAAGATCGACAAACTAGAGCAAGTTCAGAGAAGAGTTACCAAGATGGTGAGCGGTCTGCAAGTCATGTCCTATGAGGAGCGGTTAAAGTATCTGGGAATGTTTAGCTTGTAGAAGAGAAGACTGAAAGGAGACTTATTAGCTGTCTACAAATATCTGAAGTACATACTGAAATATACTTCTATCTGATGGTGATAAATCTCAGGAGCTGTTTTGTAATTTCCCTTTGTTTACTTGATGTTACTTATCTATATATCTATCCCTTTTACTTAACTGTTTAACCACTTAGTGACAAAGCCCATTTGAGTCCAATTGGACCAATTAATTTTTCATTTTTTTTATCATCGCATTTCAGGAGCCATAACTTTTAAAATTTTTCATTGACGTAGCCGTATGAGGGCTTGTTTTTTGCGGGATAAGTTGTATTTTTTAATGGCATAATTTCTGAGTGCATATAATGTAATTTATAACTTTTACTTTTTTTGTAGTATTGGGGAAAAAGAAATGTTGCCATTTGTTTTTTGGAATTCATTTTTACGCGTGTCAGTGTACA
This sequence comes from Eleutherodactylus coqui, assembly GCF_035609145.1. Lineage (NCBI taxonomy): Eukaryota > Metazoa > Chordata > Amphibia > Anura > Eleutherodactylidae > Eleutherodactylus > Eleutherodactylus coqui. The sequence goes on from NC_089848.1 coordinate 108,958,329, forward strand.
AAATAAATAATGTGATATCGTTATTCTCTGGGTCAGCACGATTCTGGCGACACCCAGTTTATATAGTTTTATTGTGTCTTTGCTATTTTTTGTACAGAAAAACAAGAAAAACACTTTTCTCTCTATTTTTTTTTTTTTTATATTTGCTTTTGTGTCGCTGCATTCCAAGAGCCAGAACATTTTTATCTTCCCATTGACAGATCTCTACAGGGTTATGTTGTTTGTCGGATGAACTATAGCCTTCATTTATCTAATTTTTGGGAATTTTTTTTTACATAGTAAAAGTATAAAAGGATTTTGACATTTTTATTTTTATTATTTTTCTTACAATTTTTTAAATACTTTTTTAACTTATTATCAGCATCTTTTGTCAGGCCACTGTAGCTGGCAGGCCTGAAGGCTATATCAAAGCCTCTGGGTGCCATAGCACCCTATCAGGACTATGCAATGTGTGACAGAGGGAGCCCCCTGCCCCTATCAGCCTTTTACATGCTGTGGTTGCACTGAAGGGGATCTGAAGTGTCACTGGTCCCTGATGTTAGAGTAAGCACCCGGCTGTCGTCCGACAGATGAGTTCCCGCTTCCCCAGCATGTGAGACCCGCGCCAGGCTTCTCAAGCAGCTGCCGTCAAAACACGGTGCCGCAGATTAAAGCCCCTTAACAGCTGCCGTCAAAAGACATATGGGCGGTTGCAAAGGGGTTAAACCAATGCATGTTACTTGTCCAACATATCGTACTTTGTTTTGTTATGAAAAATTCTAAATAAATATTATCGAGAATCAGCGGGTTGTCTGTTTGGCTCTAACCCAACCTGCTGACTATCCTTATTTTTTCCTACTCACCTCTCTTTGCCTGGATGAGCTCTACTCACGTCTAGTTCCTGGCCCTCTTTAGTGTGTCAAGTGGGTGGTCCCCAATACTAACTTTCAATTGATGATGTCAGACTGTAAATAAAGTCCATCATCCCTCCTTGAGGACTGCCCACTTGACACATTGGGATAGGCCATCAAACGTTTATCACCAGGGATCCGCTGTTTGGGATCCCTGCCAATCTGCTCCAACTGCCAATGACGACATTCAGCCCCACTGCGTTGACAGCTGGCGGGATGATCAGCTGAACATCAGGGATCCCAAACATCGGATCCCCAATGATCAACTATCCTGAAGATACGTCATCAATACTATTTGCCCGCAACACCCCTTTAATGGATACATTATTGTGATTTTCTTTGTACGGCGTCCATTATGTGTCTGTGCCAAGACCACAAGCTGTCTGCACTCTGCTAGATAAAATCACATAGAAATAGACGCGATGTATAGATCATTTGTATTCCTCCCACGGAAGATGAATTCCTGGAGAAGCGGCTTATCTTTGAAGCAAGACATCACAGCGCATACAATTTGTCCAGGACTTTTACATTTTCACCCCGGGTCTTTTTTGGATACATTTACATTTTTATTAACATTCTGCGTTAAGTGCTTTGGCTTCTGTTTCAGCTGCTCATTAGTTATTATTAGTTGTTATTCAAATTTCTGTGATGATGTTTCGGTTTGCTGTAAGGCTGTACGGCATATAGTAATTAAAGGAGATAAAAATATTGACTCAGGCAACCAGTAAAATAAAGCGAGATACATAAACCGCGGCTCTGCATTTAACCTGGGATTTACAATGAGCGCGCTGCGGGTCAGCGGTAAGCAGAGCGCGCCATATTTCCTGTAATTTCTATAGCTGTAACAAGGAGTGAAATCTTGTAACTGCAACCATTTTTTTTTAACTGATCTTTTATTACTTTTTCTACATAGAGAATATGAATATGAGAGCTCATTGCTACAATATTTAAAGGGGTTTTCCCATGAAGACACCTTTGACATATATATGGAGCTCTGTTAGCCAGAGAAGCTCTCTGACCCATCCTGTCCATGGTCAGCCATGCATTTTAATGACAAAGCATGTACTACATTTGTAGGGTGGTTGAAGGGGTTCTGTCACCCCACCACCACCACCACTTGTACTGCTGAAGGCTGAGGGCATGCGTATACAGCTTTTAATGGGAGTCCACCATAGTGCATTTAGCAACATGTCACTTCTTGAGGCAAAATCCATGCCCATGGTGCTAGGCATTATGGCCAAACATTTCTATTATGGTCTCGCCTGCCCGAAGGACATAATTCCAGAAGTCTTGTGGTTTGTTCAGATTTAACTTTGTACGCTTTAGCCATGCTGCCATGTTCTCTTTCTTCCGGCAGTCCTTCCAGTAATCCATACTTCTTCAGTCTTTTTCTGATTATACTGCCTTGAACTAGAACATTTAACATGCTGAGGCCCTAAGAGTCTGACATGTAGATTTTCTTTGTGGTTTTGCAGTTTCTTTGAGCATTGCACAGTTTCACCTTGGGGTGGATTTCCTGAATATCTCTCATTGTAGATTGATGGACTCCAAAATGTTTGGAAATGGCCTGATAATACTTCCAAGATTGATGGGAAGCCATAATCGCTTCTATAAAACCATTGCTGATGTATTTTCTTCCTGAATGCTCCAGATCAGCAAACTGCCAAAACTTCTGCTTTTATAGAGCTGGCCACACCTCCTTGTGATCAGTTAATAAAGGGCATTTGACTAACAGCACATGAATGCTACTTACCCTATTAATTTCTATGGAATTAGTAAGGGTGTACTTAAGTTTTAACACACTGCTTCTGCAGTTTTTGTTAATTAAATAATGAAGCAGATTTTTTTATTATGAAATGTAAAACCAGAGAATTCAAAGAGGGCGTACTTAGTTTTTCTCATGACTGTTGACTAGGCTGAGTACCTCATGTCATAGACTATGGGATAAGACTTTCACATCCCTTTCACTCTACTATAAAGACTACCTCTTCTCTGTAGTGTAACATGATTAAGTGTAAATTCGATTTAATTTCCCAACCTTTTGATGATCTTCAGTGTAAAATCCTCGTGAGCGGCGCTCTATGCATATAATGACATTTTCATTTTACATTGCGTTATGTAATTCAAACAAATGAATTTAGATTGATTTCTCTTTGGAGTGAGAGATTAAGTATCAGCAGGTGCTATCGGTATTGATCACTTTAGGAGTCAAGAGAGATTGTTCGGTTTTATTTTGCCTTTTTATTCCGGAATTTGCCATGTGAAAGGCAATATATTGTATGCTGAGTGCGTAAATGTTTTGTAAATTCTACTTTAGCTTTAAAGATTTCTCATTTTTATGTGGTTAATTTTTGGCTATTGATACAAACTACCTTTTGCAAACCATACTATGTTTCTATTCAGCATGTTTGCCTAGCAACAAACCCCATTATAAACTGTATGTATGAATTATTGGGGTGGTATAGGACTTAAAGGGAACCAGTCGCCAGGCAGTACGTTATCAGTCAGTAGGATAGCTTTCCAATCGTATACATTATACACCATTAGCCCATCATACCTTTGAAAATTATTTTTTTAACCCCTTAAAGGTGTAGCTTTGTTGGTCCATTTTTAGTTTTTCTTCCCACTTTCAAAAAAAATCATAACTCTTATTTTTCCATCGACGCAGCTCTCCTCGGGCTGTTTTTTCAAGATCAGTTGTATTCATCAATGGTACTATTTAAAGGGGTTGTCTGAGCTGTAATATCTCTGTATAACCCCTTCCCAAAGCAGTAAAATAATAAATAGTCATATACTGACCTCTTCCCGCTCCCGCTGTGTCCCACACCAGTGATTGGTCCACTGCTCTGGTTTATGGGATGTTATAAGGGCTGCAGCCAATAACAGAGCACAGTGGTCAACCTTGATTCTCAGTATACTCTCCACACTGTTAGGCCTTTGTCAGACGGGCGTTTTTTGCCGCGATTTGCGCATGCATCCGGCGATTTTATAAAACCATTGCTTTGCAATGGTATCGGACACATGAGCGCTTTTTATGCGCTCGTCCGATAAATTATAGAACAGAAATCGCAGATCGCACCTGTCTGCGATCTGCGATTCCTGTTCTCTTCTCTATATGCGCTCAATGGGGCCGGCGGCAGCAGCGCCGACCCCATTGAGAACATATAGAAGACAAATCATTCTTCTCTGCCACAGCTGTAACAGCTGTGGCAGAGAAGAACGATGTTTGCCCATTGAATTCAATGGAGCCGGCAATACAGCCGCCTCCATTGAAAGCAATGGGCTGCCGGCGAGCGCAGGATGAATTGTCAGGAAGGGGTTAAATATATAAGCCCTTCCCTGAAATTCATCGGAGTTCCGTGCGGTCGTACTGCAGTGGGTGTGAAGGGGGTGTGAGTCAGACCTGTCCCCTGATTGGCTCAGCGCTGAGCCAATCAGGGGGCAGGTCTGACTCACACCCCCTTCACACCCACTGCAGGCCGGCCGCGCAGAACTCCGGCTGCCGGGTGCAGGTAAGTATATATATATTCTTTATTTTAACACTTTTCTGGATAAATTGCAGGGAAGGGCTTATATATTTAAGCCCTTACCGACAATTCATCCCACACTCGCCCGCAGCGCATTGCTTTCAATGGAACCGGCTGTATTGCCGCTCCATTGAATGCAATGCGCTGGACAGCTCCGGCCCGTTTCTAATGAAACGCGGCTAGGAGCAGATTTTCTGGCGATTTTCGGGCACCGGTCACGCGATTTGCGGATGCGCATCCGTCATGCGATCCGCAAATCGCGCGAAAAAACGCCCGTCTGACTAAGGCCTTACAAGGGAACACCCCCCCCCCCCTACTGTTGGCAGTGAGACCCCGGCTAGTCTAGCACCAATGACCGACCTCGTTTGAAGTCTCTCTGATTGCTCCGATTTTCCCATCTAACGTGGATTCACACTGAAACTGATCCACGAAAACTTGTCACGTGATTTTATGCCGCACTCCGGGATCACGTGAAGAATTTCCATACAGGGAAGCGTCAGTGGTGAAAGGGTTGGAGTGAATGCTCTAATATAGAGGCAGGGACTCTAATAGTGGCAGTATATCTAATTAAGGGGTATAATGAACTATTATAACATGACCTGGTATCAGTAATTAATGGATAGTTTCAAAAATCTTCAACCCTTCAGTGTAAATATTATTGGTAAGTCTAAAGACGGGTGATGATGATCCTGGACATCAAACCTCCATAGTGACAAGTCTTCTGGTTTGGCCCCTGTGGGGGTGGAGGTATTGGCTCGTGTTTATGAGCTGGAGCATTTTGAAGGTCACATCTGAATTGGAACCTTTCCTTATTGTCTGCCTCCATCCCCTTACATACAGCATTTTGAAGCCCGCTATCTCCTGAAGGTAATATTTTCACAATCCACTTTCATCTCCCCTCCGGTGCCGCATTTATCAGCTTGTGTTTACATCTGCAGGTACTGATAAGGTACAAAATGTTACCTGACTAACATTATTAAGGCGCTCGCTGCCTCTTTTTTTTTACACTGAGCCACTTCCAAATGATTATCGCAGGTGGGCATTTAATAGTTAGGAGCTATAAGATAGTGCTAATTTTCTTGTGTTTCCTCCATCGCTTTGACACCCTGAAACTGCTCAGCTGACATATATTTTGTCAGTGTAACAAAGATATATGCTGTGAAATAGCGGGAGGAACGCGACCCGCAATGTGACTATTTTGTATAGTAACATTAAACTTTTTCCAAAGGAGGACATCAATGAGAAAAGTGAACCATATTTAACATGACTGGCCCCATAGGACATGAATTAGGTGCCTTTCCGGTACTTCACCTCGTTAGTCGTATTGGGTTTAGCTGATCTTTGGCCCACCCTTAGAAGAGGACTGTACTTTGAGTATGCCAATGAAGCCCTGCCCCCATAATGCTACGCCCCGCCCCTGGTGATGTCACAGTGGCCATCTTGGCCTGATAGAAAGAAAAAGCAACTGGGCCACAAAAGGTGGATGCAGCAGTGTGGACACGGTATTGCCTCGCAGTGAGGGTTGCCATCCAGAAATTCCTGGCAGTCCGTATATATAGGGCACTTTATTCCAGTGTCCCAGAAAAAAATAGATGTGTCAGTGATTTTTTTGAGGTTTGCGGCACTTGAACAGATTGTTATAACCGTAATTATCATCATTTTCCAGCTTATCATGGGGCTTTTGGCACATTGTCCTAGTCACTGTGAAGGATGATGGTGTTATCCTACTTCAAGCTTCCAACACCATCATCCTACTTCACAGTGACTAGGACAATGTGTCAAAAGCCAATGCAATGACTGGTGGCCAACGGCCAGATACAAGTGGAGCAAAGTGTGGCAGGTAGCAGTAACTGAGGCTGTGCAGAGGCAAAAATAGAAATATTAGACAAAGTGTAGACCCAGTTGGAACATACTATGGACAACAGCAATGGCTGGTGCTCTGCCGTGGTACGTATGGACTGGCATGAACCATAGAGCCAGCTGGAACAGACAGAACTGCCTCAGATCGTCAGTTTGAAACATTAACAAAGGTACTTAAGTCAGCCATGAAACGGGAAGGAAAAGGAAGTCAGTTTTCTCAACCTCAAAGAATTTCCACGACATGATGGTCTTGCCGGGATGATGCTACAAAAGCTCTTGTGTATGGGTGTGCAGCTATTACAGATTCTCTGAAAAGCATCCCTGAAAATCCCGATGAAAAGGCTGCAGTCCGTTGCACCACGAGTGGCCCGTATGATCAGATGTCTATGTTGGAGACCGGAATATACGCTACATTCTGGAACGACATTCTTCAAGTTTCCAGCAAAACAAATTTGTGCCTACAAAACTCGCACCTGCATTTGAAGACTGCCACCGCTGCTCTACAGTCTTTGCAATCCATTTTCCAATCCAAGTGAAAGTCCTTCGCTGACTATGAACATCAGGGATCCCAGTTGTCCGGAACAAATGAGTACCAGCAACCATGCCAGTGTAAAGTAAACATTCGTTTGCGACCCCTGGATTGTGGCAGCTCTTCTGGGGTTGAGCTCTCCACTTCTGATAAGCTCCTTCCTACAAGTCATTGATCAGCTTTGCTTGAGCGGCGACTTTCTGCTGACAAGATAATTTGCTCACGATTCGATTTTCTGGGTGAACTAGACGTCCTTACTCATGAGGATTGGCTGCGAAGCCAAGTAGCTGCTAAGTGATTATCCCAATGATCTTGAGAATTAGGGTGACTACCCACTAGTGTTTTTTTTTTTCGCTGCAAAATTGCTGTGGTTTTTTTCTCAATGTCATTGGGACTTTCTAATGTTAAATTCGCAACACACCAAAAACGCAAAAATGGCAACTTGCGTTTTTGATGAGTTGCGAATTTAACATCCATTGACATCTGGAAAAAAAGAGAATTCGCAGTGAAAAAAAAAAGCTAGTGGGTAGTCACCCTTACTTGGAAGATGAGCTGATTTAGTTTGCTGAGTTCGCAAAAAGTTTCTTCTTTAGACTACGGCCCGAACACTTGTTAGAAATAGAGATGAGCGAACGTACTCGGATAAGCACTACTCGTCCGAGTAATGTGCTTTATCCATGTATCTCGCCGCTCATCCTGAAAGATTCGGGGCGCTCCGCTGCTGACAGGTGAGTCGCAGCGGGGAGCGGGGCAGAGCGGGCGGGAGAGAAGGAGAGAAAGATCTCCCCTCCGTTCCTCCCCGCTCTCCCCTGCAGCTCCCCGCTCCGCAGCGCGTCCCGAATCTTTCAGGACGAGTACAGCGGTACTCAGATAAAGCACATTACTCGGACGAGTAGTGCTTATCCGAGTACGTTGGCTCATCTCTAGTTAGAAATGATTCCTCTACAAACTATTACATGATAGAAACAGAACGGATACCTTTTTGTCAATGTGGAAATTGCCCTTAGAATCTGCCTCTCCATGATGGCTACGAATTGCACTGCAGAGCGATCCTTCTCAAAAATGAAACTCATTAAGAACATTAATGACCGAAGTCCAACCAAACTTTCTTACAATGATGTCCCTGTCATCAGATATTTTGCGTCAGATACACTTTTCGGACATAATTTCAGATTTCGCAATTTTGAAAACATGCAAAGTTTTTGTTAAAAAACTGAAAATCATTCTGCTCTGTAAAGTGTGTAAAGTATACTAAGTCAAGTTAGCAAATAGAGTTGAGCGAACGTACTCTGCCGAGCTTGATGCTCGTTTGAGTATTAGCATACTCGATGGTGCTCGCTACTTGAGCGAGCATCACGCAGTGTTCGACCCCGCCCCAGAGAGAAAAAAAAAAGCTCGGCACCCGGCGGCCCACATACGAAAATGCTCGAGTCTCCCATTGTAGTCAATGGGGTTCGTTACTCGAGTAGAGCTCTCAAGTTTTACGAAAAGCTTGACTCAAATAACGAGGACTATCTTTCACTTCTAATTAAACCACATTCAATTTATAGTTTTTGGTCATTTTAATTATTAGGGGCTTCTGCAATACCTGTTTGCAGGGGATAACAAATGCCCCCAACCAAATCCTTTGCCCGGGAGCCCCATTGTTTCTAAATCAGGTCCTGATTGGATTCACCGCATCTTTTGGGTTGACGATGTGCAGAAATGTAACCCTATTGGTTGCTGGCTGTGCATGGTTGTATATTTGAGGGCCTCAGGCTCTACTCTGATGCAGTGGACAGAACCTTTGGCTCCACCCCCAGATTACATCACTGCCAGGAAGCAGGCAACAGAGAACGGAAAACAAATGTATGATGTCATGACCCGCTACTACGCAATGTTTAAGTATCTGAACCCTCCGATGGAGCGACAGACAGTAAATAGTCCTATTGTTCAGTGAAGTTGCTTTTGATAAAAACGTGCCTCCTCTGTCATCACTGCGCCATCACGTAAATACATGAAATACAAGCACATATGATAAACGTTTCCGGGGACATGTTGGTTCCCAATAAGACAAACATAAAATATTCACAAAGCCGTGCTGACATTTGCAAGAAGTTGGTGCAGGATGTTTGCCTTTGGAGTTGATTTCTTCTTTGCTATGCTTGAAGCACTTGGATGAACTTTCCTGTGAGCGGCGTCGCACCTCTTTGGGTTGTTTTGCTCTTTGGAAGCAAATATCAAACTCAATGCAAAGATTCGCCACCGCTGTTGTTTACTTAGAAATGAACTTTAAAAAACTGTGTTTCCATGTGACGAGACGTGGCGGCTTCACTCCGTCTCACACAGTTTAGATCCGAGACATTACTCATCCAACTCGGTGGCTTTAATTTATTCCTAAGGAAACAATAAGACGATACTAATTATTAGATTATTATTTTGTTGTGATAAAGTATTTATAACGGGGCATCAAGCAGCTGTTCTGTAATTATGGTGTGTCAAAAAACAGCATGTTCTGAAAGATATGCGGCGTCCTTTAAATCTCACTGATGTCTTCTCGCTCATAAATGTATTCATGCATAAAAAACAATAAAACAACTCCAGCAACAAAAATGCTATGACAGCAAAGCAACCCACCTGTTCTCCGGCTCCGGAGCGGGGCGTCTCTGCGGTACAGTAGCTTGCTATAATGCAATAGGGGCTTTATACTGTACACTAGTAGCACTGGCCTTGTACAAGACGGACTAGAACATAGTACTATATACAAGACATAAAATAAAAGTCCTTCATCAAAGCTACTGGACAGTTGGCGTGTAAAGTCGCGTAATGTAGCAGATGTATATTGTTAATACTGATATGTAATATTTGTGAATAGTTGAATAGTGAACTAAAACAGCTGAACCCCGTTTCAGGTCAAACTTTTTTAAAAACCAGAGGTTGGAGCAGACATCAGACTGAAGCATGGTCAATACAAGAAGAAGTCAGAATGGAGACAGGAATATAGGAATAGTTGGGGACCAGAGAATCAGGACGCACCTGAATAGCACCTTCAGTAAGACCTAAAGACCACAAACTCAGGAACCCTCCATAGGGGAGGAGGTCTGGTATAGACAAGGGTGTCACATTTTTGGTAGGGGAAGAATTGGTAAAGTACACACTGGCTGTTTAAGAGTGCAAGCATGAGGGGTGTGCCTTGCAGGATGCTAATAAGGGAGATGGAATAAATCCTCCACAGTGCCACCTATTGAAAGGCAGCATTCCTTCGAGTCAAAGTGGGACTTTTTATACAAGTCTTCTTACAATGACTGGGAATCAAAAGCAAAGCCAGACTCCATGTACATACAGCTGTTTCCGGGTTATTGCCCATCATCAGTGTACAGTAGGAGTCTGGCTTTTGCTAGTGAGAGGCCTGGGACAGGGGTCAGAAACGCTCTTTTCTCCTTAGGGAGAGCAACTATATACTATAAACTAAGTGAGGAGACTCAAATGGCCACGCACGCTCCTCTGGGTAATATGTAAATAAGGGAGATGGAATAAATCCTCCACAGTGCCACCCAGTTGCTCTCCCTAAGGAGAAAAGAGTGTTTCTGACCCCTGTCCCAGGCCTCTCACTAGCAAAAGCCAGACTCCTACTGTATACTGATGATGGGCAATAACCCGGAAACAGCTGTATGTACATGGAGTCTGGCTTTGCTTTTGATTCCCAGTCATTGTAAGAAGACTTGTATAAAAAGTCCCACTTTGACTCGAAGGAATGCTGCCTTTCAATAGGTGGCACTGTGGAGGATTTATTCCATCTCCCTTATTTGCATATTACCCAGAGGAGCGTGCGTGGCCATTTGAGTCTCCTCACTTAGTTTATAGTATATAGTTGCTCTCCCTAAGGAGAAACGAGCGTTGCAGGATGCTGTAACAGGACAAGCAGACACCAGAGCAAAGCAAGAAGATGCATGCCGCGGCCAGGATTGGTAAGCTGATGGCCATGACCACGGATTAGAAAACTCGCTGATACTTACACTATCTATGTCCCCGCCACTCCAGTTCTCTGCCATTCTAGTCTCCACCAGTCTTTGATTACATCCAGGCAGCTGATCACAAGCCATCGAAGCATAGGCCTGCTGTGGCGAAACACCGGCCTCAGTTGGACTACTCTTTGAGTAGATAATGTGGCAGCCATATTAATCATTAACCAGTTTTTCACAGGAACATCAATGACTATGAAACAGCTAGAAAAGAAAAAGTAAAAAGAAAAGAGTCTCATCATATCACCAAAACACCATATTAGAAAAAAAAAGGCAGTCCAACAGTCAGCTGACCGGCATCTCAAACCCCTGGGGAGTAAGTGAATTGCCAGGACTGGTACATAAGTGGCATCCATTCAGATGAATGACTGATCTGTGTCCAAGAAAGTTATAAGGAGGGCTCCTTGGCTTCACTTCCTTCTATGATGTCCTTAAGTCCTGCTAAAGGTGGACATAAACATTAGATGAATGTCGGCCAAACCTGACGATTTCAGTGGCATCAGACAACTATCTAATGCCTATGGTGGTGGCCTTACTTTCTCCAATGGCAGATGTGGGGGGGGGGGAAGGGTCGGGCATGTGGGGTTTCAACATAAGAACATGTCCTGGGTTCCAGGCTACGAGGCGGACAACGGGGTGACAAAAAGACATTTTATTATAACGAATGAACTGCAAAGAGAACAATCAAGAAAATACATAAAGCCTATAAATCCGTTACACAACCCCGGCTGCAGCGATCTAGAAATGATAACAGCTTTTGTATAAGACATGCGTATTAACGGTTAACCATGACAATATCAATAAGGTGCAATATTGGTAAGGCACAACAAACAGAGGACAAGCAGTACTTTACCAGTCCCTGGTAAATCATTCTTGCAGCTGGCTGCACGCGGTCTGTAAATTACCCAAAAACTGTGAAATCCCTGTTACAGTAAAGTCTCAGTCCAAGGTCAAGGCATTTAGATTTTACTAGTGTCTCATCCAATGGTGTCATGCAACTACTGTGTTCCCAGAAATAAAACCCTGTCTTATATTATTTTTTGCCCTAAAAGAGACACTAGGTCTTATTTTCAGGGAATATCTTAGCCAATCAATGCAGTGATGGATGAACTAATCACAGCTATCGCTTCCTGGAGGCGGGGTTTATGAATCCCATAACCAGGAAGTGATGTTGTTTGAGCAGCTGAGGATTCCGGAGCTCCGGAGAGCAGTGTGAGGGACCTGGACCGCGCCTGCTAGATAATGTATTGCTTTTTTTAATGTAATCTTGCCAGGGCTTATTTTCGTGGTAGGGCTTATATATAAGGGGGAAATCAGGGTAGGTCTTATTTTCGGGGAAGCACTGTAGCTGCCCTGCGTAACCCCTGTCAGTCACTACATGTGTGTACATATTCAGCTTTTATCGAAGGCCGATCTCACTTACAACCTGATGCTGACGTAGAATCCGCTGTCCTACTTCAAAATCTTAGTGCGGGGTCTCTGTTGTGCAGATCCAGTCTCTCTTTCCCACTGGCATGATGCAATCAGTTGTCACTCAATGCAGCAGTCTCAGTGACCATCTCATTGCAAATGTAGTCTCACAGGTCACGCTGCAGCAGCCCCTGTGCTGTCTCACTGGTCCTAGTGCGCAGTCTTTCCTCATCGCACAGCAGTCCCCCTGTTCATCCTACAAGTCCTAGATTTGTCATCTGCAGCTTCTGTGCCCCCGAGGACCCTCTGATGCTACCTACAGTACCTCAGCTCACATAGCCCCTGGCCTGTCTGTACCCGCACACTCAGCTCTGCTGCATCATTCCTGCAGGGCTCCTAGTAACTTTCAAGAAAAACAAACATAGGCATGGTTGACCGACCCTAGTGTGGATGTGTACGAAGGAATAGCTGACAACCCAACAGCAGCTTTCTAAAGTATATGGCCGGTTTTAGTCATAGAAAAGGGAGACATCGTATCAGTCTCCCCAAACTGTATAGTTTTCATTATGAGCGTTCTATATTCACAGCACCTTTGTGGTAAGCTGAGAAGGCAGTCCGGATACCATGTTATTTGGCCACTTGCTAAAAAAATGAACAACGACTTTCTGGTACCTAAAGTGAGAGTGAAATTATAGAAAATGGCGAGTTTTATTTCTGGTGTGAATTTCCCAGGAACACAACATAATTTAAAGCCATCTTCATTTTCTGTAATTGACCCTTCGTAATTTTCCTACAGAGAGTAATGAATAGCACCTGTTCGCAGTCGGTAACTCCTAGGCAACAAAGTGTTCGGTAATGTTGCATTGAGGGCAAAATTCTACTTTTGTGCTCTAGTTACATTCGCCAAAAACATACAGTACTGGATCTGAAATACACCGACCGCCCCTTTATTAGCCCCCGTCTAGTGGCGTTGGACTCCTGTGACCCTCAGAACCGCAGAGATTCATCATAGTGTAGATTCCACTTGGTGATGAAATCCTCTTGCAGGAATATCGGCCCCTGTGGACAGGAAGCTTCTGGTAGTCCCTGCAGATTAGATGGCAGTGCTGACATATTCTGTCCAGCTGACAGGAAGGGGTCAGCGATTCATGCTGCTTGCGCCAAATTCTGACCTCCCATCAGCAACAGAAATCTGGACCCATCTGACCAGGAGATGTTTTCCCGCTCCTCAGTAATACAGGTTTTGTGCTCTTTTGCCCTCTGGAGTCTTTCTGTTTCTCTTAGACACAATGGCGCTGGAACTGGCCATCTGCTGTTATACCATCCGTGCGGAGGAACGGCGAGTTGTGCGTTCGGACGCGTTATTTGGAGCTCCAGCGTTGTATTCGGCTGACTGTGCAGCCTGTTGGTCAGAGCGATTCCTGACATCCTCCTCTGACCCTTTTTAGTGATGAGTTGTTTCCGTCCACAGAATCCCCTTTCACTGGAAGTTTTCCTCGATTGCGCTATTCTCTGTATACTCCCCACCCTTATACAAGAAACCCCCCCACAGTTGGTGGTGAGACCCCGGCTAGTCTAGCACCAATGACCCGCCTCGTTGGAAGTCGCTCTGATCGCTGGATTTTCCCATCTAATGTGGATTCACACTGAAACTGATCCGCGGAAAACTTGTCATGTGATTTTATGCTGCACTCCAGGGTCACGGAGGGAATTTACGTACAGGGAAGAGCCAATCATGAGAGGGCCGGGGGCTCTAATACAGGGCCAAGGACTCTTATAAAGGGTCAGCGCTGTAATAAAGGGCTGACGACTCTAATGAAGGGCCGGAAAGCCTATTAAAGAATAGGGGCGCTCTAATAAAGGGGCATTCAGTTTATGATTTAGCTTTTTAAAATCTAATATCTAATGAAGAAAAACTATTTTCCAGATGTTGACACCCGCATTCCCAGATGCAGATACTAAGTAGGGCTGGTCGGTAGACATGAGATGGCGCACGAGATCACCCCGCTACTACATGATAGTTTATTCCTTTCGGTTCTGCATTATCTTGGATCACATGGGCTTTGTCCTCCTCTGCTCAGCACATACAGAACTGAATCATCCGACCTCATTTGGCCGACCCGGTACCGAGGATTATGCCTTGCTGGCTTTTATTCTGATGTTCCGGAGTCTGACATGCATTTTAACTTCCCTCCTCATGATTATTTTATCTCTGCTAATCAGAAACATCTTTCATCTTCTTCCATACGAGGACACCGCCGGCTTTCTACAATCCCTGGTTTTCTGTACATATCAAGGGCACATCAGAATTTTGTCTATTTTTCTCCTCTTTCTGCTGAATCTTTTAGAAATTCATGGATTAAAATATTCATACAAAACAACCGATCGTGTTGCTAAGATAATAGACACGGAATATTTATCCTGATGAATCGCAGGAACCCCCAACAGAGACGACTCCCGTGTAGGACGGCGCTAGAGGATTTGGGTGGAATTCATTCGGGAATTAGTTATAATAAAAGCCTTTATTTATAAAATTCAAGGAGTTTTGATGTTTACTGACTTCTTTAAAAGTTTGTGTCCCCAGAAAAGTATGTGCCCTCCAAAAAGTATGTTCTCCACCCAAAAAAGGATACTTTGACGATGTAAAAAAACAATTCATGAACCGAAAAAAGCTGACTCCAATGAGGTCTACTAAAACCATCTAATGTAGCCAGATTTATCACATCGGCTCAGGCTGGATGATGAATCTGGTGCATCCCAGGACCGTCTAGTTCAGGGGTGTCAAACTCATTTTCACCAAGGGCCACATCAGCTTTATGGTTGCCTTCAAAGGGCCGATTTTAATTGTTAATTGTAAGACCGTAAAGTAAAAGTGAACCCCACAGTGGCCCGATTGGTAATAAGGTCCCCCATAGCGGCCAGTGGCGCACACTATTATATATATAATATATGTATTATGTATATACACAGGTGCACTATATATATATGGACACTTCTGCATTTTTATACACATTTTTATACTTACCTGCATCCAATGTGGTCCCACTTGCAGGTATACTGTCTGCTCTCTTCTTGGGGCCCTCCTACATACTTTGGTCCCTGATGTTTCCCCAGGCATGCAGCCATGAATAGAGTTAGGGCCGGTGAGAGGAGGTCAGCGCTGACCAGGCTCTCACTCTGCAGCTGCTGCTACTCCTCAGGGTCGCTGTCCTCGCTGCAGAGATCATGTTCTCTGCAGTCTTCTTCCCTCCTCCGCGGCCGTTGTCAGTCTGCTATCAGCACTCCTCTATTACTGTCTGCACTAGACAGAACAAGCCGATAGAAGATCGCCTACTGACAGCAGCATGGAGGAATGAGGGAACTTGCTACACAGCCGGCGGGCCACAGAAAATGAGGTGGCGGGCCAAATCCGGCCAGCGGGCCTTGTGTTTGACACCTGTAATTTAGTCTATAGTTATAACAACTATTAGTTGATTACATTTTATGCAAGTTCTTTAGCCACAAATTTAGTCCACTTTTTATTTTCCACTTTCCCTTTCCAGAGAAGCTACACCCCTTTCGTGGGCACAGCAAAAACAAGTATATAAACATGTCATAAATATGCTGTAAATATGTAAATCAGTTTACTGCCGCTATCCCGACCAGAAAACTGACGCGTTTTCAATAGTAAATCTGCCCAATTGTTTATGACTGATTTCTAAATAATTAAACCTTGGGTTTTCTGAGATCTGTCAATGGATGCCACCACAAATTGCTGGAGACCAAAGGAGGTTTCACACACTCTTAAATGGGGGTCTCTACTAAGTGGCCATTCAGTGTATATTCATGTTAAATGAGAACATAGGGAGTAGGAGTGCAGAGAACAGGGTAGATTTACTGGTATCATTTGAGCACTGTGTGCTGATTAAGGAATATGGTACAGCTAATGAGCAGGCCTTTACAG
Organism: Eleutherodactylus coqui; assembly: GCF_035609145.1. NCBI lineage: Eukaryota > Metazoa > Chordata > Amphibia > Anura > Eleutherodactylidae > Eleutherodactylus > Eleutherodactylus coqui. Next base: position 108,974,489 of record NC_089848.1, read on the forward strand.
TAGAGCTTGAACCCAGTACTGAGCAACCATGCTGCCCATAGTCACAGGGTTAGATTATAAGGAGGACCCTACCACTTTGAGGTCTATGCCTCCCAATTCCCTCAAGTGTTTTCAAGATACTCCAAGAACTAACATATATGATTTTGAAACGTTTTGTAAGGAAATGAAAGTAATGCGGAAAGGGGCCCCAAAAAAGTTATTTGCCCTCAGCTTCCACCAACTGTGTAGTGCATCAGAGTGGCAGTGATGGTAAATGCCCCACCCAGCTACACTACAGTGAAAAAGTTGGAGGACTGATGTTACAAGATGGCCCCTGCTCCCTCATAAGATGTCCTGGTGTAGTGCAATGTGTCCCCCCCAGTGGAAGAGAGTCCAAGAAGTCAGGTAGGGTAACAAATAACATTGTTTTTGTTAACATCCAAGTGATTAAAGGGTTACCATAACTTACTATCCATACAGTCACTCTCTCAAATCCCATTCTGAAGGTGGTGGCTGGAAGTACTGCTGCCCTTGTGTAGAATGCCATACTGCTTGTCTTGGTTTTTCACCAGGTCTGTGGGCTAATCATGCAATCGGCACTAAGCCCCTTTTTCTGCCAATCATACAATCCTGGAAAACAGCTGTAAAGCTGCAGCGGTCTGCGCACCTGTCGGTACACCTGCTGTGTGTCTTCTTTGGCATTAAACTGAAACTTTTTTGAACGTTGCAGGGGCTTTAAAAAATCCTGTTCCTCCCTTCTAGAAGCTTCTAACTAAATCTCTCTCAGATTAGAGCTGATTGGCTGAGAGGCAGGACAAGAACTGAGTCACTGGCGCTGTTCAATCTCTCTCAACTGAACTCTATCATCTTCCAACCAGCAGCTCCAAGTCTATACATTAATACAGCCTGTATAGCAAGATGAGGATGAAACCATTACAGTATAGAAAGCCCGCATATCCCGGAACTAGATGAACAGTAAGACGTTCTACGTCTCTACGACTGTAACCCAGTCTGGACAAACCGAAGGAAACCCGGGTGGACCAGTGAATGGAGTAAAAGTATCATTAATGCTCTATGATGCAGCGCTGCACCTGTGCAATATATACTTGTTTTCCTTTTTCTGTATCATACCCTTAGTACTGATATCTCTATTACTAATGGCCCTAATACTTATACCCCTATTACTGATACCTTTATTACTGATACCCCTATTACTTATACCCCTAATACTTATACCCTTAATACTTATACCCCTAAAACTTATACCCCTATTACTTATACCCCTAATGCTTATACCCCTAATACTTATACCCTTGATACTTATACCCCTAATACTTATACCCCTATTACTTATACCCCTAATACTTATACCCCTAATATTTATACCCCTATTAGTTATACCTCCGTTACTTATTCCCCTATTACTGATACCTCTATTACTAATACCCCTAATACTTATATCCCTATTATTTATACCTCCGTTACTTATTCCTCTATTACTTATACCCCTAATACTTATATCCCTATTACTGATACCTTTATTACTTATACCCCTATTACTAATACACCTATTACTTAAACCCCTGTTACTTATACCCCTAATACTGATACCTCTATCACTTATTCCCGTATTACCTATACCTCTATTATTATATCCCCTGTTACTTATACCCCTATAATTTATACCTCTATCACTTATATCCTTTGTTACTTATATCCCTATTACTTATACCCGTTACTTATACTTCTAATATTTATACCTTTATCACTTATATCCTTGTTACTTGTACCCCTGTTACTTATACGCCTATTACTTATATGTCTATTATTTATATCTCTATTACTTATACCCCTATTACTTATACCTGTATTACTTATACCCCTAATACTTATACCCCTAATGCTTATACCCCTAATACTTATACCCTTGATACTTATACCCCTATTACTTATACCCCTAATACTTATACCCCTAATATTTATACCCCTATTAGTTATACCTCCGTTACTTATTCCCCTATTACTGATACCTCTATTACTAATACCCCTAATACTTATATCCCTATTATTTATACCTCCGTTACTTATTCCTCTATTACTTATACCCCTAATACTTATATCCCTATTACTGATACCTTTATTACTTATACCCCTATTACTAATACACCTATTACTTAAACCCCTGTTACTTATACCCCTAATACTGATACCTCTATCACTTATTCCCGTATTACCTATACCTCTATTATTATATCCCCTGTTACTTATACCCCTATAATTTATACCTCTATCACTTATATCCTTTGTTACTTATATCCCTATTACTTATACCCGTTACTTATACTTCTAATATTTATACCTTTATCACTTATATCCTTGTTACTTGTACCCCTGTTACTTATACGCCTATTACTTATATGTCTATTATTTATATCTCTATTACTGATACCCCTATTACTTATACCTGTATTACTTATACCCCTATTACTTATACCTCTATTATTATATCCCCTGTTACTTATATACCTATTATTTATACCTCTATCACTTATTTCCCTGTTACTTATACCCCTATTACTTATACCCCTATCACTTATAGCCCTATCACTTATACCTCTATTACTTATACCCCTAATATTTATACCCCTATTACCTACCGCCCTATCACTTATATCCCTATTATTTATAACCCTATTACTTATACCCCTATTACATATATCCCTATTATTTATACTCCTATTATTTATATCTCTATTACTTATACTCCTATTATTTATGCTCCTGTTACTTATACCCTATTATTTATACCTCTATCACTTATTTCCCTGTTACTTATACCCCTATCACTTATAGCCCTATCACTTATACCTCTATCACTTATACCCCTATCACTTATAGCCCTATCACTTATACCTTTATCACTTATACGTCTATCACTTATAGCCCTATCACTTATACCTCTATCACTTATACTTCTATCACTTATATCCCTATTACTTATATCCCTATTACTTATACCTCTATCACTTATATCCCTATTACTTATACCTCTATTACTTATATCCCTATTATTTATACCACTATCACTTATATCCCTATTACTTATACCTCTATTACTTATACCTCTATCACTTATATCCCTATTACTTATACCTCTATTACTTATATCCCTATTACTTACACCTCTATCACTTATATCCCTATTATTTATAACCCTATTACTTATACCTCTATTACGTATACCCCTATTACATATATGCCTATTATTTATACCCCTATTATTTATATCTCTATTACTTATACCACTATTATTTATAGACAGGAATACAAAGCTTTACCTTCACCCAGTTGCTCTTTTACAGCCAACAAAACAGCTTGAATAAGAGGAAGTATTTTCTAGAGGTTGGCACATCATGCTGGGCGCCATTCTGTTCTCTCTATGCACATTCTCTGTTGGAAGCTCTCTCAGCAGGGTTGGATTTCTGAGCCGATGACACCCAACTGTACACTTCCTCTCATACAACTTCTCCTGCTCTCCAGAGATTCGCTGTCACCTCTGTCATATCCTCTCTGTATCACAAACTCAACCTTTGCAAAGCTTCGTCTTTCTTCATATTTTGTTTCTGCTCAACCTGCTATTTCTAATTCTCCACGCAATTCCGCCATCCTTACTAGCACTCCACCATGCTGGAGATATATTTGACTCTACAATGAACAGACACTTTATTAGAGCCCCCTCACTTTCCCCAGTAGTGTGTTGGACCTACTTTGGCATTCAGAACTTCAGAAGGTTCAGAATGTATGAAAGCAAGCAGAGATGTTGAGTGAGGTCTGTGACAAATTGATCCAGAAAGCACACTGAATGATCACTCATTAAAGCCCCCAATCTAGTAGAGTGATGGACCACCGTTGGCCTTCAGAACCGTAGCAATTTGTCATGGCGTAGATTCCATGTCCTGACCAGCTGAGAAAAAGGGCTCATCGATTCATGCTCCTTGTGCCATATTCTAGCTCTTCTATTAGCACGGAAATCTGTATCCATCTAACTCGTAGATGTTTTTCCGCTGCTCAGTGATACCGGTTTTGTGCTCTTTTCTCCTAGACACAATGGCGCTGGAACTGGTTGTCTGCTGTTATAACCCATCCGTGCGTAGGAACAGCGAGTTGTGCGTTCGGACACGTTAGTTGGAGCTCCAGCGTTGTATTCAGCTGACTGTGCAGCCTGATGGATTAGAATGATTCCTGACATCCTTCTCTGAGGAGTCTCAGTATATGCTTCACCCCCGTGTTACACAAGAAACCCCCATCGCGGTTGGCGGTGCGTTCCCTGGCTAGTCTAGCACTGCTGACCAGCCTCATTGGAAGTCGCTCCGATCGTTGGATTTTCCCATCTAATGTGGATTCACACTGAAAGTGATCCGCGGAAAACTTGTCAGATGATTTTATGCCGCACTCTGGGGTCACGGGGAGAATTTACAAACAGGGGAAACTATCAATCATGAGAGGGCCAGGGGCTCTAATAAAGGGCCATTCATTGTATATGACCATTATAGTGTGATTTCAGATGCGGAAGGTTTGTTTTTTGTGAGTGTCACATTAGTTTATTTGGAGTTTTCAGAAACCATTGTCGAATGCCCCACCGCTCCCATGGGCGACATCACAGCCAAAAACAAAGAACTAACCTGCAGGCTATAAAACAACCACTTCTGCATTAGAGCCAGAGCCAGCCATCTCTGAGGAGCTTCGCTATTTTTCACAGACTTGAAGGCCACCAAAGTAATTTGTCACAGTAGGCCTTGAATAGAATAAGGAGTTTGCGGAAGCCGGTACCCAGATGGATTATATGGGGTGCTAAGCATCTAGCAGACTTTGAGGACTTTTTGTTGTTCTTGGTTCAGAGGCTTCAGAGTTTGAACTCCAGTGACCTGATTCCTGGGAACGTTGATTACCATTGCGGTCCGATGATAATTTGTTGTTTCTTGTCTCACTTGTTCCCTCCCTGTTTATTAAAGTGGTTTAAGCAGCATGGACAGATCAAATACATTTGTCTCATACCTTTGAAGCCTGCGATATACAGCTATGGCTGGGCCTATTATCAGGAGTCTCCTGGCCAACCTAAACACAACCAAGAATGGTCTAATCCCAGGATGGCGAACCTATGACATGCGTGTCAGCACTGACACGCGCAGCCATAGTCGCTGACACGCGGCCGCTGTTGGCTGTTCACCCCGTTAGTAGTAAATAGCGGCAGGGGCCGCAGCTTCCCTGACGGTATTCACTAAGCAGCGCTACTAGTAGCGCTGATCCCGGCGCACACTGTGATGTCAGTGTGCAGCCGGGATCATCTCCTCCCCTGACATCTCCTACTACTTGGTTCCGCGAGAGCGTCTGGGGAAGGAGGCGTCCGGCAGCACGCTGACATCACAGTGTGTGCCGGAGATCATCGCTGCTAGTGGCGCGCCGGGCAGAGGAGAAGCAGCGCTTCCACGAGGTGGAGGGGGGAAGTATCTGGGTCTCAGGGGGCACTATCACTGCTGGGGGCCGCTGTGAGGGGGACTGTCATTGCTGGTGGGCAATGTCACTGCAGGGGACCGCTGTAGGAGGCACTGTCACTGCTGGGGGCCGCTGTGGGGGGCTCTGTCACTGCTGGGGCCGCTGGGGCTGGCAGTGTCACTGCTGGGGGCTCATCATTACTGAGATAAGTGAGGGGGAGGCAGCGAGATGCGAGGGCCTGTGCTATGGGTGTTTTGGGTTTATTAAATACAGTTATATAGTACAATTATACATTTTTGTTATTTAAACTATAAATATCGCGAAATTATGTTTTTTTTCTCAAAGTGAAACACCGCCGAAGTTATGCTCGGTTTCTTGGCGAATTTTGACACACCAAGCTCAAAAGGTTGCCCATCACTGGTCTAATCCTTGTCAAGAGGGACCTCATGATGCTCGTGCCGAGCTATGAGGATGAATCCACAATGACTCCCATCATGACTCCAGCCACAACTCAAAACTGAAAAGTTTAAGACTGAATCCCCAATTCGGACTTTCTTCAAGATAGGAAAACATCCTAGCCTAACACCCCCCACCGGTGTCGGGATATATCATCATTGCAGCAGGTAGTAATGAGCAGCAGGAGACCGGGGCAGCATCAGGACAGGAGCAGCGGGCATGAGCCAGGTTACAATGCCATTTATGTTTTTACATCACGCTAAACTTTTCACTAAATATTTTTTTTTGCTTGACGATCCCTTTAAAGGAACTTGGAACCTTTTCATGAGCAGGTAGGAATATCCAGTAAATGTGACATTAATTAATTTCTAATTATGGCTCTCATAATGACATTAATAAAAGTATTTATTATTCTTGGCTTTCATAACATTTTTCAGCGCCAAACAAAATACATTTTGTAAGTAAAATGGCTGCGTATCCCCACAATACGACTAATCCGGGATAGTCTGCTGGCGGGGATTATTTATGGCAAGATTCATTATTGATGCTTCATTAACGAGGGGTCTGCTGGGATCTGTTTTCTTTAAAATTTAGAGGGTCTATAAGGAGAAATGAATGAATATTCCTGCTCATAAATTTCAACATGAAACTTTATCGTTCCTTCCTCCCTCACATCTGTGTTGTGTCTTATATCATCATGGAGCTCGGTAGAAAAACAGCGCCTGGTCTCCGAAGACAAGTTTCAAATTATATGGTCCTAGAGGAGCCCATGAAAAACAATGCTATCATCAGGCCGGCCTGCGAGACCCTCGGAACTGGGACTTTACACAAGCGAAATTGGCTGAACGATGGGAAGAATGTTATGTGATAAAAAAGTGTTTTATCCTTCGGGAATGTTAGGACAAATGCAAATAAAATGCTGACTGCAAAAAATGTCATCAAAAGGAAATTAGCCAAAGAGCATTATCCACGTCATGTCCGCCTACAGTCGCCCTCGTAGGTTCAATAAGTAAATGAGATATTTGCCTTCGAGAGATGAGCGAGCATACTCACTAAGGACAATTACTCGAGCGAGCATTGTCCTTAGCGAGTACCTGCCCGCTCGGAAGAAAAGATTCGGGTGCCGGCACAGGGGAGCGGTGAGTTGCGGGAGTGAGCAGGGGGGAACAGGGGGAACCCCCCTGCTCTCCCCCACCGCCCCCTGCCGGCACCCGAATCTTTTCTTCCGAGCGGGCAGGTACTCGCTAAGGACAATGCTCGCTCGAGTAATTGTCCTTTGCGATTATGCTCGCTCATCTCTATTGCCTTCTCAAGAGATGCATCTGAGCAATAAGTGTAATTTTGCTCTTTGTACTACACTAATTTACACATAGGCAAAAACATGCAGATACTTGGGGCTTATAGCAAGAGGGGTATACAGGGAAATTGCCCCAGGTACCCATTTCCTAGTTGAAACTCAAGAACTGGGGTATTTATATAAGAGGGGTAGCAGTGCTTGGCTGCTCTAACAAGCAACCCGATGGCCACATTATACCCTATCCCCTCTGGCTAGTGATGTTGGCTAGAAGGGAGATGGGGAGGCGACTTGAAGAGATGCTTGGAGCGCTGCAGAGAAGAGGACCCTTTCAACAGCCTGTGACATGACCGGGGAAGGGGCAACAGTGTAGAGGGCTCAAAGCACTAGAAAAGAGGCTTGGGGATGCAGTGCCGATGTGGTTAGTGCATCACTGAGACCGGTCTCCAAAGGACTAAGATTGCACACTTGGGATGATGATGAAGCGATGAATGTGGATTAGGGGAGTATTTCGCCAAAGGGACTGTAGTAATACAGGGATTATGATTCAATATTTAGAATTAACTGAGTTAATGAGTGACGTCACGTGTAGCTGAGTTAATGAGCGCTGCTGTGTATAGATATTGTTGTTATGGGGTGTCAAGGCACTTGGAATTGGCATTATGTGCCGGCAACTATGTTAGATGGAGTTTATACAATGGAGATGTTCTTTTGTATCTACAGTGCATTAAATCCGTGATGCCGTATTATGCCGTGGAACTCTGAAATTACAATAAGCTACTTAGACGAGAACGATGGACTGTAATTGTGTAGGCGTTTGCACTTATG